>NW_021940780.1:322790-325011 GCF_001715985.3 Manacus vitellinus
AGGGGGTCCCCTCAGCCCCTGTGTGTTTGGGGTCTCTCCAGGGTCCTCCCACCCCCTGTGTATGTTCAGCGTCCCCCCAGGGGGTCCCATCCCCTGTGTGTGTGGTTTTGGGGTCTCCAGCCCCTCTGTGTGTGTTTGGGGTCCCCCAAGGTCCCCCCACTCTGTGTGTGTGTGTTTGGGGTCCCCCAAGTTTCCCCACTCTCTGTGTGTGTTTGGAGTCCCCCAAGGTCCCCCCACTCTGTGTGTGTGTGTTTGGGGTCCCCCAGGGCCCCCCAGTCTCCCATCACTGTCCCCCCCAGCTGTTCCTGCGCTGCCGCTCCTGGCGCAGCCTCAGCTCCGGCTCCGAGGGGGAGTCGCGCCTGACGCGGGTCCTGCGGGAGAGGTTCCCCAGGGCCTCCTCCATCAAGGTCATGGACATCTCAGGTAAAGCTCCTTGTTCTCCTCCTCCATCCTCCCAGTTACCCTGTCCCAGAGCCCCGGCGGGTCGGGGCTGTGGGGGCACAGCAATCCCTCCTCTTTGCTGGAGGATTTGCTGCCCTGTCGTTTCTCAGGAGGCTGCGGGGCCATGTACGAGATCCACATCGAGTCCGAGGAGTTCAGGGAGAAGAGGACAGTGCAGCAGCACCAGATGGTCAACCAGGTGAGGGGGCTGGGGGCCAGGGGGGACCCCAGGGGAGCACGAAGGGTGTGGAGGGCACTGGGGAGGGCACAGAGTGAGGGTGAGCAGCACAGAGCTGGGCACTCCGGGGCACTTGAACCTTCACGGGTGTCTCCCAGAGTCACTGCTGGACACACACACTGGGACTGGGAAGGGTTCTTCCTTCCCAGTTCAAACCAGTTGAAAAGTGTGTGCAGCTCTGAGCTGGGGGCTCTGGTGGTGTCTGAGCACACTCAGTGCTGCACACACTGACAGGATTTGTGCTGTGCCTGCACCCAGTGAGTGTTCACACTTCCTTTCCCCAGTAATAACCAGTGCAGCCCTCTTTCCCCCTCCCTTCCCAGTTCAAGCCAGTTTAGCTCTGTGTGTGCAGCACTGGGTTGGTGCTTTGGTGCACACACAGAGCCTGAAGTGCTGCACACACACACTGAGAGATTCCTGCTGTGCCTTTCACTGCAGCCCTTCTTCTTCCCAGTAATAACCAACGCAGCCCTTTCCCCCTCCTTTCCCAGTACACAGCCAGCCCTTCCCAATGAATTCTGGAGCTGTGGGTGCTCAGAGCTGTGCAGCTGTGGGCTCTGGGGGTGTGTGAACACACAGTGCCCAGCTAAAAGTGGGTGTTGCAGGCACAGTGCTCTGCACAGAGAAGATCAGATGCTGTACAGGGTGGCTAAAACTGCAGCATCTCCCCTGTAACGAAGTGTAGCCCTTTTTTGCCTCCCCAAAGCCTTTCCCTTTTTCCCTAATCATTACTGAGGAAACAGTGAAGCCCTTCCTGTGACAGTTCAGGTGCTGCTCCGTGAGTGCAGCACTTTGTGGGCACTGTGTGTGCACAGCCCCCCCCTCGTGCCCAGCTGGGAGGGCAGCCAGCACAGCCCACCTTTCCTGCTAATAAATAGTGGCCATTCCTTATTTCTCTCCTCATAAATGAGGAGGTGTCTGTGTGGCACTTGTAGCTGTGTCCTGGGGGTGCTCAGTGGTGGGGGTGGCACACACACAGCCGGGTGCTGAGCTCACCTGGGCAGTCACAGTCCTGCCCACAGGTGAGTGTTTAAGAGCCCAGCCTGCCCTGTTTTTACCCCAATAATCATCAGAATCATCATGGAAAACAAGGGCTCAGAGCTGGTGTAGCTCTGGTGTGGCATTTAAAGCTGCCTGCAGCACTTCACAGAATATCCTGAGCTGGAAGGGACGCACAGGGATCATGGATCCAACTCCCGGCCCTACACAGACACCCCAAAATCCCACCCCATCCCTGAGCGTGTTTTCCAAACCCTCCCTGAGCTCTGGCAGCCTTGGGGCCGTGACCAAATCCTGGGGGGCTGTTCAGGGTGCCCCTGACAATGCAGGCCTCTTTGGTGTATTCAGAGCTTTGGACCCTTTAGAACGTCCCTCCCTGGGCTGGTTTGTCACACACAGGACCAGGTGTCTGCCAGCACAGCAGGACCTGGAATTTGTGTGTGATTCCACGGGAGACTCTGCCCTGCTGTTTCTGTGATCCCAGTGACAGCCCCAGAGCTGTGCCCAGCCCCCAGGAGTGACCCCAGAGCTGTGCCCAGCCCC
>NW_021940780.1:325321-329401 GCF_001715985.3 Manacus vitellinus
GGGAAGAAGAGGAGGAGACCCCCCCTCTTCCTCTGAAAGAAGAGCAGGAAGAAACTTTATTATTGCCTTGCCACACAGGAGGGTCCCTCGTGTCCCCCCCCATCCATGGGACACCCCAGGGCTGCTCCTCCCTCCCAGGGACAGGGACACCCCCCTGGGACCAGGCACTTCTTTCCCCCCCTCGGTGCTGCTGCCAAGGGGAGCTTTAAGGCTCTGGGCCAAAGTGCACCTCTTATCCTAAAAAAAGCACTTCCAAAAATAAGCTGAGCCACTCTCAGCCCCGGCCAGGCGGCTGCAGAGCCCAGAGGGAAACTCTGGGAGCAGGAAGCAGCTGTGCAGGACTTGGAATGTCACCCTGTGAGGGCCAAAACCTGCTCCACCTTCACCCAGCCCACAGCTGTGGGGCAGAGGAGCCCAGTGGGGGCTGCACAGCAGGAGTGGAGCCACTTGGTGTGCCCAGCATTCCTGGAGCCAAGCGCTGAGGTGGCTGAAGAAGAAGCAGAAAGGAGAGGCCAGAAGGGTCCCCCCAGGAATGTTTTATCTGTCCTTGGAGCCCAGCTTCTCAATCAGTTCCTGCAGAGGAGCCAATTCCCTCCTGTCAATCAGGTTGAACTCCTGGCAAGGGAAAAGAGACAAAAATTAAAGGCAGCTCTCAAAGAGCTGCTGGAGAACGTGGCTGGTCACCCTGGAAGGCACCGTGTGGCAGCTCCTGGGAGAACCGCAGAGGAGCAGCCACCTCTCCCTGTTCTCTGTGGAGAAATCCAAGTGTTCAGGGCAACAAAACTTCTGCCACGTTGCTGTGCACAGAACAGGAAAAAAAAGGCACTGGTGCTGCTACTTTTGAGTCGATTCTTAAGCTGCAAACTCCCCCAGGTTCTGTGCTAAGCCTGGGTTTCTTGCTGCAGGTTGATAAGTGAAACCTGAGAGGGAAACTCAAGCATTCACAGCCAACTCAGCCCCACTTCCTGGAAAAAAACCCCACAAAAAGCCCAAGCCACAGACAGCACAGCTGGGTACAGAGGGGGGCTGGGTGTTATCTCCCAGCACACACCACAGCTGCTCAGCTGCAGGGAAGGGCTGAAAATCCAGCTCCCTTTAATGGGGAACAAGAAAGCCCTTCCCAGCTCACCTGCACGAAGAAGATGAAGTGCTTGAAGGAGGTGTTGAGATGGGCCTCCTCCTGCAGCCGGATCACCGAGTCGAAGTGCTGGTGGTAGATGTGGGCGTAGACACGGAAGAGCCGCTTCAGGATCGTCTTGGCCACCGACATGAAGTTCTTGGGAAAGGGGACACCTGGAACGCACAGACACCCAGGGATGAGGCTGTGCTTGCTCAGGAGGTGCCATCCTGTGTCACACAGCACCACTCACCGATCTTGGAGGGAAAGAGGGTCTCGTCGTCCAGCTGGTCCTGCACCCACGTCATCAGGTAGTCGATGTATTTGGGCGCCGAGCACTTGATGGGCTTCTTGATGTTGGTGCCGTCGGCCCAGTGGTACTCGTACCTGGGGCAGGGGACAGGGTCTGTGCTCCCACAGGGAAAAGGGCATTTTCAGGCCCTGTGACCTCCTCCTTACCTCAGGAAGGGGCCACACTGGTACCCTGGGGAGCAAGAGCAGTGCCTGGCCTGTTTGAGTTTGTCAAGCCCAACATGATGGGATTGACCACTCCAGGGCTTCACCCTCCAAAATCACAGGATATGCTGTGTTGGATCCCATCAGGATCAGAGTCCAGCTCCTGGCCCTGCACAGACACCCCAACAATTCCATCCTGTCCCTCAGAGCATTGTCTGAACAACCCTGGAGCTCTGGCAGCCTTGGGGCCGTGACCAAACCCTGGGGAGCCTGGGCAGTGCCAACCACCCTGTGGGGGAAGAACCTTTCCCTGAGATCCAACCTGAGCCTGCCCTGACACAGCTCCAGCTGTTCCAGGGTCCTGTCCCTGCTCACAGAGAGCAGAGATCAGAGCTGCCCCTCCACTGCCCCTCTGGATGTTAAAAATGAGCCTCAACTTCACGGCAACCTCCTCTGACATCATAATTTCCTTAAAACAACCCAAAAACTGCCCAAAAGGAAGCCCAGGGCCATCACCCACCATCTGGATAAATTCCCCTCTAGCTTCCAGACGCCCTCCAGGAATTTGGCACTCACACAAGACTTTTGTGACAGACTATCCCAGGAGCTGGGAGCCTCAGATCCAGTCCCCACATGTGCTCATCACTCCCAGGGCCCCTCCAAGCCAGGGCAGACATGGACTGACAGCACACAACCCACTTTCTCCGAGATCTTCCACAAAATCCCTCAAAAGCAGGAACACCCCCCCACGTTTCGACTGTCACCTCTTGCTCTACAAGTGAAAACAGTGCCCTTCAAACATTTCCTGTTGTCACAGGAAATGGCCCCAAAAATAGAGGCAGGAAGTGGCAGTGCTGGGGAGGAAAGCAAGGCAGGATGTTCCAGGGCACCTGCAAGTGCTGCCCAAAGCTGGGCTTAAAAACTGAGAGCCCTGAGCAACCTTACAGAGAAGATTCCCAGCTGGAGCTTTGCCTTGGTAAAATATGAGTGCAGAGCCAACAGTTGGTGTTCTCCCTGCAGGATTCACCCCTAAAACCAATGAGGTGGCCCCAAAATGTTCCTTCACTATCTTCTTTCCACCTTCCACAATGCCCTGACCTTCTCCTACGCAGCAGTAACACCTTGTCAGGAGGCTGCAAGTGTCTCCTGAGAACCACAGCCCTGGGGATGTCCAAGGCCAGGCTGGAGCAACCTGGGCTAGTGGAAGGTGTCCCTGCCCATGGCAGGGGGTGGCACTGGATGGGCTTTAAGGTCCCTTCCAACCTAAACCATTCCATGATTCTCTACAACTTTGACAACAAGACCAGACTCTTCCAGTTGAGTTGGATCTCTCATTTTCTTTAAAACCAACTTTTCCAATCTCTTCAGCTTCCAGACATAAGGGCCTGATGGACAGGGAAAAGAGACCCCAGAGGGTGTGACCACAAGCAGGTGAACACCACGAAAAGAGAGCAGTGCTGGGCCTTGAGCCCATGGGGACACATCCCATCCTCTTTTTAGCTTCTTTCTCCACACTGCTGAGTGATCTGTGCACTCACCTGGGTCCCCCCAGAGAAATGTGGCCCCAGCCCCCAGCAGAGCCCTCACCTGGGCCCTGCAGACATGACAGGGCAGCTGCTCTCTGTGCAGAATTCTGTGATGGTCCCGTACAACATGTTGATTTGGTTGAAGAAATCCACAGCTGGGAAGGAAAGGCATCAAGGTGACTCAAAGTGTGAGCACAAAATGTTCTCTGAGGATCCCTGTGCACCCAAAAAACCCTTCGAAGAACCAAACATCCCCTTCCATGTGATGTCACCTGGCTCAGGACTTTGAAACAGTTCAACCATCCAGGAACTGGAATTTCTCTGTCAATTTTTCACTGCCTGGCTCATTTCCCACCTGACTTGCACAGCACGAAGCTCCACTTAGCATTCCCTATCCTTGGAAATAACAGCTTTGGGTTCCAGGCTCCCCAAAACCCTGACTGATCTAAAAAACAGGAGAGACTTCCCTTAGGCTGAACTCTCCCTGCTCTCCTTCAAAACTGCTTTTTCCTCCTCTAAACCCCAAAGAAACAAAGTTCAAGGCCACGGGGAGCAGCTGCTAAAAGCAAACTGAACCTGTAGGCTCTGAAAACAGAAACCAAGAAAGGAGCTCTCCAAAGCTGGAGTTCAGTGGAAATACTCCACTTCCTCCCTGGATTATTTGGTGCAGCTTTTGCAGACAACAACAGGAACTTTCTAACACCAAAAATAACCCTTCACAAACCCCAGCCACCTCTGAGAGTCTGAGCTGGTGAAAACCCCCCCAAAACCACGGCAGGGCAGGTTTGTCTCTTCCTTTTTTCCACTGAGATTTGCTTTCCTTTTATTCCACCTCAGCAGAGTCGCCTGGGGAACTCCCAGGCTTGTGCAGGGATAAGCCCCGAGGTGTTGGGGTTCTCCCCCCTCAGAGGACTCACTGTTGACAGCAATCCACTCGTTGAGGTCCTCCCCCTCGGGCAGCATGACGGCCTGGCGCAGGTT
>NW_021940780.1:333283-334240 GCF_001715985.3 Manacus vitellinus
CTGGGGACCCCCAGAGCCCTGTTCCCATGGGGCTGGGCAGCCCCCCTGTGGGTTGGGGACCCCCAAAGTCCCCTCCTAATGGGCCTGGGGACTCCCAGAGTCCTGGTCCCATGGTCCTGGGCACCTCCTAATGGGTCTGGGTGCCCCCAAAGCCCCTTCCCCACAGACCTGGGCACCTTCCACCATGGGCTTGGGGATCCCACCATGGGCCTGGGGACCCCACAGGCCGGGGCATCCCCCCACCATGGACCTTTCCCCTGCCCAGAGTCCCCCCAACTCACAGGCTCTTCCCCGCACCCTCCACCAACCCTTCCCCGTGTAATTTAACCCCTCCCCAGCTGCCACCTGGCTGAAATCCTCCCAAAAATCCTAAAGTTCATCAACTCCTTTTCCCAGGGCTGATTCCTGCAGGTTTTCACCCTTTTTTTTTGCTCCTTACATGGCTCCTTCAACCCTTGTCTTGGGAAGAAGCTGCTGTTCTTGACCTAAAATGACTTTTATAACCCAGGAGTGACCACGAGGAGTTAAAAGCTAAACTAAACACGGTGAGGTTGTTTGTGTAATTTATGTCACTTCCCCCAGCTCCAACAATGGGCACAGTGTGGAACCGGCTCTGCCAGCACGGACTGGGATGGGGCTGGTGATCCTTGGATTTATTGGACACTCAGGAAGGAATAAAAACCTCCCCAGGCTTTTCTGGCACCTCCATGACCTCAAGATAAACCTCCAAGGCCACCTTTCCCAGCTCAAGGGATACCAAGGACGAAGTTAAGGAAAATAAACACATAGGAGGGGGTTGGACTCGCTCCACACAGATTCCCAAGGACTTACAGGTCCTTCTTTACCTCTTTTCCTTATCCTGGGCTGATCCCACAGCCTGAGCAGCAGGGGAGGGGGAATTCTGCCCCTCTGCCCCCTCAGGTGAGACCCCACCTGCAGAGCTGCTCCAGCCCTGGA
>NW_021940780.1:335231-336396 GCF_001715985.3 Manacus vitellinus
AATTTTTCCGCCTGTGGAGAGCACAGCCAGAACAGGGGAGCATTCCAAAGGGGGAGTGTTATGATGATGATGATGATAAGAAGAATAAACTCCTCTCTCCATTGCTGGAGGCTGCCCTGCACCTGCTCCAGGGTGAGATCCAGCTTCCCACTGCGCTCTCCTCGGGTTGCCTTGTTGATGGCAGGAGCAGAGACAAGGCAGACGATCGATGTGATCAGAGCCATGTCCAATTTATTATTTATATCAGTTGACTTTTGTACAGTTCGGTTTGTTCCGGGTACGTGCTCACAACAGGGCCATTGGACAGCTCAGTCTGTGCACGTGCCTCCTGCTCTCAGTTTATTGGACCTGGTGCTGTGTCCACGAGGCCTAAGATCATGCTTGGCATGCAAAGCTCCTTCTATTGATCCACCTTTAGGGTTTTTCCGAGATCTGCAGGTGTTTCATTATCTCCACTTTCTCAAGGCTTTCTTACTGTAAACATGCTATGTTCTCAAACCTTATAATTATAGACACAAGGCTAACAAGTATAAACATTGCATATTTTCACACAGCTTATAAGTGTAAACATCACACCGCTTGTCTCTTCTAAAGTCGTGGCAGGCAAGGCCAAGAAAAATTGTTGAGAGAAATCTCTCTGCTCCAGCCTCATTGCCGGGAACTGGGAACACCTGGAGCTGGGAACACTCGGAACTGGGAGCACTTAGTCCCAAATCCAACCCTAATCCTAACCCTGATCTTAGTCTCAGTCCAGGTTTGGACACACTTAGTCCTGTATTTAATCTTATCTCAGGCTCAAGCCGAGCTCCTGCTCCCATCCCAACCACACCTCTAACCCTAATCTCGTATTTAGCCTTGACCTCAGTCCCAGCTCTAAACCCAACCCCAGCTCTAAACCAAATTCCACATTTGTTCCTAACTCCAACTCCAACCCCAGTTCCAGCCCCAACCCCAGCCCTAACACCAATCCCACATTTATCCCTAACTCACACTCCAGCCCCCAATTCTAGCCCTGATCCCAACCCCACCCCTCACCCTAATCCCACATTTAGCCTTGACCCCAGTTCCAGTCCTAACCCCAGTCCCAGATTTAGCCCTATCTCAAATCCCAGCCCCAATTCCAGCTCTAACCCCAATCCCAACCCCCTTCTAGCCCCGATCCCAA
>NW_021940780.1:337349-339354 GCF_001715985.3 Manacus vitellinus
GTAAGAGGGACGGAGACCCCTCCCCAGGGTGAGAGGGGTGGAGATCCTCCTCGGGCATCCCCTGAGAGAAGGACAAAGCCCCCTGAGCATTCCCTGGGGTGAGAGAAGCAGAGACTCCCCTGGAGATCCCACGGGTTAAGATAGACAGAGCTCCCCCCCCAAGCATTCCCTGGGCACCGGACCTGAATTTAAACGGTGTGAGGGAAACGGAGACCCCCTGAGATCCCCCGGGGTGAGAGGGACAGAGACCCCCGACCAGCCCACCCTGCTCCAAACAGGGCTCTGAGCTCCCTCTTTGTCCCCCTGTAGCTTCCCCGGGGGCTGGTGCTTCTCCCTCTCCCTGAGAGCCCAGAGCACCCCAATCTCGGGGAAGATCCAGGTAGGTTTTGCCTCTGATTTAAGGAATTTTCCATTCTCTGGCTTGCCAGGCACTTGTCATAATTCCTTTTACATCCAAATCAGCATCTGGTAGTTTGGCACAGGTTTAGCTCTGAAGCTGGAACAAGAATTAGAGACCCAGTGGGCTGGGACTGGTTGGTAAATGGGTTTGACTGGGGTGGTTGCAGGTAGGGATGAAGTAACACTTAATTTCCATTAAATGGGGAAAACTGCATGTTTGAGTAAGGCAGGGATTAAAGCACAAAAGCTCCTCTGCATCTCTAAATAAGGATTTAGGGAAAAGGCTTCTCCTACCTGAGAAGGCTCCTGTGTGTCTGGAGCAGTTATGGGAGTGGTTTTCCCTGGTTCCAGCTACTCCCAGAGTTCAAAGATTGTACCTGGAAAAGGTCAGAAAACAGCACTGTTGGACTCAGTCCAGGATCCTGGTAGGAGAAGATCCACCCGTGAGGCAGCCGATGGATTTTTGAGGAGAAACTGCAGCAATTCAGCTTTTTCTGGTGGATGTTGAGGTGCAGGGAGGGTGGGAAAGTGCTCTTGGTGCTGCTGGGCTTTGTGGGTCAGTTGTCTCCTGGGTTCCTGGGAAAAGTGGGGTGGGTTGTGATGGAGATTGTCTGGAAATTGCTTCAGGAATAGGCTGGTTCCTGCAATTTGGGAAGGCACCAGCAATGCCAGGAATGCTGAGGAGCAACTGTGCCTGTTCTGGAGCTGAGGGCAGGGAAATTGGGCAAGGGAGGTGCTGGTCAGGAGGCCTTGCAGAAAGACTTAAATCATGGAATATCCTGAGCTGGAAGGGACCCACAAGGATCATGGATTCAGCTCCTGGTGGATCCTGCTCCCTGGGGTCCCTGAGCAGGAAGAGGCCTTGGAGACAGGAGTTTCCTGCAGTTTTAATGGGATTGGGAGCTCAGCAAAGCTGTTAAAACTGGGGAGCACAGGGAGCTCTGCTGGCACAGGGCAGGTCTGGCCCCTGGCTGGTGCTGGGGAGGGAGGATGGGCAGAGATCCAGGGGTGTGGGAGGGCTGGGAAAGGCTGAAAAGTCATTTCAGGAGTTGGAGTTTCTGCAGATAAAAAAATAACAACACGAAAAGCAAAGTTCAAGGAGCATTTGGATATTGCTCTCTGCACAGGGTGGGGTTGTTGGGGCTGTGCAGGGCCAGGGGCTGGATCAGTGATCCTAAGGGGTTCCTTCCAGCTCAGGATATTCTGTGTTTGTCTTGCTTGGTCCCAGCAAAGCTGTAAATGAGCCTGCAACATTGATTTAACATCAAGGAGCAAAAAGCTTGTACAGAGCTCAAGGGAAAGAGCCTTTTCTCCCCTGGCTGTGGTTGGCTCCTGGTTTTCCTGTTCCAAAGCTGGGAGTTGATGGTCCTGAGGGTGCTGATGGTGTGGTGGCACTTGCCCTGTTGCAGAGCTGATGCCGTGGTGATCTCGGGGAGGAAGCTGGCCCGGCAGATCCGGCAGGAAGCCCGGCACGAGGTGGAGCAGTGGGTGGCAGCGGGGAACAAGAGGCCCCACCTGAGCGTGGTCCTGGTCGGGGAGAACCCAGCCAGTCACTCCTACGTCCTCAACAAGACCAAGGCAGCRGCTGACGTGGGTATGGCTGGGG
>NW_021940780.1:339918-341258 GCF_001715985.3 Manacus vitellinus
ATCCTCCGGGCTGGAGGCCGGGGGAAGCTTTTCGGGCTGAATCCATCTGGCAGCTTTTCACCTCTGCCCACCTTCACCTGGAATTTGGGTTCTTGTTGTCCTGGGGTGGGGTTGGTAAACATTGCCCATGTGCCATTGGGGTCCTTCAGGGCAACATCAAGCTCTGTGCTTGGGATTTTCAGCCTTCCCAGAGGCGTAAAAAGCACAGGAAGGGCTTTTTGGCCTCCCTTCCTCACCTCAGCAGTCACTGTTCAGCCTCGGTGCTCTGACTTCTTCCCATCTTGCAATCCAAGGTCCTGCTCAGGGTTTGGGGCAAGAAATGGTGTTATTTTAACTTGGGTTCTGCACTGCTGAGAGATTTTTTTGGATTGGAGATTTTTGGAGCTGAGATTTTTTTAAGCTGCCATCCCTTTCCTCCTGTGCCCAGAGGGCTCACAGGATGTGTAGTTTTATTTTCATCCTTGGCTGGGTTTCTCTAATCCCTCCCTGCACTGTGAGAAACTCAAACACTCTATCCCAGGTCATTAATCCCATATAATTGTCCTGGGAAGGCTTGGGAAGGTCTCTCCAGCCTGGAAGCTGCTCCTTGTTGCCTAATCCATCCAGTCCTTGGTGTGCACTCCTGGGATCTGGTAGAGCAATGAAACAGGGGGGCTTAAATCCACAAAGATCAGCAATGTTGCTGCCTTGTGCATAGCCTGGGCTCACTAATGAGGTGTTTGGGATGATTTCCAGGGATCAGCAGTGAGACCATCCTCAGACCAGCTTCCATCACTGAGGAGGAGCTGCTGGATTTGATCAGCAAACTCAACAACGATGCAAACGTGGATGGGCTGTTGGTGCAGCTCCCTCTGCCTGGTGAGGAGCTGAACTTCCACCTCTTTCTGTCCTACCTGAAGTTTTTAAGGGTTTCCATGTGCTGGGAGGACAATCCTGTGCCATGAGAGGTGGGATCCTGCCCTGGTGGAGTTTAAAGATGTCCCTGCAACTCCTCAGCACCATCTGCCTGCAGGAGTTTGGTTTCTGGGGGTCACAGGATCTATTCCTGTGCTGGGAGTATCAACTTCCAGTATCAACTTGAACTCAGTTGTGGCCTTGAGGCTGCCTAAAAATACCCTCAGCATGAGCAAGGCTGTAATTCCAAAGTGCTGTCAGTCCCTCTCTGCTGGGAGCTGTGAGCTGGAAGTGCTGAGGAGCCTCAAGCCTCCACGTTTTGGGGTGCTTCGAGGTCAGAGCTTGAGCGCAGGGCTGGGGCTCAGAACTAACTCAGGGTCAGAACCAAGTCTGGCTCAGGGCTGGGGCTCAGAACCGAGTCTGGCTCAGGGCTGGGGCTCAGAACC
>NW_021940780.1:342678-344152 GCF_001715985.3 Manacus vitellinus
GCTGGAGCTGTGTCAGGGCAGGGTTAGGCTGGATCTCAGGACAAGGTTCTTCCCCCAGAGGCTGGTTGGGCACTGCCCAGGCTCCCCAGGGTTTGGTTGTGGCCCCAAGGCTGCCAGAGCCCCAGGGTTGTTCAGACAACGCTCTCAGGGACAGGGTGGGATTGTTGGGGTGTCTGCAGGGCCAGGAGCTGCCCTTGGTGATCCTGATGGGTCCCTTCCAACTCAGGATGCTCCATGATTCTCTGATCTTGCCCTCTGCAGGGATCCCAACGCTGGGCAAGAACGTGGTGGTGGCCGGGCGGTCGAAGAACGTGGGGATGCCCATCGCGATGCTGCTCCACACTGACGGCAAACACGAGCGGCCTGGAGGTAGGGAACCTGTCCCACTGCCCTCCTCAGGCTCCTAGGGCCATCTCAGGGGTTCCTCAGCAATCTGGCCAAGGCTGGGGAGTTAATTCTGCACATGGTCTTAAAACTGTTAAGGTTGGAAAAGACCTTAAGAGTCATCAAGCCCAACCATCAACCAGCACCATGTTCACCACTAAACCATGTCCTCAAGTGCCACATCCACATGTTTTTGGAACACTTCCAGGGATGGTGACTCCACCATTTCCCTGGGCAGCCTGTTCCAATGTTTAACAACCCTTTTCTTGAAGGAATTTCCCCAATATCCAACCTAAACTTCCCCTTCCTGTTTCCTCTCGTGCTGTCCCTTGTTCCCTGGGAGCAGAGCCCAACCCCCAGCTGGCTCCAGCCTCCTGTCAGGGAGTTGTAGAGGCCAATAAGGTCTTCCCTGAGCCTCCTTGTAACATTTTGGAGCCTCCTTCATCAAGTCCTTGTCCCCTTCTGTCCCAAGTCCTTCCCTCTGACTCCACAGGCTGTTCCCTGGGGTTTGTCAGCAGGCCCTGATGTTCCTGCTAAACACAGGGGTGTTCTTGAAGGGGAAGATGCAGAGCACTGGCTGGGTTTGGGAATTACAGCTCCATGGAATCTCTCTCCCAGGTGATGCCACCGTCACGATCTCCCACCGCTACACCCCCAAGGAGCAGCTGAAGCAGCACATGATCCGTGCGGACATCGTGGTGGCAGCAGCAGGTAGGGCCTGGCTGATGGCACAGCTGAGGGGCACAGAGGGTGCTCCAGGTGTTCCTGGTGGGGATCCTTGGCATGGAATGTTCTGGAGCCTCTCTGGCAGCGTGGGAGAGTCTGGTGTTCCCAGGGCTGCTGGAGCCAGTTCATCCTGTGCTGGAGCCAAGGAGCAGCATGTTTGGTGTTCCTGGCAGAGCTGTTTGTGGCTTTGCCTTTGAAATGGAAAATAACACCTGGCAAGAGGAGCTTGGCCTGCCCATGACACCTGATCAGATCCTAAAGAGTAACATGGAATCAGAGACTATAATGAGTTGGAAGGGACCCATCAAGTGCAGCTCCTGGGCCTGCACAGACACCCCAACAATCCCACCCTGTCCCTGAGAGC
>NW_021940780.1:345112-398966 GCF_001715985.3 Manacus vitellinus
TAAGATCTCTTACCTGGAGCAGCTGCAGAGGCACCCCCAGAGCACGAGGATCCACTCAGAGCTCTGCCCTGCTCCAGACTGTCCCCTGGGCAGGGGAGCTGAGCTGCTTTGGAGGGTCTTTTTGGCAGCAGAAGGTGGGTGGGAGCCTGTGGGGAGGGAGGAGAGAAAGTGTGGGGTGAGAATTGGGTGTGAAGAGACAGTGTGGGAGGTTTGGGGGTGTGTGAGGACAGAAGGAGATGGAGTCACCTGGGAAGGTGTGAGAGGAGCAGAGAGAGGGTCACATGGATGAGAGAAAACAAGGGTGGGAGGGAATTCCTGTTAAAACCCAGGCCTAAGAGTGAAGGGAACTCAGGTCATTGTTAATGGATCCCTTGGGGTGGATTGGAGTGAAAGGACACTCATTGATCAGTGCTTACATATATAAATTATTTTAGATCAGTTTGATTGCAATGGAAAGGAGGGATGGAGCTGTTTTATTATCTGTGGACATGCAACAATATAAAAGCATGAATATAACACTTCAGAAAAGAAAGAAAAGATCAGAGTAGGGAGATCTCACCAGCTGTGGATTCCAGTGTTGGAATTTTGATGTCTGTTGGTCAGTCTTGATCCATCAGGGATGGGGAAGCCCCCAGAATGATGCCTTAGGACACTTCAGGCATCAAAACCACAATGATTAATGAGATAATCCAGGTTCAGGTGGGAAGGCCCAGGTACTTTCCCTGGCTGATGGGTCATGTGCCAAACTCTGGTGGAAGCCCCAAAAATGAATCTGGGGGCACTTTAGGGGTCTTTGGTGGTTTATGGCCCTTTTAAGACATGACAGCTCCTCTCACAGTGTGGCTGAGCCAGTTCTGCCCCATCTGAAGGATGAAAACCTTCAGCCCTATGTGGGAATGTCCTGATACTCCCCCAGGGGGGTTTTCCACCTGGGCCAGGTGTGTGAGGGAGGACATTGGGATGATAAAAATCATCATCCCACCTCAGGACCTGCTTCTTCTCAGCCTCTTCCATTACCTGGCTCAAAAACCAGCTCGTGGCTAATCAAAAGTTGATTTGTTGTGGTCACCCTCTGGTGTTCACCCCCCTCTGCACATCTTGGACAGCACTTTAATTCCCAATGTCAATTTTAACACATCCTCACAGTTATTTTTCTATAAAATGCCTGGAATTTTTATTAATTTCATTTTAGAAATTTAGAAGGTTCACCCTCAGCAGAACTGTCCTCTCCAAAGAAGAGAGGTGATGTGAAATTTAAACAGGAGAACTAAAGGGTGTTTGTGACAAACTTGAAAATTGTTAGAAAAAGTGAGGGACTGGGGAAGAATATTGATTCCAACAGTGGCAAGAAATTTCTCCCTTAATTAATAATAGTGATGGGTCAGCAAAGCACCTGCTGCCCCTGGAAGTGATTGGTTGAGTCATTAATTGTTAATATTTAAGTGTCTCTCAGTTCTTCTCCTCAGTATCTGGCTCAACCAGACAAACACACCCCACCCTAAAAGGGAGGTTGAGCCCCAGGTTGCTGCTCCCACCCCTCCCTATCCCTCTGGGACAGCCCTGGGATAAATCCCGAGCCTCTGCCAGGCTGGGCTGGGGTGGGATCAGGCACTGCTCCAGGCTCCTGTCCCAGTGCAGCTGGAAAACCTGCTGGAGCTGCACCAAACAGCCACAGACCTCACATGCTTTGAGGATTCCATGTGGAGAAGGTGTGAGGTCCCAGAGCTTCCTGGGCTTCCAGCTCTTTGCTCTGAGTTCCCAGGGAACATCTCAAACAGAAACATGGAATCATGGAACAGTTGAGGGACCTTAAAGATGATGTTGTTCCAACCCCCAGACACCTTCCACTGTCCCAGGTTGCTCCAGCCTGGCCTTGGACACTTCCAGGGATCCAGGGGCAGCCACAGCTTCTCTGGGAATTCCAGCCCAGCCCCTCCCCACCCTCAAAGGGAGGAATTTCTTACCAATATCCAGCCTAAAATCCCCCTCTTTCAGTTTGAAAGTGAAATATCTGATTGAGCTGCANAGGTTGCTCCAGCCTGGCCTTGGACACTTCCAGGGACGGGGCAGCCACAGCTTCTCTGGGAATTCCAGCCCAGCCCCTCCCCACCCTCAAAGGGAGGAATTTCTTACCAATATCCAGCCTAAAATCCCCCTCTTTCAGTTTGAAAGTGAAATATCTGATTGAGCTGCACATCAGTAGCTGAAATGTGCTCCTGGTGATTTGCCTTTCCTGGGATCATTTAGGTTGGAAAAGACCCTGAAGATTGTGGAGTCCAGCTGGTCTGGGGGGCAGGAAGGCCCAGATGGGTCAGAACATCCTGGGAATGTGGGTGAGGAGGAGCAGGGGGGCTGTTTAACACCCCTGAGTGTGTAGTTCTGTGTTTTTCCAGGCATTCCCAACCTGATCACAGCTGACATGATCAAAGAAGGAGCTGCAGTGATTGATGTGGGAATAACCAGAGTGCAGGATCCTGTCACTGCCAAGCCCAGGCTGGTTGGGGACGTGGATTTTGAAGGTATGGGAAGGCTCTGGGTGTGGGTTCTGGAGCACTTGGGTGCTGCAGAGGGAGGACAAGTCCTGGTTTGTGTGTCTGGTTCATCCAATATTGTTCCATGTTATCCCAGGACATGCCATGGGAAAGCTGCACAGGAGACTCACCCTGTTGGGTCACTTTGCCTCTATTCCAAAACCTCTTTTAAAATAAAGCCATGCAGAACTTACCTCCTGCCCTGTGTTCCCTGGCCTTGATCCTCCTGGAGCTGCAGCCCCACGGGGGCTGTTGGGATGAGCCTGGGGGAAAACCTTGGAATTTCCTCCTGGAAGAAAAAGAGGGTGAATGTCCAGACTGATGAAGTACCATCAAGTACATCAAGGCCACACCTAGTCTTGGATTTCTGTGCTAGAAACCAGCTTTTAGACCTTACTTTAGATCCTTTAGTCCTCCCTTTGAGCTTTTGCCCAGCCTGGGCTTTGCAGCTGGGCTGGTTTAGAGCAGCAGGGATGGGAAGAGCGGGGCTGGATAATGGGGAAAGGCCACGTGGGGAAACTCCTGTTCCTAAAGGATGGTCCTGGAGGAATCTGGGGGCTTTTAGACTGGGAGTTGTTGCTGCTGTTGCTTTTGGTGCTGAGCTGTACCTTTTTTCCCCAGGGGTGAGGAAGAAGGCCAGTTACATCACCCCAGTGCCCGGGGGTGTGGGGCCCATGACCGTGGCCATGCTGATGAAAAACACCATCATTGCTGCCAAGAAGCTGCTGAAACCCAAAGAGTTGGAAGCACTGACTGCTTGACCTGGGCCATCCTTCTCCTTTGTAGCACTGAAAGCAACATTCCAAACTGACTCCCAAACAGGCCGATAGAAAATGCAATATTTTTTTATTTATTGTCTCGGGACGGGAAATTTCCCACTCGGAGGTGGCAGGTATTTATTGGAGCTGAAGCAGCTGCATCTGAGGTGTGTAAATCTTCATGCCTGTGCTCCTCCTGCTTGTAAAGCTGCTCTATGTGTGAGCCAGACCTGCTCCTGCAGGGATTTGGGGTCCTGGGAATGCAGCTTTCCCGGGAACTCCGTCAGCACTCCTTTGGGATTTACTCCATGGTACAAAGCCTTGATGGTTCTGTTCTCACAGATCTGGAGTGGGGCTTGTGCTGGTCTCCTGCTCAATGCTGGATGTTTAGTTTGAGCTCTTCTGTAGAAGAAATTACTTGAAAAATTAAAAATAAAGCCATATTTGTGCTCTGGGGCTGTGCAGGGCCCTGGGCAGTGGCAGAGCTGTTGTAACATGTTCTAGTGTGCAGCTAAGCTGGGTTTTTTTGCTGTTTGGTTGGTGAATTTTTTTAAAAAGCCTTTTTTTTCTAACCAAAGAACAGTGTGAGGAGGGTTTGGTGTCCACAAAGGGCACACAGGAGGTTCCCTGGGCTGTGTTATGAAGTGTGTAACTAGTGAGTAATGCAGGCTAACTAAATAAAGTGTGAGAAGACAAAAAAAAAATCCCTGTTTGTGCCCTGGAATTATTACTAGTCAACTACTTCACTTCTAGAAAAGCTGCCCTAGTTGTTTTTAGAGCACTTGTGGGGTGAGCTATTCCCCCAGAGCAGGGGGAGGTCTGGCTTCCACCCAGAGCTTACCTGGGACACAACTGCTCCACCAGCACTAGCTGGCCTTGAAAGTAAGCAAATCTCTTCCTTTCAAGCCTGATCAAAACCTGTTCAGCTCCCTGAGTCTTATTTCTCAGCTAAATCCACATCACAGCATGAAGGATGTTTTTAAGCTCTAATTATCCTCTGAACATCAGCCTTACCTGAGGTGATGCCTCAAGCAGGGCGGAAAAACTTCCTTGCAGGATTATTCATGGGCAGTGAGGTGAATCTTGGACTCTTTCCTCTTCACATATTCCCTGGTGTGACTGGTCCCACCCTCCTGAGAGCAGGAATGTTGTGGTGCCATCGGTTGGACTGGGTCTTGGAAGCTTTTCCAACCTTTAACGGGCTGAAGGTACCAGCTGAGCTGGTGCCAAACCCCCTCTCCTGGAGGGGAGAGCACTGATAAAAACACAGGGGGAAGGAAATTCGGGATTCAGGGGCTCTGCAGCAGAAACACACTTAAGAGCTGAGACTCATTGAAACGAGGTTTATTGGGTTTTATCCAAGAAATACAAAATGGGACAGTGGTCCCAGGCTGGAGGCGGCGAATCTCGGACGCTCCGTTTGCTCATACAAAAAGTAGAATCCACGGTGCAAAATAGACAAATTGAGCCAAGAACAAGCTGGATCCTACAGTGGCTTCAGCTCTGCCCTATGGAACAGCTACCAGAGTCCACAAAGCCTGTCCAGGGGTGGTGGAAATAGAGCTGATGGGCTGGGTAAAGCGAATTAACCCGGTTGATTAAAATCATAAGCCTACGACGCTTCTACCACACAGGATTGGTACAAAACGCTACAAAATAGACACAGTGCCTTCAAGTTGAAATGGTTCTGGCTGTTCATGAACACTGAAGTGGTGATAGGGTAACAGTGTGTTATTTCTCTCACCCCCTGTCCCCGGGAAATGCACCTGAACCAGAAAAAAAATTGCTATAAATAGGAAATTGCCTTCAAGTCTCTGTTGGCTTTGACTATTTACAGGGATCTGTCCCACACAAAGGTTCAGACCAGTTGCAATATTTAACTGGTGGCCCAGAAACCCCAGTAGTGCTGGTGTAAATATCAGGCAGGGTGATCCTGCTCCTGGGGAAGGGGTTTGGGGCTCTGGGAGGTTGGAAATAGAGAAAAAAAACATACAGAATTAGACTAGAAAAAAAAATGAGTAAAAGAAACAGATTTGAGGGTTGTTTCAGAGAAGTGTTTGGGCTTGGTCTGTGGAGGGAAAAAATCCTTGAAAGCCTCAGCACTGCCCTGGTGCTGCTGGAAAAAGGGTGTGGGAGCTGGGCAGAGGCCAAGGGAGCTCGGAGCCTCCCTGGCTCCAAACCTTCTCCCTTTCCTTCCTCTCCCAGAGGATCCAGAGGCAGCAGTGGGTGGGAAGAGCCCGTTATGGAGCTGAAATGCCGACAGACACCCAGCAGGGAGGTGCTGGAGCCTGGAGCACAGGGGGGATGTCCTGGCTCTGCCCTCCCTGCTCCAGGTGCTTGTTCTCCCCTCCTGTTCCAGCCACCAGCTGTTAAACTGCTGGGAACGACCAGGAGGGAGGAGCTGAAGTGGGAGTGAAGCCCCTTGGACAGGGCTGGGCAGCAGAGAATCCTTGAATTCCTCCAGTGAGAGAATTCCTCCAGTGAGAGCACGGCTTGGGAATGTCTGTCTCGCTCCTGTCTTGGGAATGTCTCACTCCCACCCCGAGGAAGGGACGGGGCTGTTCCTGGGCCAGGGGTGGCCCTGGAGAGCCATGGTGAGGACATGGGGCTGGGCCACCAAAGGGCTTCACTGCAGCCACTGTTCCCATTTCCCTGTAGAAACCATTCCCAGTACTCTACAGAACCTATTCCTGATTCCTACAGAAACCTTTCCTCTTTCCTACAGCAACTGTTCCCAATTCCCTGCAGAAACCATTCCCAATTTCCCTGCAGAACTCATTCCTGTTTCCCTGTAGAACCCATTCCTGTTTCCTACAGAACCCATTCCTGTTTCCCTGTAGAACCCATTCCTGTTTCCTACAGAACCCATTCCTGTTTCCTACAGAACCCATTCCTGTTTCCTACAGAAACCATTCCCAATTTCCTGCAGAAACCAAGGCCCCATTCCCTGCCCTGCTCTTGCTCCACAGCCTGGTTGTTGTTGCCCTCAAGTGGCAACAACCTTCACCCCGAGCTGCTTCTCCTCCTTCCCTTCCCTCCCTGGAGTTCCAGGCTCCTCTCCATCCTGCTGTGCCTCCTCTTCCTCCTCAGCCCAATCCCAGCAGATCCAGGTCCCTCTGGATGCTCCTACCACACCTGGGATCCCATGGAAAGGACCCCACCCCTTGGACCAGCACCCTTCCCAAAACAAGCCTCCCCAAGAGCCACATCGTGATTCCAGGAATTTGGGAGCAGGGCCAAATCTCCCTCAGCCACTCAACCCTCCTCCCTACCCCAAAATCCCCCCAAAAAGCATCACCCCCTTTTCCTCCAGCACATCAGCTGCTCCCACATCCCAATCCCCTCCAGCTGCTCCAGCCCCGCAGCAGCTCCGGGGCCAAAATCACCAATTCCACCTTTCCAGCCCCGTTTCCCAGCGGGAAGGGCTGGAAACCCGACACCTCACGACACTAAAAACCCCTGGAGCAAAACCCCTGGGGCCTCCAGTCTCCCATAGAAAAATAAGCCCGATTTCCTTTATATATATATATATGAATGTGCAGGTGTCTGTGTATATATATATATATATATATAAACTGGGGGCTGGGGGCTATAACGTGGTCTCACTGCCCATGTCCCGCGGGGCCTTCTCCGTGTCCGTGTCCTCGTAATCCGACTCCATCTCGATCTTCACCTGGGGCACGGCACAGATGGGGCTCCGGGAGTAGTTAAAGGCAGGAGAGGATGGGCAGGAAATCTTCAGGTGGAGGGTAATACTGGGAACCAGGAGGAGAGATGGGAATCAGCAGCTGGCTGTGGCATCCCCCATCCCAAAAAACCACCCCGAGACCCTCAGGAAACACTCCGGGGGATGGGCAGGAAATCCTGAGGGGAAGGGGAATGTGAGGAGGAGAGAGGGGAGTCAACAGCCAAACCTGTCAGAAGGTTGGATGCGTGGAGATTTTGGAGTCAAAGTATTGGAATCATGGAAATTTTGCAGTCAAAATGTTGGATGCACAGAAATTTTGGAGTCAAAATATTGGATACATGGAAATTTTGGAGTCAAAGTATTGGTTACATGGAAATTTTGGAGTCAAAATGTTGGATGCACAGAAATTCTGGAGTCAAAATATTGGATACATGGAAATTTTGTAGTCAAAATGTTGGATGCACAGAAATTCCGAAGTCAAAGTATTGGATGCACAGATATTTTGGAATCAAAGTACTGGATGCATGGATGCTGTGGAGTCGAAATGTTGGATGAACAGGAATTTTGGAGTCAACATGTTTGATGCACGGAAATTTTGGAGTCAAAGTGTTGGATACGTGGAAATTTTGAAGTCAAAATATTGGATACATGGAAATTTTGGAGTCAAAATGTTGGATGCACAGAAATTCTGAAGTCAAAGTATTGGATGCACAGATATTTTGGAGTCAAAGTACTGGATGCATGGATGCTGTGGAGTCAAAATGTTGGATGAACAGGAATTTTGGAGTCAAAATGTTCGATGCATGGAAATTTTGGAGTCAAAGTATTGGATAAGTGGAAATTTCTCAGTCAAAACATTGGTTTGGGGTCAAAATGTTGGATGCATGGAAATTTGGAGTCATAATATTGAAACTTTGGAGGCAAAATACTGGATATGCAGATATTTTAGAGTCAAAATGTTGGATTCACAGAAATTTTGGATTCAAAGTATTGAATGCATGGAAATTTTGGAGTCAAATTGTTGGATGTATGGATACCGTGTGTGAAATTATTGGATGCACAGAAATTCTGGAGAAAAAATAGTGGATTCACAGAAATTTTGGAGCCAAAATGTTGGATGCCTGGAAATTTTGGAGGCAAAATCCATCCCAAAGCCACCCTGGGACCCTCAGGAAAGCACTCTGCATGGTGCCGCTGCCAATAAATTAATTAAAACTGATGTTTTGCCTTTTATCTGCAGAGAATAACCCCAAATTTCAGGATTTGGAGACGCCCCTATCCTAAAAATCCCTGTGATTGTTGCTCAGCAGTGTTTTTATGGCTCCAAACCCTCTCCCAACAACCTGTTTGGCAACGAAACCGCCCCAAATCCAGAGGGATGGTGTGGAAATAAACCTGGATGTTTGGGAAGTGCTCAAGGGTGGTGCCAGCTGGCTGGAGAAGGTGATGCCCAGCCAGGAGCAGTGGTGGGTTATCCCAAAAATGTCCCCCCCCCCGGGGATGGGGGAGAGGGTGGGGGACCCCTTTTGGGGCCGGTTACCTGCGATCCATGTCTGAACCATTCGGGGAGGAGTCAGAACGCAAAGCTCCAGGTGGAGGCCCTCTTTCCTGGGGGGACACGGAGGTGAAACATTCCCCAGGCGAGGCAGAATCTCCCCCCCCCCAAAAAAAAAACCCAAATCAAAACCCCCCTCACCCCCAACTCCAACCTGCCACCGGGTCCTGCATCCTCTGGCCGGTGGGAGCAGGAGAAAAGCTCCTGGGAAATGCTGATTTTTGGGGGTGATTAGAGGAAGACAAGGCCCTGCAAGCCCTGCCAAGAGCCACGTGAGGACCCAGTTAGTGAATCAGCCAGTCAAAACTTGCTGGAGTCGTGATGCAACCTGGAGCAAACCCGCCCAAAATTCATCCTGCGCGGTTTTGGTCACTCCTGTTGGGAAGGTTGAGCCAAACCGAACAAATCTGGGGAATTCCAACACAAGCTCTGCACCCCCTGCTTTGGGGGGCTGCAAACATTCCCAAATGTATATATATATGTTTTTAGAATCCCCATTGTGGGGGATGAAGCCCAGGAGAGTCCTGGCTTTTGTTGTGATTTAAGGAAATCTTAGTGGTCCCTGGTCTTGGGGGCAGAGATGCTCTTGAAGATCCCGCTCTCCCCTCCTTGATTTTCACCCTGATCCTGGGGAGCAGGAGGGATCCAGGGTGCATCTTCCAGCAGGGTTAGTGCCATGGGAAGCCGAGTGGGTGCTGTGGAGGGGGTTAGGAAGCAGCAGGGAAGGCGGGAGAGGCTCCTGAGCCCGTTACTTACGGCTGAGGCAATGGGGGCCCCCGTTTCGGGGCTGTGCTGGGAGGGGCTCCATGGGGATCTTAATGAATGAGGGAGGTGGGAACTGGGGAAAAAATGGGGAAATTCGGTGAAAGCAGTGCTTGGGTGGGCTCTGAGACCACCTGGGGCACCCACAGGCACCCAAAACCTGGAGAGGTGGGTGCAGGAGGAGAAGGATTTGCCTTCATCATCCCAAATCCCCTGGCAGGGTCTGCAGCAGGAGGCTCTGCCCTGAGGAGGTGATGCCTTAAAATACGTATTATGTGGATTTCAGTGTAGCTTTTTAGCACTTTTGGAACAGAACTTTCTAAGCACCTTTTGTATGAGATTCCTGAAATGCTGTTTAATATTTCCTGTCAAGGATTCCAACAGGCAAAAGATTTTTAGTGAGGTAAAGAACATTTTTTTTCCTGTAGAAAATGTTCTTAGAATAAGACATAACAGGCCCACTGCTTGATATAACCAGGTCCAAGCTATCCAGAAGACCCAGAAGCCTTGAAACTGTTCCAAGAAGGACAAAAGGTGATGATGAAGAGGAGGATGAGGAGGAAGGAGGGGTCTTTTGGACCTCCAGCTCAAATTTGGGAGGTGTGTCGAGGGTGCTACTGTGGGAGGGGTGGTTTTGGAAGTGGGTGTAACAGTATCAGGTTTGAATTATTAATTCAATTAATTAATCATGCAACTAAATAAAAGCAAGAGGCTTTTGGCCCTCTGCATGCAAGCTTTGGAAGAAATCAGATTCTTGTGCATCTGACATCATCATAACAAAAGGAATTGCTGCTTCCTGCAGCTCACAAATTGAGTTCTTGGGTTGTTTTTTTTTTAAGAGCCAATTTTAGGGTGATATATTTGGCCTGGAATCCAGGCACAGAATCCAAACAATCCAAGCTGGTTCACTGAGCTATTGCTGGTGCCAAGAGGCTGCTTTTAGTGTTGAACTGGGCTCAGACCAGCGAAATTTCAAACACATCTCCTGCTTTTTGGAGCAGGATTTGGCAGATGAGCTGCTGACTGACCTGCAGTCAATTATTTTATAACTCTAAAAGCCCAGTCCAACCTTCACAGGGCAGATTCTTCCACAGACATTCCTGGAGTGTGTGGAGCTTCTCCCATGACCTCTTCATGGTCACTCTCCAGGGGTTCTGTGAGAGATCTGTCCACCATCCATGAGTTCCATCAATCTTTACTTAATGACTGTTTCTTTGTGCCAGCTTTGATAAAATTCTTGTGATATAATTGCTTTGCACTGTACTACTTTGTGCTGTGTTGCACCCTACCAGTAGTTTTTGGCTTTCTCACTGTATAGTAAATAATTCTGATTAAGGTCTTTCATCTGTTCATTCGTCATAATAAATAATTCATTTTATATAAAGATGTCTGATTTGTCTTCACTAAAACCTGTGGGACAGAAGTGGTTCAATCACACTTCTACAATTCCTTACATTTAAGCAGTTGACAGAATCCAAGGCTAAGACTGGATCCAGCCACCCCCAGGCTCCTCTGGGAGAAGGAGTTTGGAATGCAAGGGAGTCCTGGGAGGTTTGGGGGTCTATGGGGGGTGTTGGGGGTCCTTTCTGCACCTCAGGAGGCTTCTCTAATGAACTTTGTCTCAGCTTTCCACTCCCCTCCGACGGGGTTGAACAGGTTAACGATGCTTTGCCATCACACAGTGGGTTCTGTACCCTCAGCTGTGGGATTTGAGCTCTTCTCTCTTTTTTTACCATGATTTTCCAGCTTTCAGGGCAGTCTGAGCATTCTCTGGAGCCTCCTGCCAGCCCCTAAATGTCACTGAACCCCCCCCAGTCAGCCTGTTGGATCTCTGCAGTGAAACACTTCCAGGAGTCACAGATCCTCATCCCAAACCCACCAACCTGGAAGTTTCAGTGGGACCTTCCCCTCCCACTGCTCTGGAATGTCCCCACTGTCCACAGGAGCCCCTCACCCACCTCCTCATCACTGCTGCTGTCTCCTTTATTGCCTTTTTTCTTCTTCTTCTTGTCATCCTCTTTCTTTTTCTCCTTCTCGGGGATGATGTTGTCGATCCAGGCCAGGTCGTGTTGGGAGAAGACAAAATCCAGCAACCTCCTGACCAGGATCAGGGCTAAAATCTATGAGGGCAGAGAAATGAGAGTGGAATCCCAGAATCACAGAGTCAGCCAGGTTGGAAAAGACCTCTGGGATCATCGAGTCCAACCTGTGACCCAACCCCACCTTGTCCCCCCCACCATGGCACTGATGCCACATCCAGGCTCTGCTCAAACCCCTCCAGGGACAGGGACTCCCCCCCCTCCCTGGGCAGCCCATTCCAAGGGCTGATCCCTCTCTCTGGGAAGAACTTCTTCCCCATGGCCAACCTAAACCTGCCCTGGGGCAGCTCCAGGCTGTGCCCTCTTGTCCTGGGAGAAAAGTCTGAGCCCCCCTGGTTTCCCCTCCTGGCAGGGAGTTGCAGAGAGTGAGGAGGTCTCCCCTGAGCCTCCTCCTGTCCAGGCTGAGCCCCCCCAGCTCCCTCAGCCTCTCCTCACAGCACTTGTGCTCCACACCCTTCCCCGGCCTCGCTGCCCTTCTCTGCCCCTGCTCCAGCCCCTCCACATCCTTCCCAACCTGAGGGCCCCGGGCTGGGCACAGCACTCCAGGGGTGGCCTCCCCAGTGCCCAGGGCAGGGGCACAATCCCTGCCCTGCTCCTGCTGCCACACTATTCCTGAGCCAGGCCAGGCTCCATTGGCCTCTTGCCCCCCTGGGCCCCCCTGGCTCCTGTCCAGCTGCTGTCAGTCAGTCCCCCCAGGGCCCTTTCTGTCCCCCCACTCTGGCCCAGCCCGTGGGGCTGCCGGGGGTTGTTGTGGCCCAAGGGTAGGACCCGGCCCTTGGCCTTGGGGAACCTCAGCCCGTTGGATCCTTCCCATGGATCCAGCCTGGCCAGGTCCCTCTGCAGAGCCCTCCTGCCTTCCAGCAGATCCACACTCCCTTCTGTGAGATGTCCCCCCATGGGAGGGGTGGCCACACTGGCCAGACCATATAAACACAGGAGTGCAGGGGCTCCATTTTACCCTTCTCTCCTGGGACCTCCTGTCATCCTGTGGCCTCTCAGTGGTGGCTGTACAGTTTTCTCATTCTAATCTCTTTCTTCACTCCTTCCTTCTTCTCTCAATCTCTTTCTCTCTTTCTTTTCCCTTCCCTTAACCTCCTGTGGGTGACAAAACTGATGGGTTGTATTTTACCCTCTGTTGTGGTTGTCACGTGCTGGGTGCTTTGGTGGGACCTTCTCCTTGGTCGTGTGTCACCCCTATGAACCTTTTCCCAAAATGCCCCTTTCCTCCCTAAATTAACAGAAGTCTCTTGGGAAACGCCTGCAGCACGTTCCCTTTGTGGGACTTCAAGGTGTAAAGAACCAAAGGCTCTGCAAGAGTTGTGGGGGAACTCTTGGAGTCCTAAATATAAGTAGAACTCCTGGGCAGCTCCTGGCTTGGACCCAGGGCTTCACACCCCCAGCCTGGGGTCATCTGCGGGAGCACCTCTCACCCCGAAACCCCTTAAATCCCCAAAATCTCAGTCTAAGCCGGGCTGGAGTTACCATGACGGGGAAGATGATGGCGGCCACGGTGGATTTGAGGATCCAGAGCACGGCCAGGCAGATGATCTGCACCAGGGTGAAGAGGTGGATGCGCCGCAGGGGGACGTGCCGCAGGAACACGTAGTCGGGCTGGTGCTTGGCCGGCATGAGGAAGAGCTTGCACCGATCCCAAAACTGCCAGGGGAGGGAGATCCCTGTCAATCCTCACCCCCACCCCAGGAAAACCCTCTTTGAGTCCCCAGATTGGGGATTTGGGGGGGTTTTTTTGGGGTGTTTCTCAGAGGGTTTTGCTGTTGCAAAGTGTTGGGTGCACGGAAATTTTGGGGTCAAAATGTTGGACGTGTGGAAATTTTGGGGTCAAAATGTTGGGTGCTCAGAAATTTTGGAGTCAGAGTACTGGATGCAAGGAAATTTTGGAGGTGAAATATTGGATACGTGGATATTGTACAGTCAAAAATTTGGACGCGCAGAAGTTTTGGAGGCAAAATTTTGGAGGCACAAAAATTTTGGTGTAAAAATATCGGATGCAAAGAGATTTTGGAGGCAAAATATTGGATGTAAGGAAATTTTGGAGGCAAATTTTGGAGTCAGAATGTTGGATGCACAGACATTTTGGAATCAAAATTTTGGATGCACAGAAATTTGGGGTAAAAATATCGGATGCAAAGAAATGTTGGAGGCAAAATATTGGATGCAGGGAAATTTTGGAGGCACATTTTGGATGCACAGGATTTTGGAATCAAAATATTGGACACACAGAAAGTTTGGAGTCAAATATTTGGTGTATGGATATTGTGGAGCCAAAATACTGGAGGCATGGAAATTTCGGAATTAAAATGTTGGATGCCCAGAAATTTTGGAGTCAAAATTCTGGATGCATGGAAATTTTGGAGGCAAAATTTTGGATGTATGGAAATTTCAGAGGCAAATTTCTGAAGCACGGAAATTTTGGTGTAAAAATATCGGATGCAAGGAAATTTCGGACTCAAAATTTTGGATGCATGGAAATTTTGGAGTCAGAATGCTGGATGCACGGACATTTTGGAATCAAAATATTGGATGCACAGAAATTTTGGTGTAAAAACATTGGGTGCAAAGAAATTTTGGAGGCAAAATATTGGACACAGGGAAATTTTGGAGGCAAATTTTGGATGCGCAGAAATTTTGGAGTCAGAGTGTTGGACACAAGGAAAGTTAGGAGTCAAAATATTGGATGCATGGACATCGTGAAGTCAAAATGATGGAAGCACGGAAAATTTGGAATCAAAATGCTGGATGCACAGAAATTTTGGGAGTCGAAATCCTCCTTTTCCACCCAGTTCATGGTCGTTGAGGAGGAAGAGAAGGAGAAGGAAGAGAAGGAGGAGGAAGAGAAAGAGGAGAAGGAGGAGGAGAAGGAGAAGGAGAAGGAGAAGGAGAAGGAGAAGGAGAAGGAGAAGGAGAAGGAGAAGGAGAAGGAGAAGGAGAAGGAGAAGGAGAAGGAGAAGGAGAAGGAGAAGGAGAAGGAGAAGGAGAAGGAGAAGGAAAAAGAGAAGGAGAAGGAGGAGGAGGAGGAGGAGGAGGAGGAGGAGGAGGAGGAGAACTCACCTGGATGCCGTTCAGTGATGCCACCCCCATGTACAGGAAGACACCGTAGAGCACTGGCATGGGAATGTACTGGGAACACGAAAAAAACATGGAACTCAGCCCAGGGAAGGCAGCAGCTCATTCCCAGGGACAAGGACCAACTCAGGGGGCCATGAGGAGGGGGAAAACCCCAGCTTTTCCTTGGATATCTGAAGGGAGGGAGCTGGGATGTGGCAATGGGAATGTTCTACCTTTGGGCAAAATCCACCTTTTTGCAGGGAGGGAACTGGGATGTGGGAACGGGAATGTTTTGACTCCAGGACTGGGGCCATGGGGAGGGGGAAAAAATCCAGCTTTTTCTGGACATTTGCAGGGATGTGGGAATGTGGGAATGGGAATGTTCTACCTCTGGAATGGGGGGGGACAGGGAGGGGGCAGAATCCAGCTTTTCCTGGACTTCTGTAGGGAGGGAGCTGGCATGTGGGAATGGGAATGTTCTACCTTCAGGATGGGGGCCATGGGAAGGGAGAAAAATCCAGCTTTTCCTGGACAGTTGCAGGAAGGGAATGGGGATGTGGGAATGAGAATGTTTTACCTTTGAGATGGGGGCCACGGGGAAGGGGCAGAATCCAGCTTTTCCTGGACATTTCCAGGGATGTGGGCATGGGAATGTTTTATCTCCAGGGTGGGGCCATGGGGCAGGGGCAGAATTCAGCTTTTCCTGGACATTTGCAGGGATGTGGGAATGGGAGTGTTCTACCCCCAGCATGGGGTCCACGGGGAGGGGGAAGAATCCAGTTTTTTCTTTAGGGGGGGAGATGGAAACAGGAATGTTTTACCTTCCGGAGGGGGGCCATGGGGAGGGAGCTGGGATGTGGGAACAGGAATGTTTTATCTCCAGGCTGGGGGCCATGGGAGGGGGCAGAGTCCTTTTTTTCTTGCAGGGAGGGAACAGAGACGTGGGAACAGGAATGTTTTACCTTCAGGATGGGGGCCAGGAAGACCGAAATCCCCGTGAGCACGAAGACGATGATCCCGGTCACCCTCTGCTCCCTGGAAGGGTGGGAGGAGCGGGATGAGCCGGCTGTGGTTGGGTTCCCCCCCCTCATCCCCGGCCCGAGGAAGGGGAGGGCCGAGCCTTCCTCACCTGACCCCCAGGAACTGCGGCTGCTCCCCGGGCGCGCTGGTCTCCGTCTCCATCTTCAGGCTGTCGATGTGGGCGATGGAGATCACGGTGGCGGCCACGTACCAGGGCAGCCCCATGAAGGAGCACACGGCCATCAGGATGCCCACCCAGAACAGGTCCAGGTGGTAACCCGCTGCTTTCTGCAACACAGCACACCCAGGGGGTCGGGGCATCTTCCTGCGGTTGCCCCAGAGCCCGCCAAGGTGGGGGGTCCCCCCACCTGCACTCCCCCTAAAGGGTCGAGCAGTGCCACGGGGCACCCTGAGTGGCCCTGAGGCACCCACAGCACCCTCGTGCACCACATGCTGCTGGGGGCACCTGGCATCACCCCACAGCACCCTGGGGTACCCCACATCGACATGGGGCACCTGGCATCACCCCACAGCACCCTGGGGTACCCCACATGGCCAGGGGGCCCCTGGCATCACCCCACATCACCCCACATCACCCTGGGGTACCCCACACGGCCAGGGGGCACCCGGCATCACCCCACATCACCCTGGAGCACCCCACATCGACATGGGGCACCTGGCATCACCCCACATCACCCCACATCACCGTGGGGCACCCCACATTGTTATGGTGTGCCCAGCATTACCATGGTGAGCCCCACATCACCCTGGAGCACCCCACATCGACATGGTGCATCCTGAATCACCCTACATCACCCCACATCACCCTGGAGCACCCCACATTGACATGGTACATCCTGCATCATCTCACACCACTCTGGTGCACCCCACATTGCTCTGCATCACCCTGGCACACCCATCATTGTTGTGGTGCACCCCACATCATCCTCATGCACCACACACTGCCATGGGGCACCTGATGTCACCCCACATCACCCTGAAGCACCCTGAGACAGCTGCAGAACACCCTGCAGCATCTTCCTGCACCCCACATCACCCTGATGCACCCACATTGCCACAGACATCCTGCATCCCCCTGAAGCCCCCTGCATTGCTCTCATACAGCCCATATCACCCTCCTGCACCCCACAGTGCCATGGTGCACCCTGCACCACCCCACATCATCCTGAAGCACCCCACACACCCCTGAAGCACCCTGCATCTCCCTGCACCACCCATCATTGCTGTGGTGCATCCCACATCCCACTGATGTACCCCCCCACCACAGTGCACCCAGCACCGCCCTACATCCCCCTAAAGCACCCTGGTACTGCTGCAGAGCACCCTGCAGCACCCTGATGCCCACCACATTGCCACAGTGCACCCCCTGGCACACCCCACATCACACTGGTGCACCCCATGTCGTCAAAGGACACCCAGCACTGCCTTGGGGCACCCCACATCACCCTCATGCATCCTGAGACAGCTGCAGAGCACCCTGTAGCACCCTCATGCACCCCACATTGCCTTGGTGCACCCAGCACCACTATGGAGCACCCCAAATTGCCACAGTGCCCCTCTGTGTCACCCCACATCATCCCAAAGCACCCCACATCACCTTGCAGGACCCCCACATTGCCATGGGGCACCCTGCATCCCCCCCAGTGCACCCTGGTGCCCCCACAATTGCTGAAGTGCACCCCACGCTGCACTGCTGCACCCCACATGGCCCCAGTGCACCCAGCACTGCCATGGGGCACCCTGCAGCCCACTGAGGCACCTCACACCTCTCTGAAGCCTCTGTGATGCTCTCATACACCCTGCATGACCCTCCTGCACCCCACATCACCCCACATCACCCCTCTGCACCCCTCTGTATCCCCCTGCCCTGCTGCCCCCTGTATCACCCCACTGCACCCCATTACCTACAGCACAACATGCCTTTAGCCCCCCAGGGGGTTTGTCACCCCAAAATTGCAGCTTGCCAAGGAAAGGGGGATCCCCTGCAGGACGTGCTGAGCCAGGGCAAACCCCACAGAATCCCAGAATATCCTGAGCTGGGAGAGATCCACAAGGACCATCAGTCCAACCCTCAGCCCTGCACAGGCCCACCCCCAAGAGTCACCCCCTGTGCCCCAGAGGATCATCCCAACCCTCCTGGAGCTCTGGCAGCCTTGGGGCTGTGCCCACTGCCCTGGGGAGCCTGGGCAGTGCCCAACCAGCCTCTGGGGGAAGAACCTTGTCCTGAGATCCAGCCTAACCCTGCCCTGACACAGCTCCAGCCATTCCCTGGCTGCTGTCCCTGGTCCCCCCAGAGCAGAGCTCAGCCCCTGCCCCTCCTCTGCCCCTGCCCAGGCAGGTGGAACTGCACTGAGGTCTCCCCTCAGTCTCCTCTTCTCCAGCTGAACACACCAAGTGCCCTCAGTGTCCTCACACGGTTTCCAATCAAGGTCCTTCCCCATTTTCACCCCCCCACACTGCAGCAGCCCCCCCAAAGCCCCCGAAATGGAGAGCTCAGGGGGTGCCCAGGCCCAGGTCCCGGCTCACCCGCAGCTTGTGCTCCTTCCTGTTGACGATGACAGCTGTGATCTGCTGGTCCATGAAGATGAGGATGGTGACCAGGAGGGCAGGGAGGGCACTGGCCAGGTAAACCCACCAGGGGTTCTTCCCAAAGGGGAACACGAACCACCCTCGGTCCACACGGGTGGGCTGGGAGAGAACAGAGGGGGGTTGGACCACACAGGGACAAACCAGAGTGGGGCAAAGCACTGACATTTTGGGAAGCCCCACATCACCCCACCACCCATCCCAGATCCATCCCTGAATCCACCTTTGCACCCAAACCACCCCCAGCATCCCCACCAACACCAAATTCTGCCCTTGGGACTCCCCACGTCACCCACAGCAAAACCCTGGATGGGGGAAGAGAAACTGGGGAAGAGAAATTCTTCTGGAATGGGGGTTCCTTGCTTTTTTTTTTTTTTTACCTTAAAATCAGTAGGCACTTGGAGCTTTGGGGTGTTGAGTCCAAAAAGCACATCCAGCCCCACAAACATTAGTATGGACATAAAGATAGAGAAATCACTAATGAGTTTACGGAGCTGCCGGGAGGGAGAGAGAGAGAAAAGGGAGGAAAAACAACAAGAAAGGGGAGGAAAGAAAGCCACAGAGTTAGAATGTTCCTTAGAAAAGATGAAGTAGCTTTTAAGAAGATGCCAGGACACTGTAGGAGATGTGTTTTTCCCTAAAAATTAGTGAGGAGCTGGAAAGAGAGTGTGGAAGAGGTGAGGGGTCTCCTCGTTTTGGCCAAACCTTGATGATATTGGGAATGTGGAGTTTGGGGGTGTCCAGTCCAAAACAGGCATCCACTCCACAGAAAATCAGGATGGAGAAGACATTGGAAAAATCAGCAATGAAAGCCCTGACCTGGAGGCAAGACAGGGAAATGGGGGTGAAAAGGGTAATTAATGGGATGGAGAGGAAAATGAATGGGATGGAGGAGTTTGCTCCTGCTTTGGTGTCTTTCCCTGGGGGTTTCCAGCTCCACTCATGCAGGGATAACCCACAAAACTCCAGGTTTTTCTCCCCTTTCATCACAAGGGTTATTCAGCACGTGAGAGCCAAGTTATAGAATCATGGAATCATGGAATGGTTTAGGTTGGATGGGATATTAAAGATCATCCAGTCCCACACCCTGCCGTGGGCATGGACAACTTCCATAGCCCGGGCTGCTCCAAGCCCTGTCCAACCTGGGCTTGGACACTTCCAGGGATGGGGCAGCCACAGCTTCTCTGGGAATTCCATCCCAGCCCCTCATCACCCTGACAGGGGGGAATTCCTTCCCAATATCCCATCGTTTGGGAGTGCACCTGCACTCTCAGCTTGGTGTCAACCCCTTCATTTGTGTCACTAATGAAGTTCTGAAATCATTCTGGTCCCACACGGACACCACTGGTCACTGGTACCCGTGGGGACTCTGAGCTGTTGACCACTTCCCTCTGGATGTGACCATCCAACCCATTCCTTATCCTTTATCTTTTAATCTAAAAGACCATTAAAATCTGCCTCCAGCAGGAAGGATGTTCTGGGGCACTGTTTTGAAGGCTTTACAGAAGTCCACATAACACTGGCTAAAGGCTCGAGGAGATCCCAATTCCTTCCAACACCTCTAAGAATATGGATTTATTTTCCCAGAGTTCCTCTCACATCCAACAAAAAGGCAAACAGCTTCCATTTAATCTCCTTTTTAGGAAAAGTGGATGAAAAAAACCAGGTGCTTTCCTTACCTTGGTGGGGAAATAACGGCTGAACTTGAACTTCTTCAGGGTCAAGGTCATGGAGTAGGTCCCGAAGAAGAGGATGAAGGACATGAGGGCCAAGTCTGGCACAAACTTGCAGGATTTTCCCACTAAGCTGCCGCCGTATTTGAGACATTCCTTCTTGCTGAGCTGAGTCCAGTCCAGAGCTGTGAGGTTAATAGCATTGGACTGGGGAGAGAGCCCAAAAAGGCAAAATTACCATCTGATGGAACTGCAGACAGGGGGAATTCCCGACCAAAGGGAGCAAAATCAGCGCTTTTAGCAACTTCAGCTTGCAAGGAAAGGGGCATTTTGTGGCCAAACGCCTAAAATTAATATTTTGAGGAATCCCAGTGTGCAAGGAAAGGGGCATTTCATTGTAAAAAAGGCAAAATCAGCATTTTTAGCAGTTGTAGAATAGAAGGAAAGGGGTAATTTGTGGCCAAACCCCCAAAATTAGTCCTTTAAGTGATTGAAGTGTGCAAGAAAAGGGGGATTTCCTGGTCAAACCCCCAAAATTAGGAATTTAAGTAATCCCAGCATGCAAGGAAAGGGGCATTTCCCAGGGCTGCTGCCACTGGGAGCCCCAAAACCACGGGAAAACCCCAGAGCTGATATGAATTTGGGCAAAAAAAGTGAGGATTTGGTGCCGCTGAACCCAAATCAACAGAAATCTGAGTCTCCCTTTCTCCAAGCTGGCACAGCTCACTCCCTGCGTGCCAAAGTGCCTCAGATCCGCCCTCCCTCGTCCCGAAATTCCCGGTGGGATGGATGAGCAAACCCTCTTACCAGAGAAACGTTAGTGGTGTTCGGTGCCACTGGAGCTGAAGCATCGAACAAGGTCGCGTTGGCTGCGGGAAAGGAGTTTGTTATTGAGGTTTTGGGCTAAAATCGAGCTTTTTGGGGTTTTTTTTGGCATTCCAACCAGCCGGGATCCGGCACGGGAAGCAGAGTGGGGCGGAGGACATCCTCGCAGGGATCGGCATCCCGAGGGCGGAGCGCGATTTGGGGAGAACCCCCCCCTTTTCTAACCCCGCAGCGACTTCTCCCTGATTAATCCCACGCGGCTTCTCCCGCGGTGGCTTCTCCCTCCAGGGCTGGCGAGGGCCGGGGTGTTTTTGGGAGCTTCCCAGCCCCTAAAATTTTTAAGAGCTTCCCGGGGAAGCCGCCGGCGGAGGGGTGTGGAGCATCCCGACACCCGCGGCTTAAAAACTGCGGGGGTAAAGACTGAAAAAGCAGCCTGTTGCTTTTAGGGAGGCGGCACCCAATCGTTCCCAATTCGCCTTTTCAAATTTGTTTTTAAAAAAAATATTTTAGGGGTGTTTTGATGTCTCTCACTGCAAAAATCCATCTTTTTCCAGCCCCCGGCGCCTTCTCTTCCAGGACTAAAAGCGGCTCCGGGATCTTCGGGGGTCGCAGCTCCGCGGCTTCAGGGGCGCCCACGCTGTTTCTGGGTGCCCCAAAGAGGGGTCCGGGGCTGCTCTGCCCTCCCCTCTTCCCTCCGGTCCATCCTCTTCCTGTGCCAAGCGGGAATTTCGGCTGCCCCGGACCCGCCGCTCCATCCCCGGCGCCGAGGATTAATGAAGGAGAAGCGATTGCTGGGTTAGAAGCAGAGACCCGGGGGCTGCCAAAACCAGGCTCTGGCAAACCCAGCACTAAAAACATCATTATTATTAATATGATTTTTCCCTCCACATCCTTTTATTTTTCCGGAAACCGGCCTTATTTGTGCTTTTTACAACTTAAAGGGCAGCACAGCGCTGGTGGTATTTAAGAGAGGACCCTTAAGGGCTCTACACAAACCCTTTTAGCAGAGAGAGAAAAGTAAAATACATGGAAAAAAAAATAACAACAAAACCCTCACGGGGGAAGAGTATCAAATATTAAAATAGTTTTAATATTTAGAAGGCGATACTCACTTGAGATTGAAATCAGCCCAAATTGATGTGTGCAGCAGAGACAAATATGGGACAAATCAGTTATAATGATCAAAAATCAGAGCTAATTAAAAAAAAAAGGATGATTAAAAAAAAAAAAAAGGACGGAGGGGGGAATAATAAACAGAATTTCTCATTATCTAGAGGAGTGGAAAATCCAATGTGGAAAACCCCTGCCTTGGGCAGCGAGGGATGGGTTGCAAAGAGGTTGGAGGTTTTTGGGGTGCAAATGCCTCTCGGTTGCTCGGGATTTTCTCGGGATGAGGGCTTGGAAAAGGGGGAAACCTCCCTGGAGGCTGAGGGCTTCGCCTTCCTCCTGCCTTCGGCCGAGGCAGCGGGTGCTGCCGGGCAGGTTCCGGCACACAGGGGTGGGTGGTCACGGCTCCCATCGGGGTATTTCAGCTCCCGGGAATTACGTTGAGCCTTCGCCTTCGCCCTCCCGCAGGTCAGATCTGGGGGGTTCATTTGGAAGAAACTGTGTTGGCTCCGGGGGCTCCTCCAGGCTTTCAGATCCCGAGGGACGGCGTCGCTCGGCAGGTGGTGGATGAGCAGGAATTGAGCAGAAATACAAAATTAAACCAAACACACGTTATTCCCACCATGGAGGTCAAATGTCTCCTTGAAATGGTATTGGGAGCATGTTGGGTGGAAAGTCTTGGATGCTTTAAGTTCTGGGAAGAGCTTCACCATCACCTTCATTCCTCACCAGCCTTCTCTGTCTGTAGCTGATACTCCCCCAGACTGTTATTATTTAGACTTTTTAAATCAATTCAGCTCCTCTGAGAGCAGGTGGTCACTGCCCAAAATCTCCCCTCCCTTCCAGGTGCTTCCTTCAGGAGCATCTGAGCTGCACAATTTGGATTACGGGTCATCCAGGATGTCTATCCAAGAGCAAAACCAGGGGAGCCATTGAAAGACCATCTGCTCAGAGCCCAACGGCCTCTCCTTTTTGAAAAGGAGTAAAAAACAGGAGAAAAATCAGTCCATGGGGGTTTGCACACCCAACTGGGACATCCCGGGGTGTCCCAGACCTGGGAGAGGACAAAACTACTCCAGGTGTTTTCTGGAAAGTAAGTTCCCATCAGCGGCAGGTTGGAATGAATGATCTAAAATGTCTATTTTTTCTGTATTTCCTCCTTATCCATCCAGGTCTGGCTGCTCCAGGCTGAGATCTCTCTTCAGCACCATTCACTCTGTCCCAGAAAGCACCGAGATGTCCATCCATGGGCGACAAGGCTCTTCTTCCATCTTCAAAATCACCCTCAGAGGAGGATGAGGACGAGGTGTCTCCACTCAGCACCGTTCACTGTGTCCCAGAAAGCACCAACATGTTGATCCATGGGGGATAAAGGTGCATCTTCCATCTTCAAAATCACCCTCAGAGGAGGATGACGATGAGTCTCTCCCCTTGGCACCATTTGCTGCATCCCAGAAGGCACTGCCATGTTCATCCATGAGGGATAAGGTTCTTCTCCCACCTTCAGAATCCCCCTCAGAGGAGGAGGGTGAGGACAGTGTCTCTCCACCACACGCTGACGAGGTTGTTGCCTCTTCCCACGTCCTTGGCCAGCGATCCGGCGGGATTTATCCACGACAGGACCCTCCCACCCCGCTCCCGTTCCCTGGCCAGCCCCGAGGAGGAGGTGTACTCACCTGGGTCGGGAGCAATGCACTCGCACTTGTACATGGTCACGTAGTCGGGCTTGAAGTCGGAGTTGATGGGGTAGTACTTGAAGGCCCCGATCATCTTCTTGATGGCATCGTAGATGAAGATGAAGCTGATGAGGGTGGAGAAGCCTTCCTCTGTGAAGCGTGTGATGTACTTTATAATGAAGCTGGCATCCGTGGCCACCAGGATAAGGCACTGTAGGGCCGAGTGCAGCCCAATCCAGAGGCGGAATTCCATGTAGTCGATGCCGTTGCCTCTGAAAATTGGGATAAGGGAAGAGCAACACCATGAGACCACGCCGTGGGCTGGAGGACATCTCCCGTCCTGGCATGGATGGTGTGAGAGGCTGAAATGTTGTTTAATGCCTTAAATATTGTCAAAATCATGGAAAGACTTTTTGCCAAACTGCAAGGAAGCAACTGTCCGTCTGGGACCACCAAAGCAAACCCCCCTCCCAAATGTGCCTCCTGACCAGAATTGGAGTGTGAGACTTGAGATAAGACTGTTCTCCAATTATCTCAGGTCTAAGGAGAGGCAAACAGGGCTCAGGGAAGAAGAATGTGTCCACAAAGAAAGCCAAACTCAGCATGAGGATCAGCCCTAGCTGGGCTCAGCGGGCGGAGGAGAAGGGGTTTGGGTGTCTGATGGTGAAATTTCTCCACACAAAACAGCGCTGCTGAGGAGTAACCCCCTCTCCTGCTCCAGGAAGACCACGTGCACACAGGACATTCATGTGAAAGGCAGCTGAGAAGGGTTATAAATCATAAAAGACCCCCAGAGCTCCCCCCAGACTCATTTCTGAGGCCTCCCACCACCAGGGGACTGCAGGAGATCCAAGCGAGGCAACAAATCCAGAGCCTGTTGCAAGAGTCTGTGAAGCTTCCCCCCTCCAGGGGAGGTGCCTGGCATCTCCTGAACGTAAATTAATCCACTGGGCTTTGTGTCTTGTGGGACCTTCGCCACTGAGAAGACCAGAAGAAGAGGACCGTGGGACACTGTCAAGTTCCACAGGGTGGTGACACATTTTCTATTTGTCATAGGTTTGAAAAGAGATGTTGGAATTTCTTCCCTTCCCCAACTGTTTCTTCTGGGATGGGGGAGTCAGGGAAGGGGTGGGGGACGAGCGGAGCCCACGTGCGGGGCAGCGAGAGCAGGGACAGGGGGGATCTTCTGCAAGTGTGGCTGGGGGGACACTGCTGGGGGATTTTTGGTTCGGAGGTTTTTGGGTTTTGTTGGCTGACTGGATAGAGCGGGGAAGGGGGACCCAGTTTTGGTGGCTTCCTTTCCTTTTCCTGAGAGGAAATTTTTTCCCCACAGGACACCTCGTGGAGAATCACAGAATCACAGAATCCCAGAATCACAGAATCCCAGAATCAGCTGGGTTGGAAGGGACCTTCAAGATCATCCAGTCCAACCCTTGATCCAACCCCGCTGTGGTTCCCAGCCCATGGCACTGATGCCACATCCAGTCTCTTCTTAAAAACCTCCAGGGATGGAGAATCCACCCCTTCCCTGGGCAGCCCATTCCAATGGCTGAGCACCCTCTCTGCAAAGAAATTCTTCCCAATCTCCAACCTAACCCTCCCCTGGCACAGCTGCAGACCCAGCCCTCTTGTCTTGCTGATGGTTGCCTGGGAAAAGAGACCAACCCCCCCTGGCTCCCCCCTCCTGTCAGGGAGTTGCAGAGAGTGAGGAGGTCTCCCCTGAGCCTCCTCTTCTCCAGGCTGAGCCCCCCCAGCTCCCTCAGCCTCTCCTCACAGCACTTGTGCTCCAGTCCCTTCCCCAGCCTTGTTGCCCTTCTCTGGCCCTGCTCCAGCCCCTCCATGTCCTTCCTGAGCTGAGGGCCCAGAACTGGACACAGCACTCCAGGTGAGAAAGACTGAGAGAGAGAGAGTGACCCATCTCAGAGTGAGGTGTTCTGCCTTCGCACTGTTTGTGGTAAAAAGGACTCTTTCGTTGCTGGCTGTGGGCACAGGGGGCTGCGAGCAGCTGTTGAACTGCCAGGAGAGTTTCCCCTCCTTCCCCCCAGCCCCGGGTTGCTGTGGGTTTCTCCCCTTTACCTGGGGAATTGGGACTTCGTTTTTCTCTTCCGAAAGTTTTTGATTGCACCATTTGTTGTTCATTCAGATTTTTGTTAATAAAAGGCTGTTCTTTTTCCTTTTCCACACTTCCATCTGAAGTTCCTTAATTTCTAAGTTGCAGTCTTGTTAAACTAAGACACTACTTAATCTCTCTCTGTCTCTTTCTTCCCCTCCTTTTCCCTATTTCACTGTATCTGTCTCTCTGCCTCACTTTTTACTGTTCAGTAAAATCTGTCCTATTGACTTGGGCACACGGTCTCATTTGCACCTTAATTCGAGCAGAGGCCTCTCTCCAATAATTTTAATAACTGGATCAATAACACCCAGTTGCCCCTGGGATCACCCAGCACCTACTTGCTGAAGTCGAAGAGCAGCTTCTCGAAGATGAGGATGGGGCCGGTGCTGCTGAGGATGATGAGGGGCTGCCCAGCGAAGAGGCAGAACATGGAGCCTGCCATGGCCGTGCCCAGGAAGCTCTCCATGACACCCTGGGGGTGGAGAAGACCTGGGGTTATGGTGGTGCTGCACCAGTTACATCCCCACGGACACCCCACATGGAGATGGGAATGAAGGACCTTGGCTTGGACCCGTGTGGGAGGGTTGGGACCATTGTCCCGTTGGTTGTCCCACTGAGGTGGATTTTCCCATCCTGAAAGTGTTTCAGGACTGCCAGTCCCACTTGGGGATGAATTCCCAGCCCTGGCATTTGTGGCTTTGGCATGGCACAAGGAGGGGAAACCCCAACCCATTCCAGATTTCTGTTCCCAAGCCAAAGTGACCCCCTTTCCTTGGACTTGACCTGGTAGTTGTCCGTGGCATCCCCCAGCAGGCCCCCGAAGGTGATGGCATTGGTGATGCAGCCCAGGTAGATGAACAGGATGGCAGAGATGGACTGGATATGAAAACCTTCGTAGAAGTCGCTCGGGAACCAGGGCAGCTTCCTCTTGATATCCAAATAGAGGCCACCACAAAACCTGGGGAGACACCACCAGCTGCACGTGACTTCCACCAAAATTGAGCCATAGAACCACGGGATGGGTGGGGTTGGAAGGAACCTAAAGACCATTTAGCTTCGTGGCATGGGCAGGGACACCTCCCACTAGACCAGGTTGCTCCAAGCCCCATCCAACCTGGCCTGGGACACTTCTGGAGAATGGCAAGCCAGTTCTCTGGGTAGTTGCTGAGATATAATACTATACATACATAATATTATGATATTTATATTAATGAATTTATAATTAGTAATCAGTTAATTATATAATGTATATATAATACTATATATATGTGATATATTACATATATAATATTAAAAATACTATTTATAATTATTATTATTCTATAATTGTCAATGTACTATTTTAAATTAATATATTAATTAATAAATTATATTATTCATATTATATTTAATTATAAATATATTTAATTTTATATTTTTATATTAGTATATATTCATATTTTATTTATATATTCGTATTATTATTATTTTATAGGTTTATATATATATATAATTTATATATTCACCCCTCTGTGCCCAAAAGAATTTCCCTCCCCTGTGCCCCCAAAGGATTTCACCCCTCTGTGCTCAAAAGGGTTTCACCCCTCTGTTCTCCAAGAGGATTTCACCCCTCCCTGCCCCAAAGGACTTCACCCCTCTGTGCCCAGAAGGGTTTCACCTCTCCATGCCCCAGGAGACCACGGGATGATCCAGCAGGAGATGCTGGTGGGTACTGGCACCTCCAGGAGGTTTTTGGGTGCTGGGTTCCTGCTCACCTGCCTGTCCACGCGAGCTCTTCCCCGATTTCATGAACTTCAGGCATCTCCCCGTCCTCGCTGCCTCCTCCTCCTAAGTGGAAACAGCTCTGGGGGCAAAAATTGCTGAAAATCAGCGTTTCTGGAACATTTGCAGAGGTTATTTCTGGGAATGAAGGCAAGCCAAGGTGATGCCCTCCAGCATCTCCACAGCAGGAGGCACAGGGGTGGTCCAGTGCCACACCTCCCACCCACCTCTTCTCAGCCGAGGGCACTTTTTTGGGTGGCTCAATCCTGATGTTGGGGTCCCACTCTCCGGGTGGCAGGACGATGACTTCATCCAGGAACTCATCTATGCCAGCAATCAGGTCTTCTCTGTCCCGGGCTTTGTAGGCAACGTCACTGAAGAGCTGGGGGTGGGCACAGGAGGGGTGTCAGCCTGGGAGGGGTATCCAGCACCCACACGTCTCACATCACTACGGGATTTCAAAGCTCATTTTTTGGGGGTGATAGGATGAAAATTGCTTTTTTTTTTCCTGGGTTCTGAGCAAGGGGGTCCCCAAGGAGGGTTGAGTGTGGCATCTACTCACGTCATCCACCATGAGAGTCGCGATGGCTCTGCCGATCTCGTTGTAGGATTTGGCTTTTCCCGCGGGACCGAGGAGGATAAAGAGGAATCTGGGAAGGGGAAGGTGCTGTGTTGGCAACCTTGGGCCACCGCCATCCGTGTCATGAGGTCACTCAGTGCTTTGGACGCCAAGGAATTCCACTCACCTGGTGGGCACGGGCACCTCTGTCACCCCTCCCAGCATTGTCGCCTGGAGGAGCCGCACGAAAGCCACAAAGGGCTTCTCCAGGAACTCCACTTCTCCCACCAGAACATTGGAGGCCTCTGCATCCTTGGGGATCTTCTTGATGAACTTGTTCTTCAGCTGACGGAGAGACAACGGTGGGTTGCCAAAAATTTGGAGTTTCCTGCTCTTTTCCACACCCCCCGACTACAAAAGCTCAAACCTCCTTCATCTCTGGCGGTCCCAGGACTCCCAGAGGTGGGGATTCCAGAGCCACACCCAAGAATAAGCCAGGAAAAATTCATAAAGCTGGATTTCTTCATTACTCAGAAACATCATTAAGCCAAGATTAGCTCCAAACCACACCCTCAGGGCTCCGCAGGACAACGGGTTTGGAAAAGGGGCTTTGCTGCTCTGGGGTCTGTGCATGGAAAACTCCATGAAATCCCCCCGTGGAACATCTGAGCCAAAAACCCAGGGATCCTGGAGCAAGTCAAAATGCATTTTTGCAGTCTATTTTCAGCCCTGCAGCCCCAGTGTCCCCCCAAAATCCTGCACAACACAGAAACACCCCTCAGGGCCCTGTGGCACTGAGGTTTTTGTGGCTCATTCCTCCCCAACCTCATCCTGGGAGCAGGAACAAATAATGGAAGTAGGAAGCCTCATTCATGGATTTGTTCCCCAGGTCTCTTCTCCCCTGCAGCTCTTTCATTATGAGTCTAAAAGGGTTCAATACCAACCCAGGCAGGGTGTTATTCTAATCTATATGGCAGCATGAGGGGAGGCATGTGAGCTGGGCAGGAGCTCTCCCCTTCCTAATCTTTTAAATCCAAATGGAAAAAAAAATCATAATAATAAAGCAACTCCTCCACTGCAGCTTGGAATAAGAGCAGGAGTTAACACTGACCACTAAGCTTCATGTAACACTTAAAAAGTCCCTTTGTAGTGGGTCTAATAGGGCGATTAAACCTAAATGCTTTGCATATTTTGGGATTAACCCTCCAAATCCCATCGCTGGAGGTGATTTTTGGGGTTCCTCGGTGGGCAGCTGGATTGATTCATTTTGGAATGTGCCCTGGAGACCTTCTGCTGCCCTGATGTCATGGCATCCCTGTCCTGTGGCTCCCAGCAACACATGGATTTCCAGCCTTGGTTAAATTGCATCACCCCAGGTAAGGCCAGCAAGGACATCCCTGGGGAAAAACAAGTTGCTATCCCATATCATCCCCTAAAAACCCACATTGCCAGGAATTTTCCCTTTGGTTTTATGCTGAAATCATGCACAGACAGAAACAAAACAAAGCCCATATAATGCATCAGCAGTTCCCAGATAAAGAGCCTGGGATGGGGACAGGACATCCAGGAAAAGAACGGCACAAAATCCTACTGATCCTGCATTCCAAGCAGGGATCTGCCTGCAAGCTGCCTGAGCAGCTGGATCTCCTTCCCAGCTCCCTCATGGAAAAGCCCTTGATGTCCTCTCAGCTGAGCTTTGCATTAAGGAACCAAATAGAGGGAAAAACGGAGCCCAGCCCTATTTCCAGACCCTTCTCTCCAGAGCTGAATCCATGTTTGCACGGGATGTGCTTGGATGGGATTTACCCCCTGCAACCTGCCCTGAAACCCAAGTGCTTGGATGGGATTTATCCTCTGCAACCTGCCCTTACCAAGCAAAGGCTGTTTAGGGATCCCTTCACTCTTCCAAGCACCTTTCCTACCTAAAGATTTTAAGGAATTTCTTTCTCCACCCCAAGGATTTCGAGCTCCATCGGTGTCCTCGCATATCCCCAATTCCTTGTTGAACTTGCAAGCACAGGTGTGATTTCTAGCACAGCTTCCCCACAAAGTTCACAGGGATCAATACAGGCATTGAATTCTCTAATTAGGAATTTGAGTGGAGCAGGCAAGGCCACGCAAGGCTCCCATGGACCTTCCCTTAGGTTGGGATGGAGCAGTCCCATCATGGCGTTGGATGGCTGGATGGAAACAACCCCATCACAGGAATGGGGCGGGATGGTTGGATGGAAAGAACCCCATGGGGTTGGATGGGAACAGCTCCATGGGGTTGGATGGTTGGATGGGAACAATCACATCATGGGGATGGAGTTGGATGGTTGGATGAGAACAACCCTAAGGGGTTGGATGGTTGGATGGGAACAAGCCCGTGGTGGAGATAGGGTTGGATGGGAACAACCCCATCACAGGGATGGAGTTGGAGGGGAACCTCATCTCGGGGATGGAGTTGGATGGGAACAATCCCATCTCGGGGTTGGATTGGAACAACCCCATCTCGGGGTTGGATGGTTGGATGGGAACAACCCCACCAGGGGTATGGTGGAGACTCCCCTCATGGCACTGCTCTGAGGTTTTTGGGGTGGTTACCTGGTCGGTGCTTGGCGTGTCCGAGATGTCGTTCATGCTCCGACTCTGCGCGTGACCTGAGGGAGAGGAGGGAGAGCAGGTGAGGAAATCACCCCATGTGCGAGGAGAAAACACAGTGGGAGTGCTTTGTGCAAAGAAATTAAACATTATTTATTATTGTATTATTTATATTATTTATTATTGTATTATTTATATTATTTATTATTTATTGTAGCTGGGCTTCCAAACCAGATGCAACAAGAGGAAACCCCAAAAATTAGGAAAAAATGCCTTCACTGAGAAACTGGTGGAGTCACCACCCCTGGCAGTGTTCAAAAAACTTGTGGATGTGGCACTTGGGGACAGGGTTTCACAGAATGCCAGAATATTCTGAGTTGGAAGGGACCCCCAAGGATCACTGAGTCCAAGTCAGTTTAGTGGTGAACTTGACAGTGCTGCATTAACAGTCGGACTTGACCTTGGGATGAGCTCAGCTGGTTAAAACTTGGTCCTAATAATGCCAAGGGCATGGGTTCAACCCCTGTGTGGGCCATTCACCCAAAAGTTGATCCATGAGGGTCACTTCTAACTCAATGATCCCCGTGGGTCCCTTCCAACTGAGAATATTCTGTCATGATCTTAGAGGGTTTTCCCAGCCTTGATGATTCCATGACTCTGAGTTCTTTCAACATCAATTTTCACACAAACCACCTCATTACGGCCGTGGTGGGACCCCTTCTCATTGAAACCGCCCACTCCAATACTCCAACTTGATTTTTGTTTTTGGTTCTCCACACTAATTTTAGGGCTGGCCCCCCATCTTACGCAGGCGGCCGTAGCTCGCGCTCTGCCGCATCCGCAGGTCCTCGGTGGAGCGGTGGAAGGCGGCTCCGGTGGCTGGGCTCCGGACGGGGCTGCGGGCTGGGAGAGAGGAGATGTTAGAGGAGCCAGGGGGAACCTTGGGGTGGTGCTGAAGGCAAGAGGCCAGGCTGCAAATCCATTGCTCAACACGGTCGCGACCCTTCCGGCGCCGAAACACCGGCAATTTCGATTTTCCCTCCTACTCTCACTTGCACTTTCGTCCCACCCACAGGAACTTGCCCACTGGAAACAGGGGAATGTTAAGGGAAATATGAGAATAAGCTGTCCTACCCCAAATCTTCCTGCTCCCCAAATCTTTCTGCACACCCCCACGCCCAACCAGTGCTCCCTCCAAGGCTGTCAATGGGTCTGTCAATGAGGAAAACTCAACACTTTATTTGGCTTTTTAATCTAATAATTCCCTGGGCAGGGCTGTGGGCTGGGAGAAAGGAGCTGTTAGAGGAGCCATGGGGAATGTCAAGTGGTGCTGAAGGCAACAGACCAGGCTGAAAATCAGTTGCTGAACACAGACATGACCCTTCCAGCACCAAAACACCAGAAGTTTGATTTTACCTCCTACTCCTGTTTGCACTCTTATTCCACTCATAGGATTTTTCCCATTGGCAACAAGGGAATGTTAAGGGAAATTTAAGAATAAACTGCCCTATCCCAAATCTTCCTGCTCCCCAAAATCTTCCTGCACCACCTCACACCCAACCACCACTCCCTTCAAGGCCATCAATGGGTTCAGAAGAGCAATTAGAGAGACTTAAAAATTTGTTTCTCTTTTTAATCTAATAATTCCTTGGACAGAGCTGTGGGCTGGGAGAAAGGAGTTGTTAGAGGAGCCATGGGGAAGGTTGGGAGGTGCTGAAAGCAGGAGAAGGAAGCTGTTAAAGGAGCCACGGAGAAGGTTGAGTGGTGCTGAAGGCCAAAGACCAGGCTGAACATCAACACACACATTACCCTTCTGGCACCAAGACACCAAAAATTTGATTTGCTCTCCTACTGTCATTTGCACTTTTATCCCACCTGTAGGAATTTTCCTGTTGGCAATCAGGGAATGTTAAGGAAAACACTGTCTTACCCCAAATCTTCCTGCTCCCCAAATCTTCCTGCACCACCTCAGGCCCCATCAATAGTCTTTATCCAGCCAACAGTAGGTCCAGAAATGCAATTTCTGTTACTTAGGAAGACCCAAAACTTTATTTGGCTTTTTAATCTAATAATTCTCCAAAGAAACCTACCCTTGAATTTTGCCATGAACTTCACACTTCAGAATATTTACGTTGGCCACCACCAAGTCTCATGTTTCTCCTCCCTAAACTGGCGATGAGGCCCATTTGTTAATCTCAGATGTTTAAGCTGAATTACTTGACACAAGTACTTTCCCTTCCCCCATGGATTTTCTGTGCTGAGCCCAGAATTTTCTCAGGAAACCTCTTCAACTCCCAAAACTGGGTTTTCCTTTTGGAGAACCATCTGGACCGGTTGTGTCAGGCCGCTCTGCACCTCTTCAAGGTACCAGCTGCAACTACATCATCCCTCCTCCTTTTTTCTGTTGTTAAACCCAACAAAAATAATAATGTCTTGTTTATTCCAAGATCAATCACGGAGCTGCCACTGGCATAAGAAACATGTGAGAACCCTCTGCTCCTTTCAGTGACCATCATTTCCAAACTCAAAGAGGTGCCATCACCTCAGCAAGGGAATAATCACAACACTTCCAAGCCAGGCTCTGTTTTGAAGGCTTTGGGAAAATCTTGGCTCAAATACGCAGTCCTGGACATGGATGATGGCTGCTCTGAGACATGGGAATGCCCACGGGGTGGGAATATTATTGACGGCCTCTCCCATCTGCAGCTTGGGCGCCGCTGTTTCAGTCTCCCCGGGGAGCAACTGAGACCTGGCAAATCCCGAGCTCCACCAAGTGACCTCCATTTAAACCTAAGAAAATAATCAGGCGTAAAAGCAAACAAATCCCCTTTTATAATGGCTCAAAAATAGGTGGGTTCAGCCGCCGAGCAGACTGGATTTGTCTGTGGGCTGCTGTGCCAGAAAACCCCTTGGCCAAGAGACCGCCAGCACCGTTGTCCCTCACACAGTGGCATTGTCCCCACATGGTGACATTGTGCCTCACATAGTGGCATTGTCCCCACATGGTGACGTTGTCCCTCACACAGTAGGATTGTCCTCACATGATGATGTCGTCCCTCACACAGTGGGACTGTCCCCACACAATGACACTGTGCCCCATACAGTGGGATTGTCCCCAGATGGTGACATTGTGCCTCACACAATGGGATTGTCCCTCACACAATGTCATTGTCCCTCTCACAATGACATTTTCCCTCACACAATGTCATTGTCCCTCTCACAATGACATTTTCCCTCACACAATGTCATTATCCCTCTCAAAATGACATTTTCCCTCACAAAATGATGTTGTCCCTCACACAATGACATTGCTCACACAATGGCACTGGCCTCACAAAATGACACTGTCCAAGGACATTGTCCCCCACACAATGCCATTGTCCCCTGACAATGACATCCTTTACACAACAACATTGTCCCTCACAGCATGACATTGTCCTTACATGGACACTGTCCTCACACAATGACATTGTCCCTCACACAGTGACATTGTCTCTCACACAGATGTTGTCCCTCACACGACAACATTGTCCCTTAACCAACGACTTGTCCCTTAACCAACGACATTGTCTCTCACACAATATCATTGTCCCTCACACAACAATGTTATGCTCTCACATTGTCCCTCACACAACATTGTCCCTCACACAATGCCATTGCCCTCACACGATGATGTTGTCTCTCACTCAGTGATGTTGTCCCTCACATGATGACGTTGTCCCTCACACAGTGATGTCCCTCACACAATGATATTGTGCTCTCCCACTGCCCCTTACACAATGTCCCTCTCACGATGATATTTTCCCTCACACAACAATATCGTCCCTTACGTAACGATGTTGGCCCTTACACAACAACGTTTTCCATCTCACAGTGATATTGTCCCTCATACAGGGCCATTGTCCCTCTCACAGTGACATCCCTTCACACGAGGACATGGTTCTCACACCACAGAATTATCCCTCACTCAGTGCCATTGTCCCTCACACAACATTGTCCCTCAGTCAGCGATGTTGTCTCTCAACCAACGATGTTGTCCCTCTCATGATGACATTTCCCCTCACACAATGACATTGTCCTCACACAGTGATGTTGTCCCTCACACAACAACGTTCTCCTCACACAACCTCGTCCATCTCAGCAAACCCTTCTTCAGCTTCCAGTTCCCAGTGACCCCCCGCCCTTACACCCACCAGCAGCAGAACTTTCTGGGTCCTTCTCAATACAGTAAACAATTGAGTGTCCCAAATGGTTGGGTTTCCCCCTTTCCTTCTCCTGAGAAATTCTTCCCCAAGACTCAAGGGTGCAACCAGGTTGGACCCCAAGGACTCACCTGTGTTGGAGGAGACGGATTTCCCGATGTCGGCCAAGGACCGGTGGATTGGCTTCTTGGTTTGGTGGCGGTGCTTTCTCAGGAGCACATAGCTTATCTTCTCCCTCAGCTCTGGCTTGAGCAGACCATCCTCGATCTGCTTCTCAATGACATCATCTGCAAGGGAGGCCCACGGGTTACCCCACTGAAACCCCCCCAGAATGCTCAGGACAACAATTCTTGAAGCAAATCGGTGGCTCTCAACCCCTGTCTTTGCTTATTCCCACATAACTTGGTTTATGGAGCAGTAAATATATTTAAATCCACTCCCAGCACTTTGGGACACGGGCGAAAGGTGGTTTGGAATGGACTTCCACCAGTTCCTACCTATAATTTGGGGCAAGGAGTAGCCATCCAGGTCCAGGAGCACCGTTCCCGTCTGGAGACACGTCCGCAGCTCGAACAGGCTGTGCAAGGACAACGTGGACACGTGGGGTTTGCTCCATCTCTCCCCACCTTCCTCCACCTTCTCTTCAAACTTGATCCACCTGGAACGAGAGTGTGATGGGCACAGAACAGGAGAGGTGGGTGAGAAGGGAATAAGAGAGTGGCTTTTTCCATGGAGTCTCCTTTCTGCAGGTGGATTTGCAAGCCTGGATTAATCCATTCCACAACATTTTTGCTTCTTGTTCAGGATGGGAATGGAGAAATTCCATAACATCATAACTCAAAGTGCTGCTTCCATGAATGCAGAGTGGAGATGAACCTCTCAGCCCCACCATGGGGGATTTCCCCCTCCTCAAATCGCTCCTGTTTGATTTGGGAGGTTTTCCCACAGAGATGACCTTGCCTTAGCCAGGACCTGCACCTCCATGGACCAGCCATGCACCCAGGAGAGCAAACACCAGGGCATTCCCAAATTCCTTAGCAACGCTCTGACCTCAAACTGGGCCCTTCATTCCCATGGTGGGAGACGAGAGGGTTTGCAAACCCTTGAAATCAACCACTGGAAATCAGCCCTTCCACCTCTGTTCCTTTATTTTACAAACCAAAGGCTTCAGAGCAAATCTGGGAATGGTGGCTGATTTCTCCCAACTCCCTGGGGACAGGGTTCAGGCTCCTGGAAGGGCAGCTCTTGGCGTGACATCGATTTGGGGAAGAAAGCTGCTTTTCCTTTCCAGGAGACTTCCAGGATTAGCCTTCACGGAGCTTAACCTTACAAATTTGAACTGGTACAACTGGGATTTTGGCTCCTGCTGCGCCAGAGGGCACAGACAGAGAGGATGTGGGAGGAGAAAAGTTTTGGGAAACAGCTGCTGGCTCAGGAACGCTGCAGGAGAAGGGTGGGGAGAGCCCTGGGTCAGATCAGCTGCATCAAAATGCTGCTCCAAAGACAAAATACCAAGTGTTATTCAGGATGGGGATGGAGAAATCCAATAATACCACCACCTAAAGTGCTGATTCCACGATTGTGAAGTGAAGGCAAACCTCTCAGCCCCACCAGTGAACTCAGCCCCTCAGACTTCCCCCTCCTCAAATCGCTCTGGGGAGGCTTGGGAGGTTTCCTAAACTCCCAAAATATTACCTGGGAACGCCAGGAATGGTCTGTGTCAGGGACAAACCCCCAAATATTCCCAGAATTACAATATTTAAGCCTAGTTCTCGTCGTTCCAAGGCTTCCCATCCCAGTTCTTTGGAGAAACCCTTTCTCCAGCCCTTGCAACAACGCTGCTTTGATGGGGAGGCAGTTCAAGCTTCCCGCCGTGGCACCCGTGGAGCCCAAAGCCGATTAGGTCACTTTTTCTTTCTTTTTTGCCCCGTTCTCCCGAGGAAAGTGGGTCATTAGGGAGCAGACAGGGTGGCAGCTCAGGTCGGAGTGCAGGACTCAGGGCGCGTTTCCAGCGGCGCCATTTTCCCAGGATCAGCATCCCGTGACACTTTCGCCAAGGCTACAGCAAAATCCCATCTCCCTGCTGGGCTCAGGGCCTGGATTGCCAGGGTTTTTTTTCCATTTATTGTGGATTTAGAGCTGCTCCCACCTGCTGTTCCCACCGTGGAGCTGCTCTCCCGTGGTTAAAGAAGTTCCTCGTCGGGGAGCGGAAATCGGGATTTGAGAAACCTCCACCCTCCCAGGAGGAATTTGGAAACCTCCATCTCAATCCCTCCCCAGTGAAAATCCCGATGAGTACATTGATTTTTTGCCTTCCAAGTTTTTTTTGGAGTAGGGAAGGATGGGTAGATAAAGAAACCTCCCTCCTCCCAGAAGGAATGTGTGAACCTCCATCTCCAGACCTTCCTGATGAAAATCCCAATGAAAATGTCGATTTCTTTTTGCTCTCCAAGATTTTTTGGGTAGTGGGGATACAAAAACCTTCTTCATCCCAGGAGGAATTTGGAAACCTCCATCCTCAGCTCTCCCTCATAAAAATCCCAATGAAAATGTTGATTTTTTTTCCCTTCCAAGCTTTTTTGGGAGTGGGGAAGGATGGATAGATACAGAAACCTCCATCCTCCCAGCTGGAACTTGGAAACCTCCATCTCAATCCCTCCTTGATGAAAATCCCCCAAAAAACATTGATTTTTTGCCCTCCAAGCTTTTTTTGGGAGTGGGGAAGGGTGGGTTATAAAGAACCCTCTCTCCTTCCAGAGGGAATTTGGAAACCTTCATCTCCAGACCTTCTTCATGAAAATCCCAATGAAAATGTTGATTTTTTTTGCCCTCCAAGCTTTTTTGGGTAGTGGGGATACAAAAACCTCCATCCTCCCAGGAGGAATTTGGAAACCTCCATCTCAATCCCTCCCTAATGAAAATCCAAAAAAACCACATTGATTTTTTGCCTTTGAAGCTTTTTTGAGGAGTGGGGAAGGATGGATAGATACAGAAATGGATAGATAGATACAGGATGGATAGATACAGAAACCTCCATCCTCCAAGGAGGAACTTAGAAACCTCCATTTCCAGACCTTCCTGATGAAAATCTCAATGAAAATCCCAATGAACATATTGATTTTTTGCCCTCCAATCTTTTTTTTTTGGGGGGCAAGGATACAAAAACCTCCATCCTCCCAGCAGAAACTTGGAAACCTCCATCTCAATATCTCCTTGATGAAAATCTCCCCCAAAAACATTGATTTTTTTTGCCCTCTAAGCTTTTTTGGGAGTGGGGAAGGATGGGGAGATACAGACCTATGGAAAAATAAGGGAGAAATTAAGGATTTTACCAGAAGCATCCCCCACACTGTAGAGTTTGAGCAGGGATGGCAACCAGGAGGATGCTTATGAGCTTCCCAAATTTTTGGTGATGCAAATAACCAGCCCTGGAGGGAGGATGAGCATCCACAGGGCCTGATCCTGATCCCTCCCAATCCCCAGGGTGAAATTTCACGCCCAAACTCGGAAATCCCACATGTGCTGCTGAAAGTAAAGGGTTGGGATCCTGTCAGCACCCCTGATTCCCTTCCTAAAGCTCCCCCCAAAAAGCCTCAACCCCACTGGCCTTTACAAAACTGAGGTTAGGAAGAGAAAATCCCACTTGGATTTGAGATTATTCCCTTGGGTAAACTCCTGATTCAGTAAAGGAAATTCCACTTGCAACTCCTCCAATAATTTTATTAAAGATGGAGCAGGTGGAGTTTTATTATTGTTGATGGAGGGTGGGAAGAGTTTCACTCTTGGCCCAGGCAGAAAAAGGGGAGGGCAGGGGGAACCTGGGAAAATGTTCTTTATATCCTCTTTTCCCATTTCCCAGATCTAATTCTCCCTTTTCCCAGCATCTTATCCCCTTTTTTTACCCTCCCAGCCCTTTCTGCAGGACTTTGGTCACTGGGAATGGGAAAAGCTCCAGCTCTGGGGTTGATCCAAGGACAGACCCTGAGGAGAACCAGGACAATCCCCCAAAATACCATATTCTCTGCATTTCCCTAACTCAGGAATGTCTTTTTGAACAGATGTTCATTCCCCGCTCCTGTTTCCACCCGGGCATGTTTAAGGAGGGGATTTTTTTTCCCGATTTTTTCCGACCCCAAAGCATCTTCCCACCTCACCTGGCCGATTCCTTCCACTCCATCTCCTCCCCGTCGTGCTGCAGGGTGTCCATCTCCGTGAAAAGGGTGGGATTGGGAGGCTCATCATCCTCCCCCAGGATGTAGCGGAGACGTTCGGCAGCCGGAGACACTGAGGGGAGAAAAGAGGTTTAACATCCGTGGGAGATGAGGGGATGGTGAACCAGGGATTCACCCCTTAAAACTCCTCAGAAAGTGGGAAGATAAGAGGAGAAAAAAGCTGAAAAAAAAAATCTCATTATGTCAAAGCTTCCCTTCCTCTTTTGGGGTTTCCACTGTTTCGAGGGTGGCACAGCCCTGAAACCCCAAAAGGAGTCACTGGGAAGACCCTCTGGAAGGGGGGAGAAGGAAGGATCTGCTCTTAAGCACCCAAGGAGGCAATTTGGGAAGAGTTGGGGTTAGCCACACCCAAACTGAGGCTGGGCAAAGCTCCAACCCCTCCTGCAGGATTGCAAATCCCCCTTTTTTTCCCCAGTTCATCCAGAGATCCCCAAAGGCAGAGATTTCCAGCAAACTCCCAATTTCTGTGGTTCAGCTCGTCCTATTTGGGGTGAATTTGGGGGTCTGGAGGAAGTTTAGGGTTGTTTGGGATCCTGGGGTAAAAAGTGCGGAGGTTTTGAGGGAAATATTTGAGGTGAGAGACATTAAGGAGTGGGAAACTCTAAGTAATCCTGTCCCAAAATCCCTGTGGGATGATGGGGGGAAGGATGAGTGGAAGCCAGCAGGGGAATTCTGAGATGATGGCAGGAAGGGTGAGTGGAAGGAATATAGATCCAGGCTGAGAATTGAGGAATGTGGCCATCCCTATATAAAATACCACGAAATTCCCTTCCAGGAGCATTATGGTCCTTGTTTCCAAGGGGTATCCCACATTTTTCCTTGCCATGGAGCCTGTTTTTTTTCAGGTTAGAGTCTCCTGCCCTCAGCAACCAAACCCTTACAGTCTCTGGATGGGGATGCACAAGAGCTTAACACACCTTTTCCCACTGGATTCCCATAGAGAATGTGAATCCTTGAAGGGGAACAACACAAATTTCTGCTGGAAAAACCCAACTTCCTGCAGCCAGGCTGGGGAGGGCACTTATTTCCTCCTGCTTCCCACGGGAACACATCACCCACCAACCTCCTGACTGGGGGGAAAAGGGTTTTCCATCCCCAGGGAATTCCTGGAGCCCACAGGAGGGTGACGGAACCTCCTCCAAAAAACCCAGCCTGGTTGGATTTGCTTTTCACCCTCTTCATCCATTTTCTAGGAAAAACCTCAACATTTTGGCCATGGGGAGGAATCAGACACCTGGGTATGAACCTGGATGTGCCCCAGTTGCTCCCCGTGGATGGGAATGGTCCCCAGTTGCTCCAAAGAGATTAAAATCAACCTAAAATCCATGGAAATTGCTGTATTTTAGTACAATCTCGAGTATCCTAAACCAACAGGAATTAACCCAGCTTGGAAAAAGGTCTTTTTTTTAAGCAAAATCCTCCCGTTTTCAAACTTGGGAATAAGAAAGTTGGGTAATAAAGTGCCCCAAAAAAGCAGGTAATTAAATTTCAATGTGTGAGCAGAGGAAAAAATGGGAATATTGCCCTTTTCTCCCATAAAGGAGATGACCCCAAGTCGTGTGGGCCCTGGAAGAAGAGGATGTCCCTTTAGGCTGAGCCTGCTTAACCACCTAAGCCCTCTAAGCCCCACCACCCAGACTAAAGCCCTGTTGTCAAGTCCTCCTTCATTTCCATAAGCTTCATTATTATGATTATTAAATATTCCTGTTAATTTTAGAGCTGGGCTCCCTGCCTGGAGGGTTTCAGGCTCTTTAAGCCTAAGTGCTGTTCTGGGAAGGAGGATGAAATGGGTACAATGCTGGTAACACCCCCCTCAGCCTTTGCTCTACAGTCCAAACCCCAAACTTCCTCCAGACCCCCAAATTCACCCCAAATAGGACGAGCTGAACCACAGAAATTGGGAGTTCGCTGGAAATCTCTGCCTTGGGGGGGATCTCTGGATGAACTGGGGAAAAAAGGGGGATTTGCAATCCTGCAGGAGGGGTTGGAGCTTTGCCCAGCCTCAGTTTGGGTGTAGCTAACCCCAACTCTTCCCAAATTGCCTCCTTGGGTGCTTAAGAGCAGATCCTTCCTTCTCCCCCCTTCCAGAGGGTCTTCCCAGTGACTCCTTTTGGGGTTTCAGGGCTGTGCCACCCTCGAAACAGTGGGAACCCCAAAGGAGGAAGGGAAGCTTTGACATAATGAGCTTTTTTTTTTTTTTAGCTTTTTTCTCCTTACCCTCCCACATTTTAAGGAATAAATCCATCTTTCCACACCTTCCCAGCAGGGTCAGCCTCTGCCCAGTGACCTGAGCCAAGAGCCCCTCGTTAAACCAACACCAGCAGGGCTTGGCAGCCAAAATTCAGGGAATTTGTTCACCTGGAGGAGCCTGGGAAAGCACCCAGAAATCCCTGCGGGGTTTTTGCACCTGGAAGTTTGATCCAAGACCTGAAAATCCCGGGAGGCAGCAGGTGCTTCCTGGGGGGGATATATTGGATGGTGGCATCTATTTGACCACACAGCCAAAATTCATGGGATTCATTCATCTGGAGAACTCTGGGAAAGCATCCACATCTCCCTGCTTGGTTTTTTTCACCTGGAAATTTGATCCAGCACCTAAAAATTCTGGGAAGAAGCAGGTATTTGCTTGGGAGGATATATTGGATAGTGGCATTTAAGGTTTGGCACCTTTGGGAGCTCAAGAATAAAATTGCTGCAGTGGCCAAAACTCCCCCAAACCCCCCAAAATCAGCAGCTGTTTGTTGAAGACACAGTTCAAGGGGTGCCCAGAGAAGATCCAGATCTCCCTGAACTAATTTTTAGGATGGGAAAACACTTCCAGCTGCAATTCCTGCAATTCCCCACTGTGATTTAAGCCACAGTGGATCCAAGTGGAGCCCAAAGCCACAGAATCAGGTCAGCATCAACACTGGGAATATTTAGGTTACATAGGATATATATGGGATATTTGGGATAATTCTACACACTCAAGACCTCACGTTTCCTTGGGAAATGGGACAGGACAGACCAGCTGGAATGATTTAAACCTCCTTTAGTCCTGGGTCTGCAGAGCCCTTCACACCCCAGCTTTGATCCAGCAGGAAAACCTGACCCAGAGACGCTTTTCCAAACTGAAATTCCCACTCTGGCTTAAGGTAGAATAAAAAAAAAAAGGGGATAAAATTAGGGATGAGGGAATGTGGTGCTGCTTGGGGTTTGCAGGACTAAGCCTGATTTAGGGCTCCAGCACATTAACCATCGGCTCTCGTGGTCCCTCTGGATCCATAACAGCCTTTCCCTGGCTTTTCATGGATCAGAAGGGTCACCATCTCCCAAAAAAAAGAGGAGACTGGGGTGCACATCCCATGGGATTAGATGCTCTTTTCTTTTTCGAGAAACCCGTAAATCTGGGAGACCTTTTATCCCTCCAAATATCACCTTTTCCACTTCCCCTCTGCTGGGGAGCAACGGGAGCTGAGAATTCCCCCAGTTAATTTTAGGGATGAGCTTTTGAGCTCCGTGCCCTGAGTTCACCTGCAAGCTCCCAGGCTGCTTTCACAAGAGAAAAAGTTGATTTTACAAGGGAAAAACAAAGCTAAAAAACCCCCCTGGAGCTTTTTTCCCCCTCCTGCTCCCCCGACGGCGGCTGCCATGAAATGCTGGGAAAAAATCCTACCTGGAGTCGTTTCCATTTTTTCCCCCATTTCTTCCCGGCCAAACCAAACCTTCGCTGCTCGGTACCAAAAACCACCAAACCCCCGAACTTCCTCCTTTATCCACTCAGGCTTGTTAAACTCCCAAGGCTTAAGGAGCAGATTACAGAGAATATAAAGCACTTTCCTTTCCCTTTGGCTCCCATGACGGGAAGTTACCAAATCAGACGAGATGCGAGTGGGAGAGGTGAGATCTCTGGGAGGCAGTGGGATGGAGAGAGGGAGAAAGGGGAGGGCGAAACGCTGGGAGGGCAGAAATCACACCTTTGGGGTTATTTCCTGCAGGGTTTTTCTTTCCCACCTGGAAGGAGGTGGGAAAATCCCCCGGGGAGCTCAGAGCAGAAATTTTTTTCAGGGAAAAATAGCCTAAATAAGGAGGATTTCTGAGATTTTTGGGGTGATTTTCCTCCATAAAATGACTTTTCTCCCTCCAAACCAGCCCAGGGTTTTATCCCAGTGGCATTTAGTGCCTGTGGAAAGGAGGAAGCTCCACGAAAGCCACGAAGGAGCTGCGAGCGGAGCCCGCTGCAAATAAAAACCTCTTCCCACGCCACAGAAAAACTCTGGAAAACTTTTCCTCCCGTAGAGAAAAGTGGAGCCCGCTCAGGTGAGCTGGACCTAAACCCGAAGTCATGTTTCTATAGGAGGGGGGTGGCAAAAACCCACCCCAAGGGCTCGGCAGCCGTTTTGCTGCTCGAAATGTTAATCTGGGCTCTAATCCTAAAGGAGATTTAACGAGACCGGGCAAAGCCGCGGGCAACAGCCTGTCGGGAACAAGGTGTGATGCCCGAGGTTTGTCTGCACTCCCTGGACGCCGATTTCCTCGTCGGCCACTTCCCAAGGGACGGGACAACCCCACTTCACTCCAATTCCCACCCTGTGACACGCAGGGAAAAGTAAACCCGGGAAGGGGGTGATTCGATCCCGGGTTCGGCGATGCTCCGGGGCTCTCCCGGTTTTTTTGGGGGAGCCGCGGGGCACTCACTGGTCCTGCTGGCGTTGTCATTGCCGCTCTCGTAGCAGCCGTGGCCGCCGTCGTCGGTGTCCGAGTGGTCGTGGCGCTCGAAGGGCCGCTCGCTCTCGCTCCGGTCCCGGCTGGAGCCCGGCGATCTCCGGCGGCGCCGCTTCCTGCGGTACCCCCGCGGCACCGGCACCCCGATGTAGATGGAGTGGTAATCTGGGGACGGGGGAGAGCTTGAAAAGCGGCTCTGGGATGTCTTACAACAGCAAAACACCGCCGCCACCACCAATAAAATAATTACTTTCTAGTTAAAGCTTTCGGTTTAAAAACTCCCAGTTTAAAAAAAAAAAAAAAAAAAAGCCGGGGAGGTGTTTCCCAGCTTCCCATCAGGAGTTTATTCCGTGGGATGGGCTGGGTCTAGAGAATGAAGAAAAAACTTTAAAAGCTTGCAGTTGAAAAAAAATCCAGAGAGGAGGAGAGGGGGAAAAAACAGAACTGGGATTTCTCATTTCTGGTTACAAAAAAGGAAAAGTTCGCTCTCCACGGTAAAAAAACTTCCAGTTTACAAAGCCAAGGAGATGTTTCCCATCTTCCCACCAGGCTTAAAGCACACAGGAGTTTTGCTCCATGTTGTGCATGGGATGTGCCAGATCTAGAGAGGGAGAAAAGCTTGAAAAAGCAGGTCTGGAATGTTTCACTTCCAGGTAAAAAAGTTCACTTTCCAGTTAAAAAAAAGAGAAAAGTTCTCTTTCCAGTTAAAAAACTTCCAATTTAAAAAGCCAAGGAGATGTTTCCCATCTTCCCACCAGGATTAAAGCACACAGTTCATTCCATGGGATGTGCCAGGGAATGAAGAAAAAGTTTCTAAAAGCTTCCAGTTTAAAAAAAAAGTTCTCTCCAGTTAAAAAAAGGTTCATTTTCCAGTTAAAAAACTTCCATTATAAAAAGCCAGGGAGATGGTTCCCATCTCCTACCAGGATTAAAGCACACAGGCTTCAATGCACACATGTTGTGCATGGGATGTGCTGGATTGAGAGCACATCTGGGGGAAAACAAAAAAGCAGATCTGGGATTTCTCACTTCCCATTAAAAAAAGAAAAGTTCACTTTCTGGTTAAAACTTCCAGTTAAAAAATTTCCAGTTAAAAAAACCAGGGAGATGTTTTCCATCTTCCCAGCAGGCTTAGGGCACACAGGAATTTATTCCATGGGATGTGCTGGATCTAGAGAGGGGAACAGGTTTAAAAAGCAGACCTGGGATTTCTCATTTCCAGTTTAAAAAAAGGAAAAAGTTCACTTTCCAGTTAAAACCTTCCAGTTAAACAAACCCGGGGAGATGTTTCCCATCTTCCCACCAGGCCTAAAGTTTATTCCATGGGATGATCCAGAGGGATCTGGGGAAGGGGAAAAGCTTTAAAAAGCAGATCTGGGATGTCTCACTTCCAGTTACAAAAAAAGTTCCAGTTTAAAAAGTCAGGACGGTGTTTCCCATCTTCCCACCAGGCTTAAGGCTCTCAGGAATTTATTCCATGGGATGTCCCGATGAATCAGCCGGCAGGGAAGCCCCTGCTGCCTTTGGGGGCATTCCCAAGGTTTCACTCACCTTCCTCATCCTCGTATCTCCTCCTGGAGCTGCTGAGCCCCCTCTCGCTCATCCCGTCCTCATCCTCCAGCATGTTCCCGCTGCTCCGGGAGAGCTGAGCCCGGCAAGGAGAGAGGAGAGAGGTTTTCAGGGATGCTGGGCAGGGAAGAGCCTCTTTGCACACCTGGCAGGTGCTCCCCACGCCGGGAATCCACGTGTGGAGTGACAGGATCCTTCCCGGCCGGGAGAGCCGGGACTTCCCTGTGGAAGCACAGGGGACCCTCTGGAATGTCCTCCCTCGGTGAGCTCAGCCCTGCCTGTGCCAGTCCTGCCCGTGCCAGCCCTGCCTGTGCTCCACCTCCACTCTCCCCAGGTTCAAGAAAACCGGGATGAATTTTGTCTCCAGGCTCCAATTTCTGCTGCTCAAAGCAGAGGGGGAGTGAAGTGCAAGGAATTTTTATGGAGATTTGCTGCCACAATTGTGGACACGACATCAGTTCACAGGGGTTATTTGCTGGCAATAAACACTCATTTAATATTTTTTGGGGGACCTGCCCAGATAAAAGGGATTTTTCACAGCTAAGAGGGGTTTTGCAGACGCAGACTTTGCTTCCTCATCTCGTGAGCACAGATTTTACACCCTACACTTCCAGATCCCTTCCTTCCGACCTGCCGCTTTATCCCCCCAAGAGTTCCTTCGCATTTTGTCCCGGCTGTTAATTACTCCCCTAATTATCTGACCTCCAGTGATTGCCTTTCACACTTGACTGGGGCGGCAGAACGGTTACTATTCCTGGCAGCCCGGTCGATGCCTCCCAAAGTCACTTTGAGAGTGATCAGAACCAGCCTCTCCGTGTCCCCCGTTCCAGCTCCTGGAATCCATGGCAAAATCGCACCATTATCCATCTATTGCAGGGAAAAAAAACCCCAACTCAAGCCAAAGAGGTTCAAAACATCAAGCAAACAGGGTGTGCCCCTAAAAAGCTGGAAGGACCCCGGGGTGCCCAGGTTGGCTCTGCTTTGGTTCCTGATTTATCGACCCGTTTTCCCCCAGGCAAAGACCATCTTTATCCCAATAAACGTTCCAGCCTTAACACAGTTGATATTTAAAGGCACCTCTTGATTTAAAAGATTTGGGATTTTTTTTTTTTCCCTGACACTTTTTTTTAAGGAACCAGTTTATTTTAGGGACAAACCCCTCTGGATGGGCAACTGTGCCCCAAGTCTGGGTGTATCAACAGCAGCCATGAGCCTTGGCTTCCTGAAAATAACATTATTGGGATAATTCTGAGGGTTTCAGGAAGCTGGTGGTGGCAGGAAAAGCAGCAAAATACCCTCCCCCACCCCCCATCTTCAGGCAGAAATATTTTTGCTCCAAAAATGACTTTCCAAGAGACGAAGTTTCACAACCCCCCAAGATTCCTTCGGTGGCAGGTTGGGGATGATGGATGAGGCTAAAGGACCCTCCAAATGGGATAATATTGGAATGAAATAGGACTTTTTTTGCAGTCTAGTTTGGCCAGTCAGAGTTTTACCCCATCTCTGCTGGGCAGCAAAAATAACCCTCTGGTTAAACCCTTTGATAGATCCACTGAGAAATGAAATATCCTGGTTAATTATGGTTGATTTATGAGAGCAATAAAACCAGGGTTTTTTCCCCTCTTATATTTTACACATAAAGATTCCCCCCCCCCAACTCCCTGCATCCAAACACAAGCATAACACGGAATAGAACTATTGGAAAACCTGACTCTAAGTGGAGCTGAAACAAGAGGAGGGAAAGAAAAGCACTGTCACCTCTCCCAGTTAAACCCAGTTCTACCCCCCCAGCTCCCAGTTCCACAAAACCAAGTTTCCCCCTTAAGAAACTCACCTTGAGCTCTCAAAGGAGATGTTCAGAGGGAGGATGGAGCTGCAGAGGAAAGTCAGGGGTGCTGGTGGGAGTGGGAGCCCAGATTGCCTTGGGATGAAGCTGCTCTTCCCACCATCCTATCGACGCCCAACTGGAAACGCTCCGCAGCTCCCGGGTCAAAATGTATTTTGGGCAACACTGATCGACTTTTGGGGGCAGAGAAGCATCATGGGATGCAAAGAGACCTCGGGAGAGGCTGGAACATCAAACCAGCAGAGATCCTGCCCTGCACAGGGCTGGACTGGGGCTGTCACACCACCGGGACGTGGAAAATCCAAGTTGTCCCTCCCCAGCCTGCAGCATTTGTGTCTTCTGGGGCTGTCGGGGGCTTTTTGTCCATCCATTTTGGCTCAGTTCTGAGGGATTTTGGAAGGGAACTGCTTTTATGTCTTTTCTCTGTGCAATTTCACCATTTTAAGGAGGAAATGCCTCAGGGAAGTGCAGGGGGGCATCACCATCCCTGAGATGCTCCTAAAAGCCCTGGGAACAACAGGACCAGCCCCTGGGGCACCAAATGCAGTTTAGGGTAGAGTTCATCACACGGAATTCTTTTGCAATTCCATGTTTTGCTTTCACAGTGCTGATCATGTGTAAATTCAATGCCACGAAGAGCAAACTCTGGGCCACAGGAGCGCTCCCAGCTCAGCTTCCTGAGCTCTGCTCCCATTCCACGCTTGGCTTCCTCGCCTCCCTTGGGCCTTTTAACAGGGATGTCAATAAATCCACATGGAACAGCTCCTGGCTCCTCAGCAGAGCTGGGCTCGTTGTCAGGCAAGAAAAAAGGACTGGGAAAATCAGATTTTGAGCTTGAAATCGTCTGAACTCGGGCCTTTTCTCTCACCTCCGGGGGGTTTTTCCATGGCATGATCCAGAGTCTTGGAAAAATCAAAGCAAAGCCTGTTTGGTGCTTTATTCCTGCTCCTGTTTTCTTCCCAGTTCCTGTTTTGTTTGATTTGCTCTTCCATGTGGAGCAGGGTCAGGTCTAGAGCAAGGCCAGGTCTGGAGAAAGGTCAGGTCTGGGGCACAGTCGGGTCTGGACCAAGGTCAGGCCTGGAGAAAGGTTGGGTCTGAGGCAAGGACAGGTCTGGAGCAAGTTTAGGTCTGGAGTAAGGACAGGTCTGGAGCAGGGTCAGGTTTGGAGAAAGGTCAGGTCTGGAGCAATGTCAGGTCTAGGATCGAGGTCTGGTCTGGAGCAAGGACGGGTTTAGAGCAAGGTCAGGCCTAGGACCAAGGCCAGGTCTGGACCAAGGTCAAGTCTGGAGCAAGGACAAGTCTGGAGCAAGGTCAGGTTTAGAGCAAGGCCTGGTCTAGACCAAAGCCAGGTCTGGACTGAGGCAGCAGAGCCTACAAGATTTCATGGGAATTCGGGAATGTCTTTGGCATCCCCTTTATGTGGAGTAATGAGCATGTTTGGATGCTGAGAAAACCTTTTCCAAAGTGAATTTTCATTTTCCTGCTCTTGCTTAAATCCACCTTTCCCACTTCCCAGGCACTCACAGCCCAATTGTCCGTGGGAATCGTGGATCTGAGTGTCCCAGCTGATGGAGAATCAGCTTCTCCCCATCACTCACTGTGCCCAGGATTAATCCTGGGATGAGACCTGAGACCTGCTCCCATCCCGTGCTGAGCTCCAGGAAAAGGCAATCCAGGTGTTGATGCTTCTTGTCTTGTGAATAAAGGGAAAATAAAGGGAATTCACTTTCTTCCCTCCAATTCCATGGAAATTTATTGGAATTTATTTGAATTTCTCAGCTCAGATTTCTTAAGGTTTTATTAAACCCCTCATGGAGAGAGGGAGGAGAAGGAAGGAAAGCAAAATTCCATGAGCAGGAGCCCTGTTGTTGCATGATGGACTGAATTGTTGGGTCTTGATCTACACGGTTGGTACTGAAAAGAGTCTGAAAGTGCTCAGACCATCGATTCAGAATGGAGGTTTTATCTGTCAGAAGTGTTTGCCCATCAGCGCTGAGTAGAGGGCTTTGGACCTGGTATGTAGGCCCATATGCTGTTTTCAGGGCTTCATAGAATCCTCTGTGATCACCTGTATCTGTGCATAATTGAGTTTTTTCAGCTGGATTGATCCACCACTTGTTCTGGATGTCGCAGAGTTTCTGTTGGAGCTTGCTGCATGCGAGATGAAAGGCTGTTTTTCTTGTGTGACAGGAAGGCTGAGCAAGATGTGCTTGGTGAGCAGATCTCTTCTTCTGCAACAATTCCTGGATCTCTTGATGGTTTTCATCAAACCAGTCCTTGTTTTTCTTGAAGGAGAACCCTAAGGTTTCTTCAGAGGACTGCAGGATGCTGTTTTTAATATGGTGCCAAGTTGCTTCAGGAGAGGAATCTGTAGAATCTGTGGAATGGTTTTCGAGCCTAGTTTGAAGGTTAGCCTGGAATTTCTCTCTCACCGTGGCTGATTGGAGACTGTTAACTTGGAGTCTCCTCCTTGGAATACTGCCCCTTTTAGGTTTGAATTTGAGATTGAAGTTGAGTTTACAGCGCACCAGCCGATGGTCTGTTTGGCATTCTGCACTGGGCATCACACGGGTATGGTGGACATCGCGGACATCTCTCCATCGCACCAGGACATAATCAATGAGGTGCCAATGCTTAGATCTGGGGTGCATCCAGGTTGTCTTCAGACTATTTTTCTGTTGGAAGATAGTATTAGTGATGGTGAGCTGCTGCTCTGCACAGAATTCTAGCAGAAGGCGACCATTATCGTTGCAGTTTCCAACACCATGCTTGCCTAATATTCCTTTCCAGGCATCAAAATTCTTACCTACTCTGGCGTTGAAATCACCAAGGATAACGATCTTATCATCTGCAGGCACCTTTTCGGTAAGGTGGTGCAGGTCAGTGTAAAATTTATCTTTTTTGGCAGGGTCAGCTTGGAGGGTTGGGGTGTATATACTAAAGAGGGCGACGTGTTGGTTGTTGTGGAGTGGAAGGCATAGGGAGATAATGCAGTCAGAGTGACCTGTCAGCAGATTTTCGAGTTTGGGAAGAATAGAGTTTTTGATCATGAAGCCGACTCCTGAGAGGTGTTTTTCGGTTCTGGGCTTACCTGACCAAAGGAGTGTGTAACCAGCACCATGTTCTCTGAGGCTGCCTTCCTCGTGAAGGTGAACTTCACTGAGAGCGGCAATGTCGATGTTGAGACGAGGCAGCTCATGGGCAATTAGGGCAGACCGACGCTCAGGACGTCCACTATCCGCAGAATCGAGCATGGTTCTGATGTTCCAACATGCTAGAGTTAATTTAGGTACACCTTTGGAGGCAGGTGAGTGCCTTTGTCTTTTATCTTTGTGCGACCGCACTGGAAGAAGATGCCTGTTGGCCTGTGGTTAACCAACTGGGTGAAAGTGGAGATGAGCTTTGTTTAGGCCACCTTTTCTAGGCCCCTCTCCGAGTGGAGCAAGCAGTGCTGTCCTTGGAAAGGCTGCTTGGTCGTTCAGGGTGCTGCCCCAAGAGACTCATCTCCGGTCAGTCTCAAATGACCAATGCCCTGAACCGCCTGCATGCAGGGTTGGGTCTGCGGCTTCCAGTGCACCTCTCACCTGCCGTTTCGACCCTCGCCCGTCGCTACAGGGCTTTCTGCATGTGGGTAAAGCCTTCGAGCCTGAGCAGTGGAGTTTTAGGTGAGATACAGTATGTGCAGAACTGAACCCACCCTTTAATCCTGAGGTTCATCTGCCAGGGCCGAGCGAGCTTGGACGGTGGCAGCGAGGTCCTGAGGACGTAGGTTTGATTAGAGTGACCTTCTCTTAGATGGATGGCCTTACAGGGCTAAACGAGCTCCATCTGCCCGGGTTTGGGATCAGAGTTGTCCTTCTCCTAGGATGGTTGCCAGAGGGCTAGTGAGCCCACCCTGCCCATGGCCATATTATATCTGACCCTATGGTTTGGACCTGTCTGGCATGGGAGACCCTGCCTGTGGCATGTACCATTGCCAGCTCTCAGCCTCCTAGGGGTACACAGGCTTCCTCCCCACTGAGACCCCACGGCCCGTCAGACCCCCCCTCTCATCCCCAAATTGGACTGGCAAACCTCTGTGCGCTCCCAAGATCCTCCTCTCAATGCTAAATCATTATGATATTACTAAAGTATGGTAATAATAACAATAATGGTTATAATTATAATGATAGTCATGATGATTATATTAATATTAATAATACAAATATCACTAGATTAATATACAGGTGCTACATTATTATAATACTAATAAATTCTGATAATAATAATGATGATAATAACAGTGATTATGAATATGATGCCAATAATGAGGATAATAATAATAGATTATTATAATAATGCTAAATTCCTATACTGATAATAAATTATGATCATAATAACAATCATAATGATGATCATAACAATAATAGTGATGATTATGATGACAACAATGATGATAAAAAATTATTCTAATAAAGTATTCTAATAAATGACAATAACATCAATAATAATGATTATTATAATTGTGATTCTTATAGTGACATTAATATTATTAATTTAATGTATTATTATAAAATGCTAAATTATTACTATATTAATAAATTATGATGATACAATAACAATTATTATTATAATTATAGTTATGATAATGGTATTAATATTAATAATAATTAATTATTATTATAATGCTACATTATTATAATACTAATAAATTATGATAATAATAATGGTGATTATACTAATAGTGATTATATGATGATAATGAGAATATTGATAATAATAGTAATAACAATAGTAATAATCATAATAGTAAAAATAAAATAATAACCACCAGTAATCTCCTGCTCATCTCCTGACAGGAAAAAACAGTTCCAAAAGTGTTTTTTCCAGGCCTGTGCTGGGAATTTTTCCCATTTAATTAAAAAGTGGAGCCTGGGAATGGTCACAAGAGGGAGACAGAGCCCAGCAGTTCAACAGCAGCTCCCCCCCTTCCCTGCTCGGGCATCCACGGACATAAAACCAACTTCCAAATTATCCTTATTAATAAAAAGATACGAGAATAAACCCAGTGCTTCCTTCACTCTTCGGAAAATGGGGTTTTCCCCTTCTCCTTTCACTTTTGGGATGATTCCTCTCACGATAAATGGGATGATTACAGTCCCTGCGGGGGATCCACAGGATTTGGGCGCATTTGGAGAGAAAACAGGTCCCTGATCCAAGTTTATTCCCTTGCATTTGGCTCCTGGCTGCTTTCTGGGAGGCTTTACCATGGGTGGGTTACCCTCAGCAGGGGGTTTCTCTGGGTTTTTTTGGGTGAAAACACACCTCCAAGTCCTCAGTTTAAGCCTTCCCCCTCTGAGCCCATTTCCCAACTCCCCCAGCCAAGGTTGGACAACATTCCCCGGCTTTTGAATTCCCACACCCCAAGAGATACAGGAGGGAACTGGGCTGAAAAAGGAATATTGGTAAAGGAAATTCCTTACCTGGGCACTGGGGGTTGGTCTCCAGCAGAGGAATCACCTCCATCCCAGGGGCACCACATGGAAAACCGTCCTCGGTTTCCAAATTTAAACATTTAAACACGTAAACGTCCTTTTCCTTGCCTGGGAATAAAAACTGAAGCCACAGTTCATGGAGAAGAGCCAGAAACCCTCAGAAAGGGGTGTTTTCCTCCCTGCCCAAACAGCCACTGTGATCAGGAGATGGAAGCTGTGCTTCCCTGGAATTCCTGGAAAAGCCCTTTGGGAAGGCTCTGCAGAGAAAGCTGCTCAGTTCTTTCCTTCTGTTCTGCTTTCCTGGAGTTGGGCACATCTGGGGAGCTCTCAGAAAGCCACGATTTCTCAGGAAACTGGGATAATCCTACACTTAGGACCCCCCCGAGCACACTGAAGGTGCCACTCCCTCCCCAACAGCCCAACCAGTGAGTGGTGAGTGGAAACAACTTTGCAAAACACGAGAGAATTCACATTTATTGTATAAAAAAAAAAACCCCAAACCCCAAGCAGGAGCTGCACAAACACTTCAAAAGGCCAAGCAGGAGGACCCTGGGGAGCTCCTGTGCCCACATGGTAGGTTTTTGAACCTTCCAGTGCTCCGTTCTCCCCAGAGCACCTCCAGAACCTGAGAAGATAAATCGCGTCATTTCCACGCTCGACACCCGCTGCCTCCCCCGGAGCTTTCTGAGTCCTCCAGCTCCTCACACTTTGCTGCGGGATGTGCTGCCTCCCTCCTGCTCCTCTTCCTCCTCGTCCCCAGGGTTGACAGGGATGTACCCCCCTTCCCTGGGCAGGCACCAGCACCAGCCGGCGCCGCTCAGATCCACAGCCCCGAAGCTGAGATCCCGCAGCTCCAGGATCCTGAAGTCCACGGTGTCCAGCTTGGAGTAGATCTCATTGAGCTTCTGCCAGTAGAGCCAGGCCATCACCAGCCCCACCACCTGCAAAATGGGAGGGTCAAAACCACTTTGTGGCCACACAAATCCCGCTGGACTTTCCAACTCTGCAACCTGCTCACTCAGCCTGACTCCCAAGGGTTGTCTCTGGGCCGGGAATTTCATGGAGCAGCCCAATGCCAGCCCCAAAATGCTGTGTTTTAGCAGGAAACCCACCTTTGGATCATGTTAAAGAATCAGTGGATTTGAGCTTCTCCAAGGAGGTTCCCTAAAATATTGGGTCTCTGTTGGAGCACCCTCCTGCTCTTGGGGCTGGGAAAATTGCCAATCGTGGAATGGTTTGGATCGGAAAGAACCTTAAAGCCCATCCAGTGCCACCCCCTGCTATGGGAAGGGACACCTTCCACTATCCCAGGTTGCTCCAAACCTTGTCCAACCTCACCTTGGACACTTCCAGAGATCCAGGGGCAGCCACAGTTTCTCTGGCAATTCCATCCCAACTGCTCCTCACCCTCATAACCAACAATTCCTTCCCAATATCCCATCTA
>NW_021940780.1:401455-407150 GCF_001715985.3 Manacus vitellinus
GAACCCCCCCAGCTCTCCCAGCCTGGCTCCAGAGCAGAGGGGCTCCAGCCCTTGGAGCAGCTCCGGGGCCTCCTCTGGACTCTCCAGCAGCTCCAAATCCTTCTGATGTTGGGGATTCCAGGGCTGGAGCAGCTCTGCAGGTGGGGTCTCACCTGAGGGGGCAGAGGGGCAGAATTCCCCCTCATCTGATGCCCATGGGGGATTTTTGGGCTTTCAAGTGCTCATTTTGGTTCATGTCCAGCTTCTCATCCACAAAAACTCCCAAAGTTTAGATACAGATTATAGATGGATGGAGAAGGACAAGACCATCTTGAGCCTCAGGGCTCTTCCTCACAATTTTGAGGCTGCAAATGAGCAGTGCAAGACCATTTCTTACATCAAAGAGTCAATAAATAACCAGTCCCACCTGCCCCATCCATCAGCTGGAAACACTTGCACAGGTTTTTGGAGCTGAAAAATACTATTAATCATCCTTCTGGGTCCTAATGGATTTCTTAAACAGCCTAGAAAGTGGGAACATTAGGGGAAGATAAATGGGGATGAGAGCAAAGGGTCGTAACACAAATTAGGGACCATTTTGTCCCACACTGGGAAGGGAAAAGTGTTTGCCCAGAGGAGGCTGCAGAAAATGGAGGAAAAAACTCCCCAAGGGACAAAAACAGATCAGAAAAGTGTCACCCAGAGAGCTGAAAGTGTCCCCCACTGAGCTGAGAGCAAAGAGCCAAACAAACATCTCTGGGGTTTATGAATTTGCCTTTTACAGATAGAGAAAGTCCACGAGCAGCTTGGCCTTGCACAGGGGTCACCCCAAACCAGCTCAGCATTGATCTTTCCTTCCTGAATTCACCTGGAGGTGGATCCTAAGGAATCAACAGCTTCAACAAGTCAGAAGAAGTGGAAAACTGTGTCCTTGGAGACGCTGTCCCAACATCAAACCCTTCCTTGAAGGCCTCAGTTGGATCTTTCCCCATTCCCTAATTTTTCCCTAATCACTTCCCTAATTGCACCCACTGATCCTCGGATCAGTGCTTGTTTTCTGTTCCACCTCATCCCTGATAACGGGATTGATCACCTGAAGAACAGGCAAGATGTGGGAGTCTGGGGGGTGTTTTGGCTCCCAGGGCTTTCCCAGAAATTCAGGAAATACAGGAACACTGTATTTGTGCCACTGGGGCTCTTTTGCCGGGAAAGATAACTGCAGATGCTGAAAGGGAAACTGGAGCCTGGGAATATCTTGGAATCTCCTGGTGTTATCCAAATGGCCTGGAATGAGGTTATTTTACAGCTCCTGGGACTTCTGTTGGACGACAGGGGTATGGACCTGTCTCTCCATGAACTGGGGGAGCCCAGAGATGCTGCTCCCCCCCAGGGATCCAGATAATAAGATTGTGCTAATCCACATTCAGCAGCAAAGCCTTTGAGGATTTAGGAAGTTTTGAAATATTATTTAAATGTATGTCAAGCTTTCCATTATTTACTGTTATTAACTTGTCACCGTGGGCAGATTAAAATCCCGAGCGAGAAGAGCCCTCCGGAGTGACAGATTCGAAAGCAAATGTGTCACTTTTTCCTCCCTGAGCCAGAAAATAATTTGTGTTTACAGTGCATTTCATGCAAATGAAGAGCCAGTCAGGTTTGGAGACATCATCCCCTCCTGCTCCAAGGTGTCCTGGTTAAACTGGGGACTTTATTCCTGAAGGGAATGAAACAAGCCCAAGTCCTGCAGCAGCAGCAGAATCCCACAGCCCTCACCCTCCTCTGAGTTATGAACCACCCTCCATCCCAGCCTGCCTCTAAATATCCTCTTTCCCTTAATGAGAACAGAAAAAGCTGTCAGGAATATCGATGGATCCAATATCTCCGGCACCAAGGGCCCCGTGTTTTCCAGAAGTGAAGAGAATTTCAACGCCAGCATTGATTTTATTGCTCTGCAATATGAAGGAAGGAGTTACTGCAGAGGAACAGGGTAACAGAATGCATCAAAGGGGAGGCGAAAAACATTAAAAAGCTGCTTTTCTCCTGGCCCTGGGATGGTAATTCAGCACCAAGCACTGGGGAGTTGCTGTTTGAGGGTCATTTTGAGTTAGAAAATTGCCTGTTCTTCCCGAATGGAATTCAGGAAACCACTGTGGCCTCGGGAGGGCTCGGCTCTGCCTCTATCTGTGCTGGTTTGGGGGGATTTAAATGCCCAGGGTTTGCAAAATGAAGGTACCCTAAAAAGGGTACCAACCCATCAAGTCACTGCTCTTACAGGGTGCAAATAAATCCAAGGACCTTTGGATATGGAGGGAATCAATAAAGACCAATAAATAACCCACTGGGAAATCACAAGGAGTCCCTGCCCATGGCAGGGGCTGGAATGAGATGGTCTTTAAGGTCTCTTCCAACCAACACAGGTTGCCCAGAGAAGCTGTGGCTGCCCCTGGATCCCTGGAACTGTCCAAGGCCAGGCTGGAGCAATCTGGGATAGTGGAAGGTGTCCCTGCCCATGGAAAGGGGTTGGAATTAAATGGTCTTTAAGGTCCCTCCCAACCCAAACCAACCCATGACTCTGCCAGGCCTAAGCCAAGTATTTCTGTCTCCCACGTAGGACTAATCAGGAGGAGCTTTGGTGCTCAGCTCCATCCCTGCCAAGGCCCAGCTTTGCTCAGATCCATTTGTTCCCCTGGATTGAACAGATTTGCACTGGGAATTCTCTCCAAGAAGAGAGAATGGCTCAGTGTGACCCAACATCCTCTTCCCTGGGAATGACTGAAAGCTCATCTCTTCCACGTCTGGATGTAGGAACTGGGAAGTTTTGGAAGCAAAGAAGGAAAAGGCTCAAACACTCCTTTTCACATCATGATACAACAGACTGGGCTGGAACCCAGAGATGTTTTCCCTGAGGGATGTGTGTGTTCATCTGTGTGTGATCAGTGGCTTGTTTTGGGGTGGAAAGCTGCATTTTGGGCCCTTTCAGAGCACTCAGAAGCAGCTCAGCTCCTCCATGGGCGTTTTCCTCACCAACCAAAGCCAGGAGCCCTTTGGATTTTGCTTCACAAGGGCAAAAAATAAGGCTGGAAAAGAGCAACCCAAGGATGTTCAGGAGCCCTGGCAGGGCAAAGCACATCCCTCTGCCCCGTGGGCCCCACAGCCCCAGCTCTGAGCATGGAGATGATGAGCCAGCAGCCCAAGGAGGGGCTTTGCACACAAAACTTCCCTCCAGGAAACCCTTTTCCATGCAAATATTTCCGGGTCTGGGGGCTGGAAAGCTGGATCCTGCTCACCAGAATTACTGAATCATTTCAGGCTTTCCCAGAGCTAATGAAGTAAAAAGCAAAGCATTTCTCTTTTATTGACTTTTCCTCCCATAAATTGGTATTTATAGAGCAGACTCTTGTCGGGGTCATGGGCTGCAGATGGAAAAATCCCTTTTATTCCCCTTTTCTACTCCATTAAGCACATGTCAGCCACTTGAGAACACAGCAGGCCCTGGAGCCACAGGGATATTAAAAAGCAAACAAACCCCAAATTAATCTTGCAAAGGAAAAAGGAACTTTGGTGGATTCGATGCCCTTTACACCAAGAAACATTTACCATCCCTGGCAGCAGGAGATGAAGATGCCAAGCTGCAAAATGCCTCTTGAAAGTCTAATTTTGCATTTTTTTTTAGGGAATGAAAGTGTTGATCTTGTGGATTTATACTGTGAGGAGGGAACATCTACCCCTGCACTGACAATCCATTACTCTGTGGATGCTCCCAGGGCAGAGCTCTGGAGATGGATGGAATTACAAAGTGAAACAGAGGTAGAAACAATTCACTCTGTGCCACAGAGTGATTTTAACCCCTAACAGGGACCTCCCAGAGATTTTTTTTCTCCCTTTTAATTGGACCTGTATCACTTTCTGCTTCCTTAGGATTGAAAAAAATCCCCTTTTTTAGGGGGAAAAAAGGGTTGTGGAGCTTTTTTTATGCTCTTATTTCTGCCTTTTTACAGTGGCTGTGTCTTCAATCTGCTAAGGAAGGTGATCCAAGGGCTGCTCTGGAGCCAGGCTGGGAGAGCTGGGAATGTCCAACCTGGAGAAGAGAAGGTTCTAGGGAGACTGTCACTTTAATGGCTTTCAACTGCCAGGGAGTGGGTTGAGATGGGATTTTGGGAAGGGATTCTTCCCTGGGAGGTTGGAGAAGGGCTGGGAATTCCCAGAGAAGACCTGAGAGCTCCTTCCAGGGCCTAGAGGGCTCCAAGAGTTGGAGAGGGACCTGGGACAAGGGATGGAGGGACAGGACAAGGGGGAATGGCCCTACACTGGAAAAATGGAGATTAAGATGGAATATTGGGAAGAAATTGGGTGGTGAGGGGCTGGGATGGAATTCCCAGAGAAGCTGTGGCTGCCCCATCCCTGGAAGTGTCCAAGGCCGGGTTGGAGCAACCTGGGCTAGTGGAAGGTGTCCCTGCCCATGGCAGGGGGTGGCACTGAGTGGTTTTTAAGGTCCCTTCCAACCCAAACCATCCCAGGATTCTCTGAAATGCCACCAGCAAACATCTCCTGCGAAGCCACAGAAGGAAGAAGCTGGAGATGCACTTCCTGTGGGCCATCAAAAAGCTGCTACAAGAACAAGGGACGAGGTTTTCTGCCTTATTTGCACCACAAACACGTCTCCTGCACATTTAAAACTCCTTGGCTAATCTTGCTGGAGGCAGGGAAGGGAAGGGAGCAGCCAGCAGGAAACAAATTCCTGTACTTTGCTGCCCCTGCTGAAAGATCTGGGGCTGCTCCATAATTAAACACAACAAGGCCACAACAGGAATTTGCCTCTGAGTGCCAGAGCCTGAATTAAAGTGTCTTTTGGAGGGTGACATGAAATGTGTGACAGCTTGGCCTCTGCCTGAGTTTGGCTGAGATGAAGGGCAAGAAGAGGGGATTGAGGAGAATGAAACAGGAAAAGGGAAAAAGAGAATGAAAGGCAAAGGCAGGAAAAGAATTGAATGAAACACAGGAAAAAGGGAAAAGAGAATTCAAGGTAAAGGCAAAGGCAGGAAAATGATGGAGTTGGTGTGTTTGAATGAGGCAAATGAACAAAACCACTTCCCACTCCTCACATGGGATTTTTTTTATCCCCACTGCTTGATGGATTATTTAAAAAAGGAGGAGACATTCAGGATTTGGGAGGGATCATGGAACTACAAACTCCCCCTGCCTTGCATGGGCTGGGAGAGGGGAAAAGCTGCACAGTGATGTGTCCAGTTACTAAGTGTTATTACAGGGACATAAATGGATTTATCCATGGATTTGGCCCATGGGCTGCTCATCATCTCCATGGAACTTCCTGGAGATCCCATGGAGGGATCCCAGCCCTGAAGCCCTGGGGGTGCAGAAGACCCTTCACTGGGCAAATCATTCAACTCAACCTCCCATTCCAGCGCCTGTTCATTTTTTTCCCAGAGGGAAAAGGCCAATATTCATGTTTTTGAGGTGCTTGGAAAGCAAGGACAACCTTTTCTGGGTGCTTTAAATTTCTCCTGGAGGTTCTTGTTCTCTCTCTCCCATCCAAGGTGTCTCTGGGCATCAACTCCTGATGCTGAGCTCGGCACTAATAACGAGTTACCTGATCCCTGAGATTCTCAGGAGGGAATTTTTCAGATTCCTAGTTCCTGGAAGGCCTGGGAATGGGATTTTTCACCTCTTCAATCAGTCCAACACCCACCAGGACCCC
>NW_021940780.1:407330-410163 GCF_001715985.3 Manacus vitellinus
TGTCCACCTTCTGTGTTGTTGCACCTTCTGTGGTGGAAGGACAACATGGAGAGTGATAATCTCCTACTCTCCATCAGCCAAAACTCCTCTTGGGTCCTTTTTTCTGTACAAAAGCCAGTTGATGCTCCCAAATCCCAGCAGAAATCTTGGATGAATCTTGATCAACATGAACCAAGCTCAGATCCTCAACCTTTGAACCCTTGAGGTCAAACAAGCCTGAAGTTTGGTCCTAAGGAAGAGCAACAGTGAGGAAAACTGGGAGAACCCAAAGCAGGACTCAGGGTTTGGATCACAATCCCAACCTTCTCCTGAGCATCCTGAAGGTTTCCCACCAGGGTGGTTTGCACCATGTTCCATGTGGGACGTGACAAATATCCAAAGGCAGAGATGGGACGTGTCAACACATTCCCTGTTCCCAAATTTCAGGGCACTGTCACCTCCTCACATCAACGCTTTTCCCCCTTGGATCAGCAATTCAGGGACAACACTCTCACTCCACTTCCTCCTGGCAGCTGCTGGGGATGAAGCTGTTCCTGGGCTGACAGCTCCTGGCAACACAGATGGAACTTCATCCCCTCCAAAACTTGACAGAATCAAATATGATTTATATTTAAAACTCGTGAGCAGATGGGATGAACGAGGTTCTGCATATGAAGAGCCTTTAATGGCACGACAGAGAAATCACAGAGCTGCCTCAACAGCACTTGAGATTCATCAGGGCTCAGAAATCCTCGTTGCCAGCCCTGCTTTTGCTCCCCACCCTTCCCAATTAAGAGCTTCCCGTTGGCAGGTTAATGGAGAACCCAACAGGTGGCTCCTCTAATGGGCTCTCGATGTCCTGCCTCGACTGTGGCACTTTTCACCCCATTCCTGGGCCTGTCGTGTTTCCTGGTGGCAGCACAGCAGAATTCCAGGGCTCATTTGCATATTTTTAATGGAATCACTTAAGAAAAGTCGGGAGTCACAGCCAGGATTGAGCACAAACTACTCCCCCACCTCAGTTTCTCATCTGGACCATCTGAGAGCTCGAGAGCAAAATCCATCCTTTGAAAAATCAACATATTTCCCCAACAGCTTCTGCTTTTTCCAACCACTTTCTACCTTTTGTTTCAAGCAGAAACACAGCAAAACAGGAAATCATTTCATTCCCATTTGAATAAAACCCCATATCCGGAGAGCATCAGCAAACCCCTCCAGCAGTGAACCCAACATTAATCCAACAAAAAGAAAGATTTTGCTTGTGAGCCTTGACATGAATCAGAAAAAGGATCAAATCAGCACTAAATCATCACCAAAACAATTCTGGGAAGATCTGAGGGAGAGATTCCCCTCCTGGCCAGCACAGTTGTGACAGTGCTGCAAAAAGGGTCCCAACCACAACCCCGAATTTCTCTCCATGTTAATTATCTGTGATGAAAAGCTTCATTACCTGGAAAGTCAGTTGGATCCTCAGACATCGTTAATGGATTTCCTGAGGCAAGCACAACTAAATTTACCACTGTACTTTATTTTGGTTAATATTTCTGCTCTGTTTGAGCAGAGCCGTGAAAACAAATAGAGGGGGATTTGCTCTGCTCACACAGGCTTGATTTGCTTTCAGAGGCTGTGATTTGATCAATAATTAGATTTCAGGAGTGTTCTGAGTCACCCACCACAGTCATAAACTCTTCATTTGCCCAAGGACGCTCTGTGACAATTTTCCTACCCAGCTCACAATTTTGGATATAAATGGAGGGGAAAAATAACTAAAAGTGAATCATTTTCCTCCTCCAGCAGCGTGAAAAAAGCCAGGAGAGTTGTGATGGAATCCACCACGTACCTGTGGGAGCAGCAGGGAGCAAACAATGCCCAAAGTGGCCTCGAAGTTGTCCTTGAGCCAGAGCCCCACAGCGTGGATACAACCCCGGACATGGATGATGCTGAGCAGCTCCAAGCGCTGGGAAAAGGGGGAAAAAACATCCTTGTCACCCCCAGAGGCATCCAAATCAGCTTCTCTCCCACCACCAAACCTCCAAACACAGCTCATTACCAGCATCTCCAGGTCCTGGTCCAGAAAAGGCCCAGCAAACCCCACAGGGATGTCGTGGCTCAGGAATGTCCCAGGGAATACCCAAACTCACATGCTCTGGGAGCCTGAGAAACACCCCAAAATTCCAGGGAAAAGCAATAAAATGGAATTTATACTCAGCTGGTACCTCCAGACTGTTCCAACTGGATTTTTTTTAGGGGATCTGGGGAAGAGGAAGCAGCAAATCTCTTAGAGAGTCCAAAAAGTCACCTCTTTGTCGAGTGTCCTGTACCCACAGAGGGTGTTCACGACCTCCCCAGGGGCCTGTGGAGAGAGAAAGTTGAACAAACTCATCCCAGAGCAACAAAAGTATACAAAGAAGTACAAGAAACAAGACTTAAAAACAAGAAATAAAAGAGCTGCCCCATCTGGGACTATTCAGAGCAGCAAAAGTCGAGCAGACTCCAACCCTCACACCTCACGTTGTCACCTCAAGGCTCTTTTTTGCCCAAAGGTGATGCTTGAACTGGAAATTTTGGCAGAAAGTTGTTGGGGGATTTTAATTATATTTTTTCAACCCCTTTTCTCTCTGTTTTCTGCTGTTCTGGAGGATGTTCAGGCCCCCAAACCCTCTCCCAGTGATTTAAACCATGACCATCTCCACATCCTGGGGGCTCCTGTAAAGCAGCTCTTCCCCAGCATTCCCTGGACTTTCACCTCCAGCCGTGTGTCTCCTTCAGAAAAAATGGAATTTCACAGGGATTGAAGGTATTGGGCTCTCCAGAAATCAAGACTTTGGGAATTTCCCCAAAGTCTTCCATCACT
>NW_021940780.1:411507-412906 GCF_001715985.3 Manacus vitellinus
GTTAAAACCAACTGTTTGTCTGTATAATCGTATTTATTGTATTATTTTATTAAATTGTTATTCTGATGTATAATGTCTCCTTTGAGTTGAGTTCATTTCCCCTGATGGTTTACCTTTAAACCAGCACAGGGATTCCTTCATTGCTGGCTGCAGGCACAGGGGGCTGAGAGCAGCTGTTGAACTGCCAGGACAGTCCTGCCTCCCCCCCCAGCCCCGGGTTTCTCCCCCCACCTGGGGAATTGGGACTTTGTTTTGTTTCTTCTGAAATTTTTTGGTTGCACCATTTGTTGTTTATTCAGATTTTGTTAATAAAAAGCTGTCTCTTTTCCTTTTCCACACTTCCACCTGAAGTTTCTTAATTCCTGAATTGTAATCTTGTTAAACTAAGACACAGGATTATTCCTTCCCCTCTGTATTAATTACCTGGGATTTTTCCCTCTTTGCTCTGCCAAGGTCTTTTCTTGGCCAAATTCTCACCCAAAACCATGGGGAGTGTAAAAATACCCCACAATCCACTTGGATTTCTTCAACACATCCCCACTTGTACCACAAAAGGACAACCCATGAATTTCTAATTCCACCTCCAGGAGCTTTAGGATTCTTAATCAACGCCCTGATTAGAGCTGACAATTATTTTTGCAGCTGATTTGCATGTCAGACTTCCAGTGATAATTAAACCACTTCACATTTCACCCTCTTCCCCACTAAAAACCCCACAACAATACAAGGTTGATGATAAATTCTCCTTATTAAATCCTTGGGGCACAGCCAAGGCTGGGAGCCAGTGCTGATCCTCCCAGTGCTCTGAACCTCCAGGAGGTTTTGCTACCAGGATTAAGCTCAGCAAATCCTTGTTTGGAAGTTTATAGCACTGCTGGTACAGCAACCAGGGATATCTGGGCTTGTTTTTGGCCCAGCTCCTGGGATTTTATCTCCACATGTGTTGGATTGATGACAACGAGGAGCAGGGTTGGCTTAAATGGTCTGTGTCAGCACTGACACAGGCTCAGCAGAAAAGCTCTGCTTGGAGGGGGATGTCTTCATTCCCAGATTTGTGAATCAGCTCAGGAGAACCTCCTGGCTCTGCAAATCCACTCCCCTCTGGAGTCCAGCCCCATCCAACCCAATAGGTTGGAAATGCCACCTTCCAGGGGCAGTTGCTCGTGGGGTTTCTCTCATTCCACTGCACAGAGGCAGCTCTTTGTGCAAACACAGCCCCATTTCCAGGAAAATCCTCACAAATCTCCTCCCCAGGAGCAGATCAACACCCCCAACACACTCCTAAACCCCTCAGGGGCTGAGAAATGTGTTGGACAGGAGGGGAGCAGAGTGCATCCAGATCCATGCTGGGATGCAGCCAAGTCATGGAGTCATGGAATGGACCTTAAAGCTCATCCAG
>NW_021940780.1:413956-416302 GCF_001715985.3 Manacus vitellinus
TGAACCAGCATTTCCAGGGCCATGTCCTGCCAGGTCAAGGGGGAGTGGATTTAACCTGAAAGAGGGCAGGGCTAGATGGGATATTGGGAAGGAATTGTTGGCTGGGAGGGAATTCCCAGAGGAGCTGTGGCTGCCCCTGGATCCCTGGAAGCATCCAAGGCTGAGTTGGAGCAATGTGGTCTGTGGAAGGTGTCCCTGCCCATGGCAGGGGGTGGAATGGGCTGATCTTTCAGATCCCACCCAACCCAACCCATTCCATAACTCCAACACATCCCCCTCCAGCCTTTCCCTGCAGTCTCCATCCCCAGCTTTGACAGCCCCAATTATTTCCTGCTCTCAGGACCCTGAAGGGGAAGCTGAAGACACTCTGTAAAAGCAGCAGAGTGGGTGTTAAGCCCTGCTTAGCCCTGGTTTAGAGGCTGTGGCAGTTCCAGGTGGATCCCAGTGTTGGAGTCAGCTTTGCTTGGAGCCCAGCAAAGCTCAGGCTCATTCAAGCCTGACTGATTTAATTCCAGGTGACTAATCCAGCCTATTCCCGAGGGGAGATGGCTCTTCCAGCCCCTGAATGAGCAGATTTCTTGGCTCTTGAAGGCAGCTCAGTTGGTGCCATTCAATGCTAATAAGGCTCCAAAGTCTAACAGGGATTTCTCCTCCTGTCAAGTTAAATTAGAGATCAAATGCTGCAGCTACAAAGGGAAAAAAAAGCTGCTTTTTTCTTCTCTTCCCACAATGAAGGCAAAAAAAAAAAAAAAAGTTTAATGAAAGTCATTCTCTGTTCTCCACAGAATAAAAATGGGTTTGTTACAAAGCAAATCATCCCTTCTTGTGGCAAACAAATTTGAATCTTCACATTTTTCCCCCAGAAAGAAAAGCCTGGAGAGGCAGGAGAGGGAAGGGGGTGTTTGGTAAGATAGAAAAAACCCCAGGTTTTCTCCATTTTTAAGCATCAACCTCTTCAAGGAGCAGTTTTTGCAGAGGCTGAACCCTCTGAGTATCTGCTCCCCCCAGGGGTAATTCTTGGCCAAAGGGAGTAGGAGAAGCCACAGCTCTGGGGGTTTTCCCACCCCAAAATGGGCAAACATACCAAGGAGCACCCAAAACACAGATTTGCACCTAATTTCTGACTTCCTACCTCTAATTCCTCTGTTTTTAATCCCACCTGTGTCACTGAGGGAGAGCAGCTCCCAAAATATGCCTGGAAAGAGGGGAGAAAACGCCCAAAGGGATATTGGTGGGCTTGATACCCCAATGCTGCAAAGTTTTTTTCCATTTTCTTTTTTAATTGTGCAAAACTTGGTATAAAATCCTTCAAACAAATTGCCAGGAAGCCTCACTGGGGTGTCTTTTCCTCTGCAAAAAGAGGTTTAGCCCAAACTCCTGTCGTGCCCGTGCTTATTTCTAATAAGGTGGGCCAGCCTTCAGGTGGGTTTTACTTTCATGTGGGTTCCTGCAGCTCAGAGAGGAATAACAGGTGGAAAAAACCAAAGGGAGAACATGGAAAGAGCCTCCCAGGTCCCACCTGAGCAGCTCTGAGTGTTCAAAACTGCCTCCACTACCTGAGAAATGAGGATTTTTTTCCAGCTCTAATATCCTCCTGGAAGGAGCCCCACTGGGGGAGCTGCCTTTAATCCTTCTCAGAAGAAGGGAGGAAGTTTTATAAGCACAGCATCTCACCTCTCTGAGCTTTACTTTGAGTTTTGGGCAAGAACTGAAGCTCTGGCAGCTCTTTGAAGTTCAAATCAGACTTTGCTCTTCCCCTTGTAGCAGCAAACCACTAAAAATGATCAGAGAAGGAGAACTGAGGGAGTGACTGGCACCAAACCTGGCTGGATTTGCTTTTAAGAGAAGCACAGTTGATTTTATGGCACCTGAGCAACCCAGGTTACTCTGAGAGGGTGAAAACTTGGTGTCAGCACGGAGGGATCACCACCAGCCCTGCTTTTTTTGGATAAAACACGAGCCCAGAGCAGCCTGTGACCATCATTTACTGTTAATTCTTACCTCACTAAAACCCTTGGCTGAGCTCAGCTTTGCTGGCACACTGCTTAGTTAGGTCAGGCAGAACCACCCCAGCTCCTCAGGACTTGAGTTTGGCTTGAACCCTCTCTCAAGTCATATTAATTTTTGAGGCCAATTTTTTTCCATTTCCACTTGCTCACAGGCAGCCACACACACCAGGTGACAACAGGTGAATCCACATTGTTTGCACCATCACCCTGGTAATGAAACATTGCAATTCCTGGCACTTAAAAAACCAATATTTAGAGGTTTTTCTCACTCTTTGCTGAACTCCTGCCCTCTGCAGCCCTGGGATGTGAGGCTGGAGACCACCAGGACTGGTTTAAG
>NW_021940780.1:416927-420762 GCF_001715985.3 Manacus vitellinus
CCAGAGGTCGGAATTCCAGCCTCCTTTTGGGGTGGTTAGAGTAAAACTTGGAAAATATTCTGATCTTGCTCAGAATTGGGCAGGACCTGAGACCTTCAGAGGGTTTTCAGCCTGATTAATGAGCTCAGCTCAGCAAGGCTGGCTCCAAAGGCAAGAGCAGGGATTTAATCCAAGACAGGAGAGCTCAGAGGGCCTTAAATTCCAACCACATCAAAGAGGAAGGAGCTTCAAATCACCTTTTCTTCAAAGAGAAACAAAAGACTCCCAGATTTATGATGCTTCATAATGAAAGGAGAGAAACTGGGCTGAGGGGAGAACTGAAAGAGCTTTGCTGGGAAAGCTCTGCTCTCCTCAGCCAATCCAGGAGACAGAAAATCCCTGAAATTCTCCTCCTGCACCTCAAGTTTTGAGGGTTTTCCACTTTTTTTTTTCCCATTTATCAAATGCTTTGAGCCAAGTGGTCCCTCCACAGTGACTCCAATAATGGATAAACCAAATATCCTCAAAATATGAGCAAAACCACATCCCCCAAATACCCAGATGTGGCACTTGGGGACGTGGTTTAGGGTGGGCTTGGCAGTGCTGGGTTGGACTTAAACAGGACTTAAAGAGTTGTTGATCCTCGGGGGTCCCTCCCACCTCCCAATATTCTGTGATTTGGTGACTTAGAGGATCTTGGGGGGCTTTCCCAACCTAAATGATGCTGTGGAGGTCACCTCTTCTTCCAGAAAATCTCCAATTTTCCCACGGGAACAAGGGCTTGGCCAGGTCCTGGTGACACCTGAGCCAGAAGACCCACCCAAGGTGCCCCTCTAAGGGTCTCTGTAGCCCTGAAGCAGCTCCAGCACATGTTATTTTACCTCTTCACCTCCCCCTGAGCAGGTTGGGGAAGACCCAAAAAAGCTCCCAGGCTTTAGGTCCCAATTTCCCACCAAAACCCGGGAATATAAATATCCTGGAGCGGCTGGTGAGGAGCAGGAGATGCTCTTTGCAGCTACACAGACGTCAGAAGGACTCACCAAAAACCCCCCTGGGGAGCAGAAGTGCCCAAAAAAACCCCCCTGCAAACCCAACCAGGTCAAGATGTTCCAAGCAGAGCAGCCAGAGGCTGGGAACAAACTCTAAAAGCACAGTGAGAAGGAAAGTTTGTGCTTCAGGGGTGAGTGGAGTCAAGAATTCCTTGGAAAATCCGCCGTCAGACCCCCCCTGAGGTGACTCCCCCTCCAACCAAACCTTTTGCTGCACAAAATCCAGGATGTTCTTGAAGTCCAGGTCATCGTAGTAGTGCCTGATGCCCTCCTGGATGTTGGAGTGGAAAACCTCGTTCATCTGGGGACAGAAATCCCAAAAATACGACTCGTGGATGGAAAATGTTGCAAAACAGCAGGTTTTCCAGAGCTGTCGCTGGAGGAGAAGTTTAACCCTGGAACAGCCTGTTTTTGGGGGGCAAACTCCATCATTTTTGAGCTCTCTGGGTTAGAGCTCCCATGGAATCTCCCCTTTCCCTGCATGTCCAAGTAGATCCACCCAACTTTCTCAACATTTTATTATTTCCCATTATTTTTCCATTACTTCTTAATTATTGATTTTTCCTTATTATTTTTTAAATTACCTTTTCCTTTATATTGATGTTTCCTTATTATTGATTTTTTTATTACTGATTTTTTCTTGTTAATTTTTTCTTATTTATTTTTCCTTTTTATTAAGTTTTTCCTTTTTATTGATTTTTTTATTATTGATTTTTTCTTACTATTGATTTTTAGTATTTATTTTTTCCTTTTTATTGATTTTTTCCATATTGCTGATTTTTTCCTATTATTGACTTTTCCTTATTATTAATTTATTACTGATGTTTTCCTTTTTATTTTTCCTTATTAATTTTTTCTTATTAATTTTTCCTTTTTATTGGTTTTTTCCTTTTTATTGATTTTTAATTAATTTTTTCTTATTATTAATTTTTAGTATTTATTTTTTCCTTTTTATTGATTTTTTCCACATTGCTGATTTTTTCCCATTATTGACTTTTCCTTATTATTAATTTTATTACTGATGTTTTCCTTTTTGTTTTTCCTTATTAATTTTTTATGATTGATTTTTCCTTTTCATTGCGTTTTTCCTTTGTATTGATTTTTTATTATTGATTTTAGTATTTATTTTTTCCTTTTATTGATTTTTTCCTTATCATTGATTTTTAGTATTTCTTTTTTCCTTTTTAATGATTTTTTCCCTTATTGCTGGTTTTTTCCTATTATTGTTTTTTTCCTTATTATTGATTTTTTATTATTTATTTTTCCTTTTTTATTGATTTTTTCCTTATTATTATTTTTATTATTGATTTTTTCCTTTTTATTCATTTTTTATTATCAGTTTTTCCTTATTACTGATTTTTTTGCTATCAATTTTTTCCTTATTATTGATTTTTTTATTATTGATTTTTTCCTTTTTATTGATTTTTTTCCCCTTATTATTGATTTTTTTTCCTTATTCTTGATTTTTTCCTTCCAATTAACCACTAATTGAACTGAAAACCCCTTTTCCAGGTGCCTGGGAAGGTTCTTATTGAGCTGGAAGGGAGCTGGGAATGTCCTGGGAAGAGTCTTTGACTCCTCACAATCCACCAGGAATGTCAATGAGGGAAAAAAAGAACTTTATTCTGAGTTACAAACGGGAGAAAGAGGGGGGAGGAAACGTTGCTGTGCATAAATTAACGCTGACAGGAAAATTAGAGGTTGGGAAAAGCAGGAACAGAAGAAGGTGGAAAAAAGAGGGATGAAGGCACCTCAGAGCTGCAAGGAAAACACAGCAAGTGGGGCTCAAACAGCCCTCAGGGGACTGTTGGGGTGGGAGTTTAGTAAGATTTTAATTCCTGGTTTGCTCCCCATTAACGACACAACAGAAAACACCCAGTTTTTACCCTTTTCCTGCTTGTTTTTTCCCCAGAAAGGCTCATCCCAAGATCCTCCTGTCCCCCAGGAAACATCCCTAATTAAGTCTTGGTTTAAGGTGGGACATAAACGTCCCAGGGTTAATTCAGTCCTGGTTATAAGACCCCTCCAATCCCGTTGATCTCCAAGCCCCATTTGCATCTCCACAATATTTCAATATTCAGTAGCTTCAAGGCCACTAAATTAATTCCTCCTTGCTGCTTATTTAAGCAAAAATCCAATTCAATATGGTTTTAAGGAGTTTAATAAACAACCATTGTTCCAAATGCAATTTTGTGCCTCCAACCAATTTTAGGTCAAGTGGATTCATCACTTGTCAGACCCTTCTTTTCTCCTTCCCCCACTGTTTGATTTTTAATTAGGTTTTGATATCGCCCGTTAAATTTAAATTAAGGGACAATTTAGGCCTTAATGGATTCTGCTCAGTCCAGGAGTTTCATCAGGAGGATTCAATCCCTTCTCCTGATGCCCCCCCCCTTTCTCCCTGGCATTCCTGCAGTGCAGGATGGGGCTGGGAATCAATCCTGAGGCTCAGATTTGGAACAAAGCACAGCATTTAATGCTGAATTTCACAAAAAGAACCAGTGTGCAAGTGGCAGCACTTCTGATTTTCTGTTTGTGGTCTCGAGCAATTTGATTTTCCTTGGAGCAGCACTGAGGATTCAAGGATCAGAGGGGTTTGGAGAGCTCTTGGGAGCTGCTGGATGGAGTTGGTTATAGCCCCCCAAAGTCCTCCCCCACTGCCTCCCTTCAACCTTGGGGCTCAGAAGTCCCAAATCCCAGTTCCTGGGCTGATCCCACAGCCTGAGCAGCAGGGGAGGGAGGGATTCTGCCCCCTCAGGTGAGACCCCACCTGCAGAGCTGCTCCAGCCCTGGAATCCCCAACATCA
>NW_021940780.1:421531-426931 GCF_001715985.3 Manacus vitellinus
ACTGGATGGGCTTTGAGGGCCCTGCCCCCCCAAACCCTTCTGGAACTCTGGGATGGGTTTGAAACCACTGAGCAGTTTGTCCATCAGGGAATCGATTTTCAGAGCCTGGAAACAGAAATCCCAGAGGTTTTTCCCCTCCCTTATTCATTCCCTGAGCCAGCAGAGATTGATATTGGCTGCTCAATCACTCATTCGATTGCAGGGCTGAGATTAAACTGGGACCAGCAGAGTTTCTGCAGCAGGAGGTGGAGGGTGGCCAGAAAGGGCATCACTGGAAGCATTTCTGGTCCAGCACACTCAGCTCTGACTCAGACCTGTCCTTAGGACTGCAGCCAGAAGCTCACCTAATTAACGAGAGGAGCTTAATGAGTCCTCAAGAAAAAAAACCCCCAGGTTTTTGGCTGAGGCTCTGTGGCTCCATCGGGGGCTCTGGGTGGTGCTGGAGATCCACCACAGCTTTGGAGCACCAGGAGCAGCCCCAGCAGAGCAAGGAAAACCTTCCATTCCCAGGAATCACAGATAATTGAGGGTTTTCCTCCCTGGTGACAGGGTTTGTCACCACTCAAAGGCCTCCTGGCTGCACCCACCTTGTTCTCAAAGATGATTTCGATGAACAGCAGCAGCAGCTCTGTGAGGAAGATCACCAGGAGGACCCAGAAGAACTGAAATGAGGAAAGGAAGGATTAGCCCAGCTCTGTGTCCAGATGTGCCATCAGGACACCTGAGAGTTGCCCTGAAACACTTGGAAATCAGATCATTTCATTACCTGCTCTCCAGGGACCTGCAAATCTCCTCCAAAGATCTCGGTCTTAACAAGGAAAGGTGTTTGTTCCCTTCAAGAAAGGAAGGAAGGGTGGAAGAAGCCAGGTGGCCAAATTCTGTGTGGGAAAAGAGGCCAAATGGGAGCAGTGGGAGCAAATGCTATCCCTGGGTAGGCCCAGGTGTGTGGTGGGAGGGTTGGACATGAAGCTTCCAAGCTGGACATCCAGTGGAGGATCTTGCATCCCACAGAATCCAGGCAATAACTCCTGTGGCAACAAATTTAGGCTGGGAATCAACATCCTGGTGGAGCAAACGACTTAAACCAGGAGGTTTGACGCTCTTGCAGCCCTCACAAATCAGTCTCCTTTGGTCCCTCTCTGAGAGGTCCCATCCAGCTTCAAATCCCACTTTGGAAGAGTGAAAACAAAGCTCTGCTCAGCTCCCACTTGTCTCCCCAAGGTTCCCTCTCCCAGCTCTTCTTCACCCAGAAAACCACCTGAATGGAGCATCCAAACCCTCCTGGACAGAGCAGAAAACATCCCTTTTTTTGCTTTCCCAAGCACTGCAGGAATTGCAATTTTGGAGCCTCAAGAGAAAAAGGAAGGTGAAAAAAAAGTTGTTAAAAAAAGGGGAGGATGGGGTCAGGGGGAGAGAGAATTTATTACCACAATATTAACTTGGACTGTTGGTTTATTAGAGTTTACAAAGTCAGGGAGCCAAAATTTAACCTCCAAAGCTCAGCAAAACAAAAATGCTGCAGCAGCCAAACACCATTTCATGCCCCAAACCCCAAATCATTGGGGTTTTAATTACCCACCCACTGATGAGTCCTCAGAGCCACCAGACAGGTCCCACTGGGGGAGCAGCTCCACCTCCATCCCCACCAAAATCAGCTCCTAACAGGCCAGGGGTCATTAGGCAAAGGAACCCCTAATTAAGGAGATAATTAAGGTGTTATCTCAGTGGCAGAGTTGAGATGCAAATCATCTCAATTCCTATTAAATGCATTTAAACTCCTATTAAGTGGGGTTTTTGGAGGCTGCCCAAGGCTCTGGATCCCCCAGTGCTGCAGCAAGAGAGACAAATTCAATTTTGGAAATATTTTTGTCCTTCAACCTTTGAACCCAAGCAAATAATTAAATCTGAGTTTTTGTGCTGGTTTTCCCAGGAAAATTCCAGCTCTTCCCAATCCCACTGTGACAAAGGATTGAGGCTGCAAACTCTGATGTGTTTGGTGTCCATCATGACATTCACAGGTAGGAAAACTCACCTTTTCCAAAAGAAAAAGCCCAAAAAAGAGCTCAACTCATGGTCCTTGTAAAACCTTATAAAAGGCCAATGTTAATTGGGAAGAAAGACTGGAATTCCTTACAAAAGGGAGACAGAAAATGTGGGATGTCACACAAATTATTCCCAGTTCCCCTTGGACACCCCACAGTTTGTAACCTCACCTTCAGAAATCCACATAATTATAATAAAATATTCACATAATAATATATAATATAATATTTCAATATATTGTCAGAACAATATTATTGTAGTAACATATAATGTAATAAATAAAATATAATAAAGAATATATTATAGGAAGATATACGTATATATACATATATGTCATCTGTAATTTATTATTAATATATTATATAATACATAAGAATAACATAATATATATTATGTTATTCTCATATATAATATATATCATGTTATTCTCTTATATAAGATACCTAACATATTATGTTAGTCTCTTACTTATTATATATATGTTAGTCTCTCATATATCATATATAATACATATCATGTTATTCTCCTATATAGGATATATAATATGTATAATGTTAGTCTCATATATTATATAATATATTAATAATAAATTATCATACTACATATACTAGAATAATATATCTTAATATAACATATTCTTTATTCTATTTTATTTATTACATTGTTATATTGTGTATTATAATATAATATCCACATATTTATAATTCAGAGAGGAACTGCAAGCAAAGCAGCCCCAAATCCAGGTCTCCAGCACAAGCCTAAAACAAGTGAAGACTGAGTCAAATCCAGCTCTCCTTCACCAAAAAAGTCCTCCAAGTGGACCATCCAAACCCTTTCTGGCTGCATGGACAGAGTGGAAAGGGGATTTTTTTTGCACTCTGAAGGACTGCAGCAGCCACAGTCCCTGCAATGCACATTTGGGAATGGAACTCTTGGCAACATCCCCGATAATATTCCCTTTTCCCTGGACACTGCAACCCTTGGTGTTTGCCAGGGCCAAAAAAAATCAGCATTTTTAATCTTAAAACAGCCTCCAGCAGCAAAATAAAGAGCAAAAACCCCCATTAAACAGCATTTCATCCTGCCCAGAGCTGCCCTAAGTTTGAGGCAAGTTGGGAATCATAAATCAACTAAAAAAATAATAATCAGGACAAAAGATGATGTTCCTTCTCCCCCCCAGTTTTTGCACAAATTCACCCTCTTCATGGAAGTACCACTTAAATGGGTGGCCTTGTCTCCATTTAGGGTTCACTTCTCCCTTCCCTGAGAGGGGATGAGAAGGAGGGGTTGGGAAGGTCCCTGAGGATTCCATCCCTCCCAAAGCACAAACCAAAGCCCAGATTTCAGGGAGGGAACTCCTCGACCAAACCTCGATCTCACCCAAGGTGCTGGAGCAGCAAAAAGCTGCTTCGTTCTTATTAAAATTAAAGCTCAATTCTTATTAAATTATCAGTGGACACAGCCAGGTCGATCTGAAGAGCTCATCAATCCAACATTCCTAATCAATTATGCTGCTTGATTCCCAGAGATACCTTGGCAATGGATGGATCACCCCAGTTCCTTGCAGAGCCCTGAGCTGCCCCTTCCCTCCTCTAAGGAGCCTCCAGCGAGGTTTTGATCATCCTTAGTCCCTCCCAAAGCCCAGCTGAGCAAACCTGTGCTCTGCCTCAGGCTTCAAGACAGGCCTCCTTCAAATTTTGGGAATAACCTGCCTGGAGTGATCCCTTCCCACGTGTGCCCTGCCTGGTGGGATTCCTGCCACCTCCCTGCTCCAGAGAGGAAGTTTTTGATGGCAAATTTCCCCCCAGGAGCTTAAAAGCCACCTGGAATGCTGAGCTGGTCCCTCAGGTTTCACCTCCCAGAGGACAAAAACCCCCTGGAATACCGAGATGATCCCAAGGAAATGTTTCCAGCTGCAGGTCTGGCTGCCAGGGGTGAAAACCTGCTGCTGCTTCATTCCCAGGGGATGAGCAGCCCCCTCCAATTCCCGGTTGGAACACGTCCTGTCCAGCAGGAAGGATGAACAGGGAGCAGGGACGGATGGGAGCAATGAGGGGTGAATAAACCACCCTGGGATTTATTCAGGAATCAGCCCAGGAAAGGAGATTTGAGCTCAGTCCTGAGCTCAGAGACACTGGAGACCCCCCATGCCAAGTGTGACTCCAGTGGGATTTTGGGTGGGAGAGGGATGAGCTGTTTGCCAGAAAACAGGCAAGGAAGAAGGAGATTTGAGGTGAAAAAGGGCAGATTTACTGGATATTGGGAAGGAACTGCTCCCTGTGAGGTGGGGAGGGGCTGGGATGGAATTCCCAGAGAAGCTGTGGCTGCCCCAGCCCTGGAAGTGTCCAAGGCCAGGTTGGAGCACCCTGGGACAGTGGGAGATGTTCCTGCCCATGAGATTGGAACGAGATAATCCTTAAGGTCTCTTCCAGCCCAAACCACTCCCTGGTTCTGTGTTTCTATGAAATGCAGGCCTGGCCTTGGTGGGCAGGAGGGGCTTGGAGCACATTCCCTGAATAAAATAATGTGGGTTTTCTGGATAAAAGTGTCCTGGGCACAGGGTGTTGTTGCTGTGCTGCTCAAACAGGAGCTGCTCTGCCAAGTCTCTTCATCTGGGCTTTGTTGTCCTCGTTTTATCTGTGGAGGAGACATCCCTGACAGATTTTAGGGTTTTTTTTTTTCTTGCTTCAAAGCAGTTCTGAGAGCTGGTTCTCAGTGGGAATAAACAATGATTTGGGGTTTTCAGAGAAAACAGCCTCTGAGCAGCAAAGCAAAGGCTGAGGAAGGGCCACGTGACATCAGGGAGAGATGGTGCCTTAAAAACATCATTTAAAGTTTCAGTTTTGCGGGGAAAAGAATCTGGATTCGCGTTTCTGGGAGGCAGAAAAGATGATTTAGTGGCCTCCCAGGTGGAGTGAAAGATTTATTTATCACACACCTCAGCATTCAGAGGCTGCACGTTCCATGTGTTCCCATTTATGCAGAGGGAACAACCAGTTCCAAAACACAGGACAAAACCTGGGGGCTGCTGCCCTATAAACTCAAAAAAAACCCAGGGGGATTTGTGCTTTGGAGGAAGAGAAACTAAATTCAACAAGTTTCTTTTGATCTGGAGGATGGGAAGTCCAGATTTTCCACCCCTTGGGGACCTGTCCCTACTTTTATATTTGTGGGACAAACCCTTTTCTTGCAGTGGGACTGACCTGGCCCCTTTGCTGGGGAAGTGACAATGGAAATGCAGCCCCAAAAGATTAACTCTTTTAAACTATTCAGTTAACTCTTTCAAACTATTCAGTTAACTCTTTCAAACTATTCAGTTAACTCTTTCAAACTATTCAGTTAACTCTTTCAAACTAT
>NW_021940780.1:428806-435006 GCF_001715985.3 Manacus vitellinus
AGGGGAAGACTCCAACTCCTCTCCCTGAGCAGCAGCAGAAACAACAACTGCCCGTGACCCCCGTTCCCATCTCCTGCACTGCTGGGGGAGGAGGTTGAGTTTTGAAGGAAGGAGGGGTGGGGGGAGGATGTTTTTAGGATTATTTTACTTCTCACTCTTTTGCTCTGATCCTGTCTGTAATAAATTCCATTAATATCCCCACTCTGAGTCTGCTTTGCCCGTGATGGTGATCAGTCAGTGACCTCTCCCAGCTCTTATCTCAACTCCTGAGTCCTTCCCTGTTGGTTTTTCTCTCTCCTCTGTCCAGCTGCAGAGGGAGAATGAGAGAGTGGCTGTAGTGGGTACCTGGCATCTGGCCAGGGTCAACCCACTAACTTAGTAATCATTTTTCCTCCAAAGCTGAGTTTATGTTGGTGTGGAGAACATTTCACTTGCTTTTTTTGTCTACCTGCTGTCCAAGCTCCTGAGTGTCATGTTCCTCCTTTTGGTTGATCCCAAGGCAGGAGAAGCACTTCCAATTCCTGATAACACTTCTCTTTCTGTCTTAATGCCCCTGAATCCCCGTGAATCCTGATTCCACAACTCAGAGTGGATTTGGAAGTGGAAAACTGACACATCAGAGGGTGGGAATTATTCCTGGTGACAGAAATCTGAGCTCGTTTGTGTTTCACAGCTTGTTGGACAAATCAAATCTTCAGTGGGCACAGCTGAGGAAATGAAATAATCCTAATCCTGCCTCTGTGGGTTGGGATTTTCTCCCTGTGGATTTCAGCAGCTTCATTCCTGCCATGGGGAATAACCCACACATAATAGGAGTTTTGTCCCCTCCAAATGGAGGGAATGGCCCAAAATTCCCCTTCTAAACCCCCTGTCTGGAGGCAGAGGTGTCACCCCTCGAGGAGCTGCAGGGAAGGTGCTCAACACACCAACAAAGCCCTGGAAAGCAGGTTGGAAGTGAACAGCTTTGCCCTAAAGTCCTGGATCTCTTCCAGTTTGGACTTCCAAGGTAATTTTTCCCTTTGCTTACAACTCCCTTGTGGAAGGAAACAAAGCTGTTTTCTCTTGGCATCATCACAGGTAAAATCAACTCAACAGTGGAGATCTTGCTCCACCAGAGGTGGGATCTCAGCCCCCAGAATAATCCCCTTGTCATCCCAGGAGGAAAGACCAGCATGTTGGGAAGGATTCAGCCACGGAAAACAGGGAAATTGGCTGTTTTACACACAACTGAAATAGGAAATGAGGGTATTTTACACACAACTTAAATCCACCCTCTCCCCACTCCCTCTCCACCAATTCCTGGCTGAGCTGAGAATACGGAGAAGCAACACCAGGCAGGATTTAAATCCAGAAAGGGCTTTAAAACCACACAGAGTCATGGTGAGGATTCAGGATACACCTGTTTTCCTCCCTGAGACCCTCCAGCCCACCCCAAGGGTCTCACCGTCTTCAGCAGTGTCCGGTTGTCCCGGAGGCTCCCCACCATTCCCACAAAGGACACCACGAACATGGTGACTCCCAGCAGAAGCAGGATCACAGCTGGAGCCAGGAAAATCCCTTCCAGGGTCTTGTGCTTCTGCCTCTCCACCTCAGCATAAATCCCAATGCACAGGATCACCAGGCCCAGGATCTGCACAGGAGGCACAGAACGGGATTCACTCCCAGTGGGAAAAAAGAAAAGGTTTGATGGGAGAGGTGAAGGTGGGAGATGTCCAAGGACAACCTAGAGAGCTTTAGGATGTTCAGCATCCAATCCCAAACCCACAGAGCTTTGGGATGTTCAACATCCAATCCCCGCTCGCCCTCTTCCCACACCCCAGCCCCCAATAAACCCGAGCTCAGAGCAAAACCCCCAATAAACCCGGTCTCAGAGCAGTGCCCCCAATTAAACCTGAGCTCATTGTACCACCCCCAATAAACCTGAGCTCAGTGTACCACCCACAACTAAACCCGAGCTCAGTGGACCGCCCCCAATTAAACCTGAGCTCAGAGCACCACCCCCAATTAAACCCGAGCTCAGAGCACCGCCCCCAATTAAACCTGAGCTCATTGTACCACCCCCAATTAAACCCGAGCTCAGAGCACCGCCCCCAGTTAAACCCGAGCTCAGTTCGCCATCACAGAGCGCTTTTGATCCCTGGATGAAAAGCACCACAAAAATCCCGATGGATTATTTCTGACAGCCTCCCTCCCCCTCCAACGAACCAGCCCTAATTGACAAGGAGAGTCTAACGACGCCGGGTTAAAACCGGGCTCCAAAAGTGCTCTGTGCGTCCCCTCAGCTCGTTCAGCATCACAGCCCGCGCCGTTATCCCGTTATCCCGAGGGATTGGCGCTGTCAGGAGCTGTTCCATCGCCCCGGGCGAGCGGCTGCTCAGCTGGCCCCGAGCTGACACCTCACAAGGGCAGAGAGGAAACCGAGGAGCTCCCAGAGCCTTTTTCATCCTCCTTTTCCAGCCCTTTCCCATCCCAGATCACAGCGAGAGAATCCTGGGGGAAACCTGCCTGGCCCCAGACAAAAACCTGCATCTGCAAACAGGAGAAAAATACTCCTTTCTGTTCCTTTTTCACTCCTTTCCCCCTTCTTTTCCCCCTCCTTTTCCACTCATTTTCCCCCTCCTTTTCCTCCTCCTTCTCCCCTTTCCCCCTCTTTTTCCATTTCCTTTTCCCCTCCCTTTTCCCCTTCCTTTCTCACTACTTTCCCCACTCCTTTCCACTCTCTTCCCCTTCCATTTCCCACTCCTTTTTCCCTCTCCCCCCTTCTTTTCCATTCTCTTTTCCTCTTCCTTCCTCACTACTTTTCCCACTCCTTTCCACTCCCTTCCCTTCCTTTCCCACTCCTTCTTCACTCTTTCCCCCCTCCTTTTCCCCTCTCCTTTCCCCCTTCCTTTTCCCCCTCCTTTTCCATTCCCTTTTCTCTTCCCTTTTCTATTCCCTTTTCCATTCCCTTTTCCCTTTCCTTTCTCACTGCTTTTCCCACTCCTTTTCTACTCCCTTCCCTTCCTTTTCCCCCTGCTTTTTCACTCTTTTCCCCCTCCTTTTCCATTTTTTCCACTCCTTTTCCATCACTTTCACCTTCATTGCTCCTAATGAGTTTCCACAAACTCTTCCTGCTAATTCACACCAACAATTCGATCCTTAATTTTCATGTACAACTCTTGGTTTTTTTGGGGGGTTGAGTTTTTCCTTCTCCACCTGGCCACTATTTCTGGTGTGTTTTTTTCACTATTTCATGTCATCAATCACTGTTTGTTCCAGGCTCCATCTCAGTTATAAAGCAACCAAAATCTCTCAAAACCTGACATTTAGACCTGTGATATTTTACAGACACTTTGATTATTTGAAACTAAACAGGCAAAAACTGAACAGGCAGCAACTAAACAGACAAGGTTCATTAATGATAACAGGCTTTTAATCACAGTTTCATCTTTAGACTCTATTTTAAGCCTCGCTTTGGTGTGTTGGGATTAGGTTTGATTTCATGTTTATCCCTTTTACCATGTCCCAGGAAATACATTTGGCTCTGGAGGTGGGGGGATCCATTAATACCCACCATGCATCCCCCATTAATCCCAAACATTCCTCCACGTGCCAATCAGAGCCACTTTCCCTGCTTTAATTAATCCACCTGTGAGCAGAGGGAGGGAAGGGCACGGAGCAAACCCAGGAGGGGGTTCAAGGGCTGGAGCCTTGAGAGGCTGAGGAAGGAGCTTGTTTGGGATGAGGAAGGAGCCTGTTTGAGATGGGCTTCCCCTGCCAGCAGGGGAGGGAAACCCAGAAGGGTTTTCCTTGTCCATTGCTTCAAAATTGCTTTTGCAGGGCTGAAAAGCATCTTTGGGAAATGGAAAGCCTGTGGAATGTGTGAGGCTGCTGCACATCCCTGCACATCTCTGGGGCCTGCTGGGATTCAGCCAAGGATCCACAAGGAGCTGCTGATGTCATGGCAAAAGCTCTCTCAGTGATTTTTGAGGGATCTCGGGAATCCAGAAAGGTCCCAGCTGACTGGAAGCTGGGGAATGTTCTCCTGATTTTCAAGAAGGACAAGAAGGAGGACCCTGGAAACTCCAGGCCTGTGAGTGTCGCTTCAATGCCTTGGAAAGTTGTGGAGAAGATTATTCTGGGAGGGCTTGGAAAACACTTGGAAGACACCTCAGTCCCTGGTCACAGCCAGCACAGCTTCAGGACAAGAAAGTCCTGCTAATCCAACGTGATTTCCTTCAGCTCTCCCAGGTCCCCAGTTCCTCACCCAGCTCTCCCCTTGCTGTCAGAGAAATGCCTGGAGAGGAAAAGCAGCATCTTTGTTATCCTGCTAAGAGACAAAGTTGGAGCAAAACAGCTTTGGGAAAGGGCTGCAAAGGTGGGGAAGGGCTCCAGTAGCTCCTCAGTGCAGTTCCAGCTGCCTGGGCAGGGGCAGAGGAGGGGCAGGGACTGAGCTCTGCTCTGGGGGGACCAGGGACAGCAGCCAGGGAAGGGCTGGAGCTGTGTCAGGGCAGGCTCAGGTTGGATCCCAGGCAAAGGTTCTTCCCCCAGAGGCTGGTTGGGCACTGCCCAGGCTCCCCAGGGCAGTGGGCACAGCCCATCTCCACACCTCACCAGCTAAAAAAACACATACCAATTAAAAAAATAAGGAGTTGTTTCTACTGAAAGCAGCTTCAGGCACAAAAAAAGCCTCCTGCAAAGCAACTCACACCTCGAGGCAGGGAATAGATATCCTGGGAATTCTCTCAGCAAGGCAGATTGCAAAGGAAGGCAGAATATAATGAGTCTTGGAAGGATGAGCAGGGAATAACATTGCAGGATGGGCAGCAGAGGGATTTGGATGGGGAGAAAGAGAAGTGTTCCCTGAAAAGCAGCGTTTCTGTGAGGAAAAAATAGCTGGACTTGGAGCAAACCAGCAGCATCAAAGCCTTTGCCAGGACCTGTGGTGCTACAAAGGGAATAATTAATCCTTTACTTCTCCAAAATCTGATCATCCCAACCATCTTTGGCAGGATTTGAGCATGGAAAAGTCTCCCCCCATCTCCTAGCAAAGCCTGGGTGTCCTGGTTTTCATCACTGGGATTCTCGGGGGGGTGGGGGGATGTTTTTGCCACGAATTCCTTCAGCACAGATATTTTGGAGTCCTGGCATCACAACCCTTTTCCTCCCCCCTCCACACTCGATGACAGAAGGAAGTTTGCTGCTAAATCCTCTGTAGTTAAACGTTAATTACCCGCTGATCACCTAAATAGGGTGGAAATGCCAGGAGAGAAAGCTGGGAATTGCCACTGGTCCGAGAGAGAAAAAGGAAATCTGCATTTTCCCTCTAACAAGAGAGTGATTATCCCATTTCTGCATTAGAACAGCCCTGGGATGGAACAATCATCACCGCGGCGTCCTGCACCAATTCTCTTTATAAACCGGGTTTTAAACTTGGACTTTAATTCCAGCCCTGTGTGATTTTAGTGCTTCCTGGAGCTGAGAGTGGGCAGGGGATGGAGAAGGTGCCCCAGGATGTCCAGGCTCCCCTCCCACCCCACAAACGACCCCCTGGGAGGTGCTCCCACCCCTCCCTATCATGTTCCTGGGCATCTAAAATTACAAACTTGAATTTCTCAGCTTGCTGTGACAGACCCTTCCCCACAGGCAGAATTTTAACAGCTCCAAACCCTCAGCTGAACCTTTTCCAGGGGAGCTGGGAAGACCTGCCAGGCTGGGATGAGGCTTTTGTGCAGCTCCCTCTGACACCAAGAAGCAAAACAACTGTCAGAGCAGAAACAGGGAAGTTCAGCCCTTGGGAGGTTGTTACAAACCTGCCAATTTAAGGAGCTTTTCTCCAGCTGCTGAGGAGCTACTGGAGCCCTTCCCCACCTTTGCAACCCTTTCCCAAAGCTGTTTTGCTCCAACTTTGTCTCTTAGCAGGATAACAAAGATGCTGGTTTTTCCTCTCCAGGCATTTATCTGACAGCAAGGGAAGAGCTGGATGAAGAACTGGGGATCTGGGAGAGCTAAAGGTGGGAATTCTTGGTGGAAATCACTGTCCCACTGGTGCCAGAGTCATTTAAAGACCTGAGAGTGGGATGAAAGGCAATTAATGGGCAGAAAATAACTCAACACACAGCTCTGCTGCTGCTGGCAGGGTTTGGGTGGTGCCAGAGGGGTGGGTTGAGCTCACAGCCCACCCAGGGGTGAGTCAGGGAGTTTGGGAAGCTCTCCTGGAG
>NW_021940780.1:438166-439785 GCF_001715985.3 Manacus vitellinus
TGGTGAGCCCTGCCCTTTCCAAGGAGTTAGATCATTTAAACAAGAAATAAATATGGAAATAAAAAGCATTTTCAAGCCCTGCTTGCCCCCACACCCTCCCTGGGCACCTGCACAGGGATTTCTGTGCAATTAGACACACACACCCAGCAAGGCCACGAGGGTTATCTAACCCTCAGGAGGAAATATTTGTAAATAGAGTCAGGATTATGTAAGATTGAGCCTAAAAAAAAAATCACTTTATATCTCCTGAGACCCTAAAAGGATGTGGGATTTCTTGCTTCCTCTTCCCCTGCTCTGACACTTTGCACATCCCAGGTGCAGGGAAGTCCTGACCATAGTTCAGTAATTCAAAACTGCTTGAAATCAAGTTTATTTTTAACTTTTAAAATTATAAAAGTGGATAAAACCTCCCCTTCCTTCATGTCTGAGATGGGCAGGGGGGATCTGACCATGCCATGGGGTGAAAATACTAAATTTCTTTGGTTTTTAAGCTCCAAATGTGACTGACGGCCCCAAAAGATTTCCAGGAGCAGTTCTGGGGCAGGAAAATCCCGGGGATGAGCTTTAAAATCCACCAAAACCCACAATTTCACCAAAAATTGCCAGTTTTGGACCCAACCAGCACTGAGCACGAGGGGCTTCGCTGCACTGGGATCTGATGGTTTGGAAGGGGAAATTTGGGCTTTGAAAAGCCAAATCCAACCTGTGATGGGGAAATTCAGAAAATCCAACCCATGGGGGATGGAAATTCAGACACTGAAAAGCCAAATCCAACCCATGGGGGGGAAATTCAGAAAATCCAACTCACAGAGGGGGAAATTCGGACACTGAAAAGCCAAATCCAACCCATGATGGGGAAATTTGGAAAATCCAGCACACAGGAGGGGGGATCTGGACACTGCAAATCCAAATCAAACCCTGGGGTGAATTTGGAAAATCCAACCCCATGGCAGGGGAAATTCAGAAAATCCAACCCACAGTGGGGGAAATTTGGACACTGAAAAGCCAAATCCAACCCACGGGGGGGATGATATTTGGGGGAGGAGAACCCCGGGAACGATGGAAAAGGAACCGGAGCACCTACCGAGAAGAGCGTGGAGTAGGTGGAGAGGGCAAATTTGATGCTGTAGTAATAGAGGTGGGAATTCTGGCACTGGGAATCCTGGGCCATCTCTGGAGCTCCTTCCTGGCCGGTTCCTGAGGAAAAATCATGCACAGAAACAAGGCTTGAACTTGAACTGCTCGTTCCAACTTCCGCCTGGCAGGAGCCGGAGCAACCAGGGGGAAGGAACAGGTTTAACCCTTTGCTGAGCTGGGGTTTTCCTGCCACAGCAAAGCTCAGCTTAAGCTGGGGTTTAGATCAATTCCTACCCCAAAAATTGGCGGATGTCGAACAAATCTTTAACGGGGAAAGTGTTGCAATCCCGGTGAGGTGAAACAGGGTTGAAATCCTGCAGCTCCCAGGAGTGATTTCACAGCAGCAGAGGGGGAAGTGGAAGCCCCAAATCTGGGAAAAACAGGGGAAAATTCCCCACAGGAGATCAGTGGGAGCCCAGAATTGTCTGGAGTCACCTGTAGTGCCTTGCTGTGGGTGCAACACCTGTGAGGAGGAAGGAGGA
>NW_021940780.1:441463-443593 GCF_001715985.3 Manacus vitellinus
TGGATGGCCTTTAAGGTCCCTTCCAACCCAAACCATTCTGGGATTCTGGGATTTACCATCTTAGCAAAGCTCTTATCTCTTTCCTTTCAGTATCTAACTTGAAAGGGTGAGACTTTTCCAATCATCAAAAGCCAGCAGATCCCCAAAATTGAGGCTATTACACTTCACAGTGAAGAATGAGGTGAAACACATGCCAAAAAATGACATTTCTGGCCACAATTTAACTACAGCTGACTGTGATGAGGCTCAACATGCAAGGCAAGAAGTCAGATTTCTGCCAATTTTTTAAAGCTGCCCTAAAATGAACTTTTAATGCTCATTTAGAAACATGAAATCATTGCAGCCTGGTTCTCTAAAATGAACTTTTGGGGTGTTGGGGCTGGTTAAGAGCAGCAACTTCAAAGCTGGAGCTGTGAACCCCCGTGCAAAGGAAGAAAACAGCAATAGAGTCACCAGCACAGAGCAGCTCCTTTCACCAATTTGTCCTTGGAATAGGAAATCCCAACACCCAGCACTGAGGAAAAAAAGCATTTGGGGGAAGGTGTGATGTATTTCCTCCCCCCCTCTTTCCTTTTTGAAGAATGAACCAGGAGAACAATCAATTAAACAAAAAAATTTAAAAAATTTAAAAAACCACCCATGACTTTTTGGTTTTCCAACTTCTCTCCGGTTTGACTGTGCACTGGTGGAGTCAAATTAATTCTTAATAACTTCTTAATTCAGAATTCAATTTAATGTGCAAAAGAACAAGGGAGAAATAGTATCTGCCTACAAAACTGGGCCGTGACACAGCAACAGATTTAAACCAGATTAAAGCCTCAGCTCCACAGATGAAGCTCAACATCACCTGCAATTCCCACCTTTTTTTGAGGCCACATTTAAAGGAATTATTCACTGTAAAACTTTGGTTTATCCAAGGCTTTACCAGGGATTTCAGGCTCTCTCCCCTTCTCCTGAAACCCCAGAAAACCCCAAATCTCTGACAGAATAAACTAGGCCAGAACATCCTGAGTTCCTCCCCAGCACCATATCCCCATAATTATCACCCAATATTCCACAAGAGGTTAATTATTCCATACAATTCCTTCCCAAAAAACCCCAGATTTGTGCCTGCAGGGATGGGAACAGCGATAAAACTCTCTGGTTGCTTTTATAAGACACTTTTAATGCACTCAGGAAAGGAGAGATTTGCTTTCCATGGACTGATTTTTGCTGTCACTCAGACCCTGAGTCAGGAGGGTCACTGGTGCAGAGACTCTGCAGTCCCACTTGAGTGATCAAAATGATTTTATTCCCTTAAAAATACTTAAATTGAATTTTTTTTATTATTCTAAGCCATTCCAGCCCATGGCAGGGGAGCTGAACTCGATATTTAAGGTCCCTCCCAACCCAAACTGCTCTGTGATAAAATTCCCTTCACCAGGAATCCAGACACCTTTAAATTTTACTTTTATTTTTTTTCATTCCCAAGCAAAGAAAATTGAATTCTCTGCTTCCCTTTCTGCAAAGGAGATGATGAAGCAGCAGAGCTTTTCCGGATGCTTTTCCTGTTGGGTACAGAGAGATGCACTCGGAGATGAGTCGGCAGGAACCGACCTTAAATACCCATTTATTTTTCCTAACGACACCATAATGGGCAGATAATGGACAAGCCCCTCTGGGCACGAGGGGGGGCAGGGGGAGCTGTAAAAAAATCTTAATCCCAAATGCAAAAGATCCCACAATCCAAATTTAAACAGGACTTGAAACTTTATTTACATCGCTCTGGAGCGATGCTGTTGATACAGAGGGAGATGGGAATGGTAGGGCATTTATTCCTGAATATTTTATTCCTGAATATTTTTCCTGCTCTGGCAATGCTGCAGGAGCTGGGGGGTGGTTGTGGAGTGGCTCAAACCCTTATTTAGGGGGTTTAATTATTAACAGGCCCCGGGCAATTGTTAACTCAGGAGGGGATGACTCAGCTCTGTTTCATGTTCGGGACCAACAAGGGCCTTCAGATCAACAAACAGCCAAAATTTGGGAGTTTGCAGCCATCTGAGGGGGTTGATGCTGCTGCTGGAGGGATTTCCCACCAATTCTCAGAGGATGGGGATTCACTTCTCACTTCAGTTCCCCCCAAGCCCCACA
>NW_021940780.1:445150-451378 GCF_001715985.3 Manacus vitellinus
TCTGCTGCAATTCCCCAGAGCCAAGGGAAGGAGTGGAAAGTACTAATTTGAGGTTTAGCACTTCAGGCAAGCTCAGGGCTGCCCACGTGGGACCAGTGCTGGGATGGGATCCATCCTGTCCTCCACAAGCCAGGACAAGGATTGCTCAGCACAGACTCACTCCATTCTTATCCTGGAATTCCAGAATGGTTTGAGTTGGAAGGGGCATCAAGGATTATCTCATTTCACCCCCTGCCAAGGGCAGGGACACTTCCACTAGCCCAGGGTGCTCCAAGCCCTGCTGAAATGACAGTGCTGACAGGCACAGGGGTCAAACAAACCTGGGAAATCCCACCTCAAACCTTAACTGGGGCCAAGATGAGCACAGTCATTTGTGACTCATGTCAGAGGGATGAGTAAAATTCCTGCTTTCTGCAGCTCTGGTGTGCCAGGGAGTAAAACCAAGCCTGCTTTTAATGGATTTCAACTTCCAGGGAGTGGGGTGAGATGGGATTTTGGGAAGGGATTCTTCCCTGGGAGGGTGGGGAGGCCCTGGCACAGGTTGCCCAGAGAAGACCTGAGAGCCCCTTCCAGGGCCTAAAGGGGCTCCAAGAGCTGGAGGGGGACCTGGGACAAGGGATGGAGGGACAGGACACAGGGAATGGCTTCCCAGTGCTAGAGGGTAGGGGTAGAGGGATATTGGGAAGGAATCCTTCCCTGTGAAGGTGGTGAGGGGCTGGGATGGAACTCCAGCAGCTCCAGGATGGAGTCACTGTTGGCCAAGGCCAAGCCCAGCAGGAATGATAATAATGCCTGTGGGATAATGTGTTTAGGAAGGAAAAAGTTACGGCACAGATGGAATTGGGAAGAGCAGAGTGAGGACTGTGGGAGGAGCAGCCCAGCAGAGCCCCAGGGCAGTGCAGGAGGAGGGGCAGGAGCTGCTCCAGGAGCTGAGATTCCCTGGAGATTCCATGGGGAAGCCCCTGGGCAGGCAGCTGAGCCTGTGGAGGGCCGGGATGGATCAGAGATCCCCCTGCAGCCCTGGAGGAGCCCACACAGAGCAGGGGGATGCCCCAGACAGGCTGGGACCCCGTGGGAAGCCCATCCTGGAGCAGGAGCCTGGCAGAGATCTGTGGATTCACAGAGAGAGGAGCCCACACTGGAGCAGGAGGTGCCCAAAAAGGGCTGTGACTGCACCCCATGGAGGAGTGATCCATGTTGGAGCAGCTCCCTGAAGGACTGACCCCATGGAAAGGGACCCACATTGGAGCAGTTGCTGAAGGACTGACCCCATGGAAAGGGACCCACATTGGAGCAGTTCCCAGAGGACTGTTGCCCATGGAGAAGACTCATATTGGAGCAGTTCATGGAGAACTGTCTCCCATGGGATGGACTCACGTTGGGGAAGTTCCTGGAAAACTGTCTCCTGTGGGAGGGATCCCACTCTGGAGCAAGGGAAGGTCTCTGACTCCCTGATGGGCAGCAGGAACGACGTGGGATGAACTGACACCCATTCCCACTGAAGGGAGAGCTTGGGAAGAAGGAGAGGGTGGGAAGAAGGTGTTTTTAAGATCTATTTTTACTTCTCATCATCCTGCTGTGATTTGGCTGGTAATAAATTCAATGAATGTCCCCAGTCCGAGTCTGTTTTGCCCGTGATGATGATTAATGAGGGACCTCTCATAATCTTTATCTGAACTCCTGGACCTTGCCCTGTATTTTCTCTCCCATCCAGCTGAGAAGGGCAGTGACAGAGCAGCTTTGGAGGTGCCTGGAACCAAGCAGGGCCAGCCCACTACACCAGGCATTGATTAAAGTGCCAAAAATTGATTTTTCCCACTGCAAATGGTGGCGCAGCTGGATGTGCTGCGAGGAACAAAGTGAGCAGCAGGAGGGTGGGAGGAGGAAGCGCTCCGAGGAGCTCAGATAATGAGCAGGCAGAGCTGAGAGATGATGAGCAAGAATAAAACCAGAGCATTAAAGAGCAATTTTCTGATTTGTAAAACACTGATTACATGAGGAGGACAGGGAGCGGGGCTGGGAAGAGCCAGGCTTGGCATCACACCATGGGGAAAGGGATGTGGAGAGAAGGAATTGCTCACTCTCCGTGGTTCAATCCCACTGCAGCACCTTCCTGCACCTGGATCCATCTGCAGAGCCTCACTTTTAATGGCCTGGGACACAGTGGTTCTCCCCAAATCCACATTATCCCCCCTTGGGAAGCACTGACCTCCCACCTCCACAGTCCCAGCCCTGCAATTTAATCAGGGAGGGCAGGACAGCAAACCCACTGGTGTTTCCAAGGTTTGGATGTGCCCACAGCTTCCTCCTTCCTGGCAGCTCCCAAAGGCCTCATTCCTTGGGGACACTGCTTTTTCCCCCCATTTTTCCCCATTTTTAACTATTTTGGTGTCTCCTTTCAGGTCACTTACTTGATGCAGGGGGATGAAATCACAGAGAGCTCAGTTGGGTTAAAAAACCCACCACACAGAGCTGGTGGGACACCTGAGAGACCCTGATTAGAGCAAAATACCCCCTAAAATTTCAGCTGGTAGTGCCAAAAGCTACGGACACTGCTGGGCTTATGGCTCCCAAAATTGGGCTTTGCCAGCAGAGAACTTGTAGCCAAAAATGAAGATGAAGTTGTAGCTCATCATTGACAGATTTGCCTTTTCCAGGCTTTTAAAAAATTATTTAATAATTCATAAAACTCAGGAAAACAGGAATTTGATTCCATTTTCTGTGCAGGTGGGTAAAACTCACAGCCCCAAAGAATTCCCCAAACACTGAGTCACTGCAGTTCTTTCCATTACAAACCCTCCCTAATTAACCCACAGCAAAAAAAACCACCCTCATTCCATGGCTTTCCAAGGCTAAAAATAATTAAAAACTAAAAATAACTGAAACTAAAAATAACTAAAAACTAAAAATAACTAAAAACTAAAAATAACCACTCTGTTGTCCATGTGGGATCCAGATCCAAGTGTCCACTTCGGAAAAGGGGAGGGATGTGCTGCAATTTTCCTGATGTTCTCCCTCCTGGGCTTAGATTTAATCTCTGCTGTGGGGATTTAATGAGATACCTGGTCAAATACACTAAATAAAGCCGTGGGGCTGCAGAAATTATCCAGCAGCTTGAGGAAAATACAAAAAACTCCTCCATTCTCAAGAGGAGTCCGGTGGGTTTAATTATCCCCAAATTATTCTGAGCACATATTTTCCTTGTTCATTGTTTTTTCTCTGCTTAAATTGTGCAAATTTTCTTTTTTAAACCCAAGAACATCTTGGAAGTCCCCAGGCTTGTTATGATTCTCCCAGAACAGGAGCCACAACAATCAAGCAGCTATAATTTCATCCCTGAATGTTCCCTGTAGGATTTACTTGGCTTTTTCCAGCCAAAACTCTGCTCCAGGATGGATTGAGCCATCACTGGGTGACGTCAGGCAGCTGCAGAGGGAGCTGCTTCTTCCTGCAGCGAATCCCAGCAGATATTGAGGAGATATTTGGCAGCCCAGATGCTCCATGAAGGCTTAAATTGCTCAAGTAGGGCCTGGGAATTGGAGAAAAATCCATGGAGGCCGTGGCTTGGAAGGAGAAATACAGGATCCTTCCGAGCTCCTTCCCAAAAAACACACTACCAAGCCTGGACTAACCCACCCCATCACAAACCCAACCCAAACCCCAAAGCCTCTGGAGCAATAAAACCCCTCCATTTGGAGCCTCTGGCTCCAGGTCCTCAACAGCTCCTGCTTTTTCCCTCTAACACCAGCCTGGTTTCCTGATGATAAACCAGCTTTGCTCAGCTCAGGGGTACAACCCTGATCCCATTCCCAGGCCTTGTACAACCCTGATTCCATTCCCAGGTCTTCTAGAAATTAGGGATCTGAAAAATTCCCTCCTGAGAATCTCAGGGATCAGGTAACTCGTTATTAGTGCCGAGCTCAGAATCAGGAGTTGATGCCCAGAGACGCCTTGGGTGGGAGAGAGAGAACAAGAACCTCCAGGGGAAAATCAAAATACCCAGAAAAGGTTGTCCTTGCTTTCCAAGCACCTCAAAAACATGAATATTGGCCTTTTCCTTCTGGGAAAAAGCCAAAAAGGTGCTGGAACAAGAGGTTGAGTTGAATGATTTGCCCAGTGAAGGGTCTTCTGCACCCCCAGGGCTTCAGGGCTGGGATCCCTCCATGGGATCTCCAGGAAGTTCCATGGAGATGATGAGCAGCCCATGGGCCAAATCCATGGATAAATCCATTTATGTCCCTGTAATAACTCTTAATAAATGCTTTAATCACTCCCTCTACCAAAAATATCCCATGTCCCAGGCACTTGAGACCCAGAAGCAGAAATGCCACTTCAGCAGTTTTAAAAAAGTGCTTTTTTAGGTATTTTCCATGTTCTGGAGCTGAGCCTCATGTTTTGAATGCAATGGTGATAATTTTAATTACTTTTCATTTAATAAGGATGGAGAACAGGGAAAACCAGACAGGAACCAGCTTTTGACCATCATGGAGCTTCAGAACAAAAGCAGACCCACACAATAGCCAAAATAAACCCATTGCTGAGTTTTCTGCTCCAAAAACATGGATTTAAAAGCTTTTATGCCTTGGGCCATCACAAGTGTAGAAAAGCCACTATAGAATCCAGTGAGCTTCTGCTCTTTACCACACCTTGGAGGAGCATCTGTAGCCATCAAGAGTAACTACAACTAATAGGGAAAAACAGAGTCCCTTTGCTGAGTTGTCCTAAATAACCAAAAGCCAAATTTCAGTCCAGAAAACAACCCCAACCCCCTGCAACTGCAGCTTTAAACACCCTGTTCAGCCACCCCAGAGAGAGAAAAGTCATCATATTGTGGTAGAAAACAACTCTGGACATGAGCAGAACAAAGATATTTCAGTACTTGTGGTAAATGTGAAGTTTATGCATCAAAAAATCCAAAATTTAACCACAGAGCCAAAATCTCTGCAGGTCACAGACCCAGGGGTGTTCCTGGCCACCATCTCACCTCAAGACCATGATCTTGGTGTGGTGGGTTTTCTTTATTCCACCTCCAAAATGTTGCCTTTGCTGGTGGTCACAGAGCAAAACCTGCTTAGAGGCAGCAGAGGGGTAAAAAACCACCCAGGAAAGGGTCACCTCACCTTTCAGTGCCTTTTAACTCCTGATTTTGGAGCCTCAGGAATAAGTAGGAGGCCCTGAGTGGTCACCAAAAGCACATTTGTGTGCTCCAAACACCCAGATAAACAACTACAACGTGTTTACAAAAGTGTTTCCCACAATTATTTACAAAAGAAATGCAGCTTCAGTTCTGGCAGGAACAAACAATGCCTTGAAGTGCAGCCAAAACCCCAGATTTTATTGTGGAATGCTGATATATCAAAGAGCAGAAACACCCTGTGCGTCACCCTGACATTTGTATTTTTGGTTTTTTCCTAAATGAAAGTTTGTATTTTAGGCCAAATGGCTGTAGCTGAAAAGAGAGTTTAGGATGAAGTGGGGAGGATGTGATTCACAGACAATACAAAGCATATAGGGCATCAGAAAATACAAATATTCTAAATAGAATAACCATTTTAAAGTAAACATTAACTCAGGAAGAGCTGCACGTCCACCTTAATCTTGATTTATTACCTTTAGGGTGTATAATTTTCATTACATTCCCCTAAAACACATCATCAGGTCTCTGTGTAATGATGCAACCAATAAATATTTTGTATAAAAAATGTGGTATCGGCAAGAAAACTTTTCACTAAACAGGTCATTCTCCACTGAGTGTGTTTACAAATTAATTTGAGATACGAGCAAATTAGAGCAGTTTGAAATTCACCATTCCCCACTCAGCAATAAAGAAAACACCACAAACACAAATTAACTGAATGATGGGACAGAATTTTGAGTTGAGGCCTGTGTGGAATCTGGGTTTGGTCTCAGCTTTTTTAGCATCCACAGTTACTTTTGGGGCCTTTCAAAGGGTGGTTTTCGACAGGAATAGCTGACTATATTTATCTTTCCACTCTCAGCTTTTCTTTCCTTACTCTCCCTTACCCTTATCCTGTCTTTCCTTTCTCTCCCTTCTGCATTTTCCCCCCAGGGGTTATCCCCATGATAGATGATACAGATGACAACAGCCAAATGCTGACATACCTGTTCAAACAAAACTGTTAAAATGAACCCTGCCTGTATGTGTTTAAAATAAACCCTACCTAGATATGTTCTCAAACAACGATTATTCAGTGTTGTTTCACTCCA
>NW_021940780.1:452318-455387 GCF_001715985.3 Manacus vitellinus
TGCCCAGGCTCCCCAGGGCAGTGGGCACAGCCCCAAGGCTGCCAGAGCTCCAGGAGGGTTTGGATGATCCTCTGGGGCACAGGGAGTGACTCTGGGGATGGGCCTGTGCAGGGCTGAGGGTTGGACTGATGGTCCTTGTGGATCCCTTCCAACTCCGAATATTCTGGGATGTGGTTGGTGATTCCCAGGCCTCTGATCTGTCCAGGTCTCCCTGCAGGGCCTCCCTGCCTTCCAGGGACTCAACAGCTCCTCTCAGTCTTGTATCAAACTTGCTCTGTGTCCCTTCCAGTCCCGTGCCCAAGTCATTGCCGGAGATGTTGGAGAGCACAGGGCCCAAGGGGGAGCCCTGTGGGACCCCACCAGTGACAGGTCACAGTCTGGTGTCACCCCAGTCACTGAGCCAGCTGCTCACCCACCACATGCTGTGTTTATCCAGCTGTGGGCTGGACAGTCTGTCCAGAAGGATCCTGGGAGAGCCAGGATCAAAAACCCAAACCCACTCCATCAGCTGGCTCCCCTCCATCAACCACATGGGTCACCTTGTCCAGGGACCCCCTCACATCCTCAGGAGAACAAAGAGCACACGAAGCTGCAGATGCCCACAGCCACACACCCAGTGTGGATCCACAGCCAGTGCAGGAGGTGTGTCCAGGGGTGCAGGGGATGCACCCAGGGCAGGGAAGCCCAAGGGACACGTGCCAGAATAGGTAACCCCATTGGTCATGTGGTTTTAAGGGATAAAAAGAGCGCCGAGTTTGAATAAAGTCTGATTGCCATCTCATCAGGGAGCTGACTCCATTTCTTTATCACATAAAGACTCCAAGCAGCAAGCCACAGATCCAATTTCTCCCCAATAAATGTATAAAAACATTTCAATGCCTTGCTTGCTGCTTCCTTAATGTGTCGGTCACGCTGTGAGATAGTTCCAGGCCAGGCATGAGGGAATTTCCACTGAGTTTATTGCTAAAAATTGTCCCTTCAGCATCACCTTCCTGGAGCCTCGGTCCACCCCCAGCTCCAGGGAGGGGAAAGCCATCCAGATTGCAGCATTTTGCTATTTTAAAATCTGTTTTTATGCAGAATAAATGGATTTAATTGCAGACCTGCTGCTTGCAAGCAGCTGAAAAGGCCCCAGTTCCTTCTGCTGAGTGAAGGTGATGTGGGAAAAGAGCTCGGTCTTCATTCCCCTTGTGGGTGGCTGGGTTCACACAGGCTGGAGAGAGTCTATGCCACAGAATAACGCATGAAATCAGCCCAAAAAAACCATTATTTATCCTCCTCACAACAATCCTGCTGCCTCCAAACCCTTACACCTTCCACACCTGAAGGATCTGAAACAGGACCTGGATCCACCTTCCAGGCCTAATCATTGGCTTAACACTTGGATACCACCAAGAGGTGAATTTCAGCCTTAAATATTAAACTCAGCTTTGTTTCTTCAAGGCTTTTTTCCCCCTCTCTCACCCCAAAATTGCACCAGCTGCCTTAGGAGGAGCCTCCCTGCTCTGCATCCCTGCAACAAATTGATCTGACCCAAGGACAGACCTCACACAGCTGGAAAAACACAAAGGCTGTAGGCAGAGCTTTAAAGACATTTGCTGGTTGAGGCAGGAGGGATAAACCCAAAATGAGTCACCCAAGCAGCCACTCCACCAGCTTTTCCCAGTACAAACCAGTACAGATTGACAGCACTGGTGGCCCAGAGCCTCTACTGGGGCTTTTGAATAATGAGAGCACTGAAGGTTTTATAAATCCATAGCCAAGAGACATCAAATCCTGATAAGCCTCTGGAAAAACACTCCAAACATATGTTTAGTTGTGTTGTCAGAGATTAAATCCCCAGTAAGGAGGAAAATGGGTTCTAAAGAGAAAACTGCTGTTGAGTGTTGAATCACAGGTTTAATCTGTATTAAATCTGTATTAAATCAGAGGTTGATCTGTGGGGAAGCACCAGGGTGAGTATTAATTGCCATTAATGACCAGCTGGATGAGAATCCAGCTATTAAGATTAATTAGAGCTGCAAGTCATCTATGTCAGCACTAATCAAACCTTGCTGGATGAAACACAGCCCCCAAGCTCAGCTCTGCATATGAGGTGCCTGACCTGGCAAAACCCTCTTTCCCAAAATTAAAGTAAGGACTGGAATTAGTTCCAGACTCCCTGCTCAGTCCTGAACTGGTGCTGGATGGAGTTGTCCAGCAGTTGTTTTCCCCTACAATGATATTTTGCCCTAAGTGGACTTTTCCCAGCTTGAATTCATCACACATATGACTCTTCTGTTACAGCAAAATCAGCAGCCACAGGGGAACCCCCAAATTTAAGAAAAAACACCCCAAATCCAATGACATGCAAAGCAAAGCAAGGCAGTTTGGGCCAAGGACACAGCAGCTCTCTGGCCCCAAACCCCAAGGTGGAACAAAGGGACCTCAATATCACAGCAGGAGCCACCACCTGCGCTTCCCCTGGAGGCAAAATTGAGGTGGAAAAGATAAAATGAGGGCTGTGTGTGCTATAAATCCATCCCTAATCCTCCTCCGGCTGCTTCCACCCCCCCTTCCATCCTCACACATCCCAGGAGGCTTTCTGTGATTCCAAACCCACGGGAATAATTACAGTCCTTTCCATCTCCTGCCTTCGGGAGCGCTATCCTTCTGGACAGTTGGTGGATACAATTATCCCCTCCAGCCCTTCCTCTGGCAGGGAGAGGAGGAGGCAAAGCCTGGGCACCCCCGAGGTGGCATCGAGGTCCCCTTTGCCACCACCCTGCCCTGCAAACCCCCCCAGCATTTCCTCTGCCACAGTTTGCAACATCAGGACGAAAAGTCACACTCCAAATCCCCAGAGGAAGTTTATTTTACCTTTTTTTCCTCCTCCAGAGCATGAAATTTGTAGTTTAAAACATTTTTTTTTCCAGCCATTCAAGCCACGAACTCCCACCTGAGACACAGTGGGGTTTCTTGGATCCCCTCCCTCCTCCAGGAACCTGGGACCTCCTTTAGGGGGCATTGGTGGGGTTGGGGGAGATTTGGGGGGGAGCTCAGGGGGATTTGGGAGGTTTGGAGGGTCTT
>NW_021940780.1:455820-457756 GCF_001715985.3 Manacus vitellinus
TTTGGGGAGATTTGGGGACCCCTCTAGGCACCTGCGACCCTTTATGGGGGGAGGAATTAGGGGGGTACTAATGTCGACAACCCTAAAAGAAGCAAAGTGGGAGATGCAAACACCTCCAGGCACCTCCGTTCCCACCTCAGCGCCGGGATTTCCAAGGACAAGTTGTCGGCGCCGCTTCCCTTTGGAAAGCAGCCCGAGCAGCGTCTCTTTTAGGAGCAAAACACATCAAAGCCCAACTCTGGGGGAAATAGCAGCTTGTCTGACAACCCCTGGCGCTGCTCGAACCTGGCAGCGCCTCAAACGCCCTCAGGAAAAGCTTTTAAGGAGGGAATCCCGGGATTTAGTTACTCCAGTCAACTATTTATAACTGGTGGGGTTTGGCACGCCCAAAGGGAAAACACAGGCTCGCAAAGGGAAGTAGTTTTCCATGGGAATTCGGGGCCGGCACGCTCCAGGCAGTGTGTCAGCCAGCAGTGAGTAAACCCTGCCCGAAAAAAACACTTCTGCTCATCCAAAGGAAAGAAATCGGGCTGTGAACCGGCTGGATTTCTGGGAACTGAGCTGCAAAGTGCTCAGGGGAGATGCATGCAGAGCAGACATTTGCATGGATGCCGAAATTATCCCTAAATTTCCGATTTAAATTATCCCTAAATTATCCCTAAATTATTCCTAAATGTCTGATTTAAATGATCCCTAAATGCACAAATTATCTCTAAATTTCCATGACAGCAAGGCCGGGAGATTCCACATCCCTCCAAGAGCTTCGTGCTGGTATCCCTCCACCTCTGTGACATCCCATCAAAGTGCTCAGGGAGGAGCATGGAGCAAGATATTTGCAGGGATCCTGGATGCCAAAATTATCTCTCAATTTCCCATTTAAATTATCCCTAAATGCATAAATTATCTCTAAATTTCCCTTGCAGCAAGGCCTGGAGATTCCACATCCCCCCACCAGCTTTGTGCTGTTGCCTCTCCACCTCTGACATCCCATCAAAGTGGGAAGAGCATGGAGCAAGATATTTGCAAGGGAGCCTGAATGCCAGATTTATCCCTAAATGCCCAAATCATCCCTAAATTTCCCTCACAGAAGACTGGGAGACTCCCCATGAGCTTTATCCTGTTTAACCTCCACCTCTCAACATCACACCACGGATTCAAGGTGAGGCACATCAAAGTGCTCAGGGAAGACGTGCATTGAGTAGGTATTTGCACAGAACCTGCATGCCAAAATTATCTCTACATTTCCCATTTAAATTATCCCCAAATTTCCCTCACAGCAAGGCCTGGGGACTCTAAATCTCCCCATCATCCTCCACCTCTGCAAGGTCACACCAACGCTCGGAGGTGAGGCTCATCCCCTTAACGAGCTGTTAATTACTTGGAAACGCGTCATCCTGGAGCAAACAACGCCCAAAAAAACCCAAGAGGAGAGGGGAAAAAAAAGAAAAAAAGAGAGAGGCAACCCCGGCAAGATGGATTTGGATCTAAATCGCTCCGAGCAATCATCCAATTTAGGGCAGCTCATTTCATTTGCGCCGAGCCTCCAGAGCGGGGCTGTTTGCTCTCGGGATCATCTCCACGTAATCTTCATTTCGAGTGCTTTTGGCAGCTGCTGCCGGCTCGGAATGAGCCCATCATTGAATTAAATAAAAGGCCAACACTTGCAAACGCACAGGGTCTCATCGTAAGGAGGAGTGTTGAGGAGCAGAGGTGCAGGGTGGGTCAGTGAGCTGTGAGTCAACTCCCAAGGGGCCAAGGGGATTGAGTCCATCATCAGCAAACTTGCAGATGACACCAAGCTGGAGGGGAGTGTGGATCAGCTGGAAGGCAGGAGGGCTCTGCAGAGGGACCTGGACAGGTTGGAGAGTTGGGCTGATTCCAAGGGGATGAGGTTCAAGCAGGCCAAGGGCCGGGTCCTGCCCTTGGGCCACAACAA
>NW_021940780.1:458206-467829 GCF_001715985.3 Manacus vitellinus
ATTAGGAAGAAATTCTTTACAGAGAGGGTAATCAGGCATTGGAATGGGCTGCCCAGGGAAGGTTTTTAAGATGCCCTGGAGGTTTTTAAGATGAGACACTCAGTGCCATGGTCTGGTAACCACGGCGGGGTTGGATCAAGGGTTGGACTAGATGATCTCAGAGGTCCCTTCCAACCCAGCTGATTCTAGGAGACATAGATAGCACAACCCAGACTCCCTGGAGGTTTTTAAGACTAGACTGGATGTGGCATCAGTGCCATGGGCTGGGAACCACGACGGGGTTGGATCAAGGGTTGGACTAGATGATCTCAGAGGTCCCTTCCAACCCAGCTGATTCTGGGATTCTATGAAAACCAAACCCGAGAGGTTTGTCCTTCTGGCAGCACTGAAAGCAAGATTTTCCAAGATGAAATAATCTCTCCAGAAAATGCCATCATTGAGTTCTCTGCTCATGGTAAGGAGTTGGAATGAGATGGTCTTCAAGGTCTCTTCCAACCCAAACCATCCCGTAATTCCATGATTAGAGTCTGAGCCTCCACCACATCCCCCTTCTGCACCCATTGCTGGAGATGATATAACTTTCCTAATAACTGTTCTAATTATTGTTTTAACTAGTTCTAAGCACTCTGATTTTCCAACATTCAGCCAGCTTTGTCATCAGCTACTGTTGTGGGAGCATAGTTTGGGAAAATTACTTAATTTGGGGAAATTAAGTTTGGCTAAACCAACCTTGATGTGTTTCAATGAGCAAAGCCTGGGGGAGACATAAACTATATTATATATTATAAATATATATTTGTATTTATATATTATAAATATATATATATTGCTAAAATTGGACACAAGGAATGCAGGATTTATGGACCACAAGGACTTTTTGAGATAAAGAAGAAACCAAGACAATTCAGAATTGTACTGAAACCCTCCCTATCTGGGAAAAGACCAAAACACATAAGATTTCTTTTGAATTATATAAAAAAGAAGAGACTTTCCTCTTCTCTTCAGCCCTGGTGCTGCTGCCCCAGCACGGAGGTGGTGGCTGGTGATGCTTTGAGCTTTTCAAAGGGACCTGCTGCCTCCCCATCAAAAGAGGGGAAAAAAGCACATGAAAAGCTTCTCCAAAGCAGGAATTCAAGAGCTGCTCCCACCCCCTGTGAGAGCAGCTGAACCTTTGAGCTCCTGCATCTCCCAGCTCTGCTTGAGAGGCTCCTTCCAGGAATGGATTTTATTTCCCCTCTAACCCATCTGCAAGTTGTTATCGAGATGATCAAAGCCAACAGGAGATCCAGAGATGTTCCCAGCCTGTGAGAGGGGAAGGGTTTGCAGGGATGTTTTTCCTTTATGGAGAAGCTGGATTAGAGGCCAGTAAAAAAAAAAAAAAAAAAAAAAGTAATAAAATAATAATAATAGGAACAAAATGTTAAGAAAAATAACAGGAATAAAATAATAGGAATTTTCTACTGAAGTAGAAAATAAAATGAAAAAAGAATATTAAAATAATAATAATAATAATTAGTAGCAGTTATTTTTATTATTATAATTGTTATTAATGGTGGTTATTGTTATTACTACTACTATTATTATTATTGTTATTATTTCTTGTTCTTTTCTTCATCCAACCAATGCTTTCCTACAAGAAGGGTGGATAATTTGCCAAACAAACACCATTTTAACCAAATTTCTTCCTTCAGGTGTCTCCACTCCCCCAGGGTAAGGTCAGCCTTACCTTGTACCCAGCCTGGGATCTCTGGGGTTAAGCTCAGCTTAATCCTGTGCTAAACACAACAAAAGGCTTCTGAAATGCCCCAAATACATCAAGCCAGGTTTTTGGAGGCTCCTGGGTCAGGCTTTTGGAGGCTCCTGGGTCAGGGTTTCCTGGAGGTTCCTGCAGGAACCTGCCCCAAGGGCCCTCAACCCTTTCCATCCCAAATCCCTGTCCGTGGCCATCCTGCTCTTCTTGGCCCAAATTTTCTCCTCTGAAAGCTTTTGCTCCCAGTTCCCAGCACAAACCAGTCAATAACTGGGACAGGCAGCAGGGAGAACGTGGCTCATGTGGCTCCAAACACCAGGAAGAAGCAGCTTTGGAGCATCAGGAGCAAAATTGTCCCCCCAGGCACCAAGAACTTCCTCATACCTTTAATTAATCAGCACTGAACGCTGCAAACCTTCTTTAATTAATTCATTTACTGCTCCAAGCCCTTCTGCCTTCTGAGCATCAGCTCAATTTCCTCCTGTCTTCCAAGAACTGACTCTGAGAAGGAAAAAAATCAGAGAGAAAACCCCCACAATTTAATTTCCAGCACCAAAAGTCCACTCGATTTTCCTCCTTGAGACAAGGATCTGCCCCGAGGTGGCTCCTCACCTTTTCATATCCCCAATTCAAGCTCTAATTCCTCCCTCCCCATCAGCTCCTTTCAGGAATTATTTCTCTTTCCCTCTTTTATTGACTTTGGAGCTGTAGCACCAGAGTTTTCATGCTCAAACCAATTTCTCAGTCTTCAATTTGTCCAACACATCCCTTGCTCTGCTCACAAAACCCCTCCCAAATTGCCATTACTTATGGCCAACAGCCCAAATTGCCTTTGGGGAGGGGAGGAAAGAGGGAACAACCACAGATAAAATAGATTAACCACTGGTTTTGGGAGCAAGCTGAGGTTTAGCTCAGCTAAAACACCTCAGGCCAAGTTTCCTCAAGATTTATCCACTTGAGGCTCAGCTGGAGAAGGACTTTCCAGCAAGTGCCTCTTGCTCCTCTTCAAATTCCTCACAGGGCTGCATCTCCAGCCCCTTCATCTTTGCATTTAGAGGCTTTTTTAACACAAAACTTTGGTTTTCCTTGAGCCCCAGCAGCTCCTTTGAGGCTGCTCAGCCTTAATTTCAGGACAGCCTTCCCCACACCCACCCCCTACTTCCTCCAAACCAAGGACAGGCACAGCAAACATCCTTTTCCTAAAAAATCATCATAAACCCCCCACTTTATGTCCTGGAATATTGTTTCTCCCCAGCTTTAGTGTCTCCACCATGAAATAACAATGAGAAATCCCAGAGCAAACGAGCTGGAGCCAAAAAAACCCCCAAAACAAACAAAAAAAAAAACCACGAGAAAGGGATTTCTTCGCAGTTATTTTTGGGGTAGAACAAACCAGGCAATTAAACCACACACACAAAGGAAAAGCCATTAAAGCAGGAGTGGTTTGCATACAAAAAGGCACAAGAAAGGATTGTATTTCTCAGATAAAAGCATTTCTTGCTGCTTTTATTTGTACAGCTCAGGCTCCCTGAGGTCCCTTCGGTCAGAGGGCTCCAGTTTTGTATGGAAAGAGGTTTTGGTGGGGAAACATCTTTCTCTCTGGAGTCCTCTGGTAAAACCAGTCTGAATTTCACTTAATACCACATCCTTGCAAAGAGGATGAATTAGGGACGTCCTGGGAATTGAGAACAGCTTAATGAGCTGTCGAGGACCCAGCTTGTTAATTCATCGACAGCAAAGGAGAGGGAGCAAAGTGGATTTTACCAGGGAGAGGATCATTTGTAACCACAAACACCACAAAGATCAAATCACTGCTGTCTTTTTGTGTGACAAGCAATAACTGGAGCTGCAAGAGGTGTTTGCAAACCAAATTTCTCTGCAATCATCATCTGGATCGAGTTTCCTGGCCCCAGGCAGGAAGGATTGCTGAATTATTGTAATTATTGGTATTACTGGAGAGTCAGGGCTGCAAGAGCAGCTGAGGGAGCTGGGAAGGGGCTGGAGCAGCAGGAGGGGCTGAGGGAGCTGGGGGGGCTCAGCCTGGAGAAAAGGAGGCTCAGGGGGGACCTTCTGGCTCTGCAACCCCCTGACAGGAGGGGGGAGCTGCCAGGGAACAAGGGACAGGAGGAGAGGGAACGGCCTCAGGCTGTGCCAGGGGAGGGTCAGGTTGGATACTGGGGAAATTCCTTCCTGCAAAGGGCTGTCCAGCCCTGGCACAGTGGTGGAGTCCCCATCCCTGAGGGAATTTAACACCCCTGTGGATGTGGCACTTGGGGACATGGGTCAGTGGTGCCTTGGCAGTGAACTCAGTGACCTTGGAGGGCTTTTCCAACCCAAAGGAGCCTATGGATCTACCCCATGACCCAAGGACTCAGTGTCCCAACCTCCCCTGAGAGAGGAGGTGGCTCCATGGGATGGAATTTCTTCCTGGAAAGGGTGTTCAGGCTTTGGCAGGGGCTGCCCAGGGAGGTTTGGAGTGCCCAGCCCTGGAGGTGCCCAAGGCAGGCCTGGCCGTGGCACTCAGAGCTCTGGGCTGGGGGACAAGGTGGGGATGGGGCACAGGCTGGACTGGGTGACCTTGGAGGGCTTTTCCAACCTCGAGGATTCCCTGATTCTGTGTTAAGGAAACTTTCCAGCCACGCTGGTAAATTCACCCAGTTTCCAAGAGCCAAATTCCTGCTGAAGCACAAAACTCACAATGAACAGCTTTAAGCCACAAAACTCTCTGTATAATAGAGATAAATATAAGATATAGAGAACAACTGAACTCTTTTTATTGATTCTTCCCAAGTGCTTGCTCTCAGTGACCCCCTTGTGCCCCCCAGCTCCAGGGCACTGGGGGAGGTACCACTTCCAGTCAGGATAAAAGAGCCTTTTCCCCCCCAGCTTCCCTGGCCCCACACAAACAGTCAGCCTCTGCCTGAGCCCTTCATCCTTTAACATGATCCAAAGGCAGGTTTCCTGCTAAAACACAGCATTTTGGGTTTGGCTGCTCCATGAAATTCCCAGCCCAGAAACAAGCCTTGGGAGTCAGGCTGAGTGAGCAGAGCTCAGTTACAGAGTTGGAAAGTCCAGTGGGATCCAGTTCAAAGAGGAGCCCTAAAGGGGCTCCAGGAGAGCTGGAGAGGGACTGGGGACAAGGGATGGAGGGACAGGACAAGGGGGAATGGCTTCCCACTGCCAGAGAGCAGGGCTAGAGGGGATATTGGGAAGGAATTGTTGGCTGTGAGGGTGTTGAGGAGCTGGGATGGAATTGTCAGAGAAGCTGTGGCTGCCCCTGGATCCCTGGAAGTGTCCAAGGTGAGGTTGGACAAGGTTTGGAGCACCCTGGGATAGTGGAAGGTGTCCCTACCCATGGCAGGGGCTGGCACTGGATGGGCTTTGGGGTCCCTTCCAACCCAAACCATTCCATGACTGGCAATTTTCCCAGCCCCAAGAGCACGAGGGTGCTCCAACAGGGGCCCAATATTTTAGGGAACCTCCTTGGAGAAGCTCAAAGCCACTGAGACCAGGAGCTGAGCAATCTCTGAGCAGCTCAGCTTTGAGGCCTCCAGAGCCTTTCCCACCCAAATAATTTCCAATCTGCACAAATAAATGCTGGGAACTCCTTCTCTGGAGCTGGACATGAACAGGCACATCAGCCTTCAGCCCATTCACCAGTGGGTCCTTCAAGGCCCCTGTTTTCCATGGAAAAGGTGTCACATCCTTCTGCAGCAGTGGGTGCTCAGTTTGAGGTTGGTCTCTGCACAGACCTTACCAGGGTAAAGACTCAACACTTTGCAGCCCAAATCAAAGCCCTGCAGACCCCAAACCTGCTGCCCTTCCAATTCCAAAGTTCAAAGCAGGGACATTTCACCTGGAGTGGGAGAAAAGGCACTTGAACTTCCACAAAAGCTTCTGAAGAGCACAAAGGCAAGTTCCCCACCCACACAGCCCCAACATGTGCTTAGGCTGGGCATGCCAAGCCTAAAATAATAGTTTAAGCCCATGTTTGAGCCTTCTTCCAGCAGACATGGGGAGTAATGACAGCAAATGACGGGATGGAGAGGAGTGAGCCCTGCAGTGAACCCCAGAAGGCACATTTTAGGGAGGTGGGAATCAAAATTGAAAGAGAATTTCAGCAGGAAACACTCTGTGCCAAGCCAAGGGTTGCTGGGGAGAACCTGCCTTTAAATTAAGCAGCAAAACAAACACAGGCTGGATTAAATCAGCAAATTAGCACCTACAGCCAGGGGCTAAATCAAACCCAGCACTAGAATTTTGGGATGTTCCTTCAGGAGCCCTTATCTTGGCATCACTCCACTGCTTATCTTGGCATCACTTGGTGCTCAGCAGCAAACAAACCCTTGTGTTTTGGGTTGTTAGTGTGGGTTTGGGGTGTTCTGGGTTTTGTTTTGTGTAACCTCAGTTATTTTCTCCTCTCACCACAGTCATCTTTGGAGTCACAGCAGCATCAGTGGGTTGACTTAATTACAAGGCAGGATTTAAAAACCCCATCCCAAACCACTTCAGGATTAGACCCCTGAAGTGCTAAAATCCTTAAGCTCCCCCAGGATTTTCTTCCCAAACCACATCTCCCCAAATTCACAACTCCCTTCTGCCCATTCCCCCATCACCACATGGAATCCTGGGATGGTTTGGGTTGGAAGGACCAGATTTAAGAGCTCCTTTGGTTTGGGAAGCTCCAAAATCCCACACCAGGACACAGCAAACACACAACATCCCTTTATTCACCATTTTAAGGGTCACATTGCTGAGTGCCCCCCTCAACACAGCCCTTGTTGGGGGAGGAGGTGACTCCCAGAGCCCACCATCAACCAGAACATCCTCAAAAACCTCATTTCTAAGGAAACCATTGGACACAATCCTTGTGCAAGGCCAGGAAATAAAAAAAAACACCTGCCCTAAAGGGCTTTGTAAAGGTTTAATCCCTCTGCAGTGCTGCCCTAAAGAGAGAATTATGGAATATCCTCAGTTGGAAGGGACCCACAAGGATCATCCAGTCCAACTCCTGGCCCCAAGAATCCCATCGGGATTTTGTACAGTGCACCCAGAGAAATAAATCCCACCTCATACTGCTCCAAACAAGGAGCACCCACATCCTGCTAAAAAAAAAAAAAAAAGCCAAAATAATCCTATATTTAGTAAAGACACCAGTTCAGAGCTGCCCAACCCCACCCACCCAGCTCTAGAGGCTCCAAACCCCAAGGACCTTCAGCCAAAGTGCCCTGGGAGGAGGAGACTCATTAATTAACAAAGCACCCCAGCCTGGGAAACACCAACCAGCTGCCAAAGGCAGCCCCAAAGCAGAGCTCAGCTGGGCTGAGCTTAAAGCCAGGGTGAGAGCCTGGAGGAAAATGGGGCTTTGGAGAGGTGTGAGGTGAAGGTGTGTTTGTGCAGCCCCTGGTGCAGGAGGCAGCTGCTTTGGGGGGATGCTGGGTGATGATTATTCCCAAATTAATCCTGAGGAGCAGCTTGGCAAAGCCAGGGATTTCCAAGGATCCAGCTCCTCCCTGACTGTGCTCAGGGGCACAAGGACAAGCTGCTTCCCTGTTCTGGATGAACCAGGCAGAGGTTCCCTTCTGAGTCCAGCTCTTTTAGGAGAAGACACTTACTGGGAACAAGCTGTTTTCTCCACTGGTGCCAGATCCCAAATTTAAAGCAGAGTTTGACCCACCTGCTCTTATTTTCCTGAGCAAAAAGCCAGGAAAACACTTTTTGCAAGGGCTGTTTGGGGTTTAGGACCTGCAGCCACAATCTGGGGAGGTGGCAAAGCTTGAACCTGTTCCTGGTGCTGCTCAGAGCTGATTTTATGCAGCAGGGAAATGGGATCCAACCCCTTGGCCAGGGCAGATGGAGGAACCAAACCCTCAGAAGCTGGAAAATCACCATCTCTGATGGTTCCCTGAAGGATAAGCCCAGTTTTTCCTCCCAGACAACCAGGCTCTGTGTGTGTTTGATGTTCCACCAGCCCAGGGGACCGTGCTGGGAAACTCCAGAGGAAGAGGTTCTTGTCCTTGTAGAAAACACAACAGGAAAAGGCAAGGTTTGCTTCAGCTCTGGTTATAAAACCCTTCTGTGTGTCTGGAAGGGCTGAGGACACACATGAAGGAAAGGAAGGAGGGGGAATGTTGGAAGAGCCCAGTGAATTCACACCCTGGCACCTTCACAGAGACCCACAAGTGCTAATGAGCTGTCAAAATCCTGCAATAATCTGGTTTTGCTGAGCAACGAATTTGTCTTAGTATTGATTGATTGATTGATTTCCTTTTCATGCAACCTCTTTCAAAACAACAAAATGTGAAATCCCCCCAGATTCCAACACTTCACAACCTGAACATGCCACTACAAACATTCCCCTTCCAGAACCTTCTCTGATCCAGACTAAATTCCAGCTGGTCCAGACATCAGCCCCAGTTCCAACTGATCCAGACATCAGCCTGAATTCCACTCGATTTGGATATCAGCCCCAATTCCAATGGATCCAGACATCAGCCTCAATTCCAATTGATCTGGGCATCAGCCCCAATTCCAATGGATCCAGACATCAGCCCCAATTCCAATGGATCCAGACATCAGCCCCAATTCCTACTAATCCAGACATCAGCCTGAATTCCAACTCCCTGCACAGCAGCAGCCGAGGAAAAAAGAGCTGGTTCTTTCCTCTAGGAGCTGAAAAGGCTTTGCCTCCCTTTTCCCAGTGGGAGAACTGAGGCAGGAGGCAGGAATGTGCTCCCTCAGCCCTGCCTTGATCCTTGGGATGATCCTGCCAGCCTGGACAAATTCAGGGACGGAAGGAGTGGGGAAGGATTCGCTGGGAATAGCCGGGAATCTTCCCCCCTCCTCCGCCCCAACCAGGGCGTCCTTGCCTTTGGGGTTCACCCTTTGCCAAATTTATGGCAATTCCCCCAAATAACGTGTCGGGGGCTCGGGGGGGGGAGGTGGGAAATGCAATTCCCAGCGAGCCTTTCCCAGCTCTCCCATTGCTCCTCCCGTATTTTTAAGCAATGCTGCCATCGAGTGGTCCGGGAGCATCGGGAAGAGCGCCTGGACCCCTCCGTGGTCACCCACCAGCCCCCGAAACGGCTGGAAACGCAGAGCTTGGATATATTCCCGGCTGGAATGTGCCTCCTTCATCCATCCCCGTGTTAAAACGCTCAGTCTCCCTTCGACAAGCGACACGATGTTGGGGATTAAAGGTTTTCAGCCCCTCCGGTGGCAGATCCCCCCCGTCCTGCCCACGCTCAGCTCTGCGATTCCAACCCCAGTTCCTCCCTCCCAGTTTCCAGGGAGCCGCGGCTTTACCTGGGAGCGGTTCCTCTTCCAGCAGCTCGGGGGGGAAGGAAGGCGTGATTTAGGAGCATCCTGAGCGAACCGGAGGGACGAGCTCAGCTTTGCTGGGCTCGATGTTCCTCCTCATTGCATTAGTGGATCCCGGGGGAGAGGCGCCTTTCCTGGCAGCAGCAACGCGGGTTGTTGTGGTTCTGCCCACAATAAAAGCCCAAGTAAATAAAAAACCCCTGGAGGAGCACGTCAAACCTCCCCCCCGTGGATTTAAACCAGGCCTGTGGGAAGCTGCAAAGCCCTGTTTGCAGCTTAATGAGATTCCAAATTCATGGCAGAAATGAGGTTTTAGTGCAGAAGGTTTCACCAGCCCTTTAACTGCTGTTTGCTTTGTGAGAGAAGGGGCACTGAAATGGAATGTCCTCTTTGCAGTGGAAGGAAACAGGTTGTGCTGGAGTGGGAAGAGCTCTTCCTTCTTTGGGAATTCAGTTATTTGTTTTGTTCACTGGGGTTGCAAAACACTCATGGAGCACAATTGCTTGGAGAGATCCCATGGATGTTATATTGGAAAGCTTTATAATATATAAAT
>NW_021940780.1:469189-470880 GCF_001715985.3 Manacus vitellinus
GGGACCCGCACCCCAAACCAGCTGTGCCCGAATTAGGAGGGACCCGCACCCCAAACCAGCTGTGCCCGAATTAGGAGGGACCCACACCCCAAACTAGCTGTGCCCGAATTAGGAGGGACCCACACCCCAAACTAGCTGTGCCCGAATTAGGAGGGACCTGCACCCCAAACCAGCTGTGCACCCCAAACCAGCTGTGCACCCCAGTCCAGCCGTGCCTGAGCTGGGAGGGACCCACACCCTAAACCAGTGAAGCCCTGGCATGGCCAGACACCCTGTTCTAGCTGCATCTGGAGACAGGAGGGTGCACCCCAAAGGGGCTGCACCCTGAACCAGAAGGGACCTGTGCCCTGGACCAGCCTTGCACCCCAAACCAGCTGCCCCTGGACTGGGAGGTGCCCTGTCCTGGACCAGCCCTGCACCCCAAACTGGCTGCACCCTGAACCAGGAGGGACCTGCACTCCAAACCAGGGGTCTGCCCCAAACTTGTTGGCCCCTGATCCTGCTGTGCCCTGAACCAGGAGGGATCTGCACCCCAAAGAATCTGTGCACTCTAAGCTGGAAGGGACCTGCACCCCAAAACATCTGTGTGCCCTAAACCAGGAGGAACCTGCACCCCAATCCTGCTGTACCCTAAACCAGGACGGACTTGAATGCCAAAGCATCCCTGTGCCCTAAACCAGGAGGGATCTGCACCCTAAACCATCTGCGTGCCCTGATCTTGCTGTGCCCTAAACTGGGAGGGACCTGCACCCCAAAGCATCCCTGCACTCTAAGCTGGAAGGGACCTGCACCCCAATCCTGCTGTGCCCTGAACCAGGAGGGATCTGCAGCCCCCCCATCCGTGTGCTGGCTCTGGCTCTGTGGGGACACGATGGATGACGCTCTGCCCGTGGAAGCGGAGCTGGAGCAGCAGTGGTTGTCCAACAGCTCCCTGAACGAGTCCCTGTCCAACCAGTTCGTGCAGCCCCCGTGGCAGGTGGCCCTGTGGGCCGTGGCCTACGCGCTGATCGTGGTGGTGGCGGTGGTGGGGAACGTGGTGGTGATGTGGATCATCCTGGCCCACAAGCGCATGAGGACGGTCACCAACTACTTCCTGGTGAACCTGGCGTTTGCCGAGGCCTCCATGGCTGCCTTCAACACCGTGGTGAACTTCACCTACGCCATCCACAACGAGTGGTACTACGGGCTCTTCTACTGCCGCTTCCACAACTTCTTCCCCATCGCCGCTGTCTTCGCCAGCATCTACTCCATGACGGCCATCGCCCTGGACAGGTGAGTGCTGAGGGTCACACCCTCCCCTCAGGCCAGGGGTGGTTTGGTGCTTAACAAGGCCAAGGGCCGGGTCCTGCCCTTGGGCCACAACAACCCCCGGACAGAAAGGGCCCTGGGGGGACTGACTGACAGCAGCTGGACATGAGCCAGGGGGGCCCAGGGGGGCAAGAGGCCAATGGAGCCTGGCCTGGCTCAGGAATAGTGTGGCAGCAGGAGCAGGGCAGGGATTGTGCCCCTGCCCTGGGCACTGGGGAGGCCACCCCTGGAGTGCTGTGCCCAGCTCGGGGCCCTCAGGTTGGGAAGGATGTTGAGGGGCTGGAGCAGGGGCAGAGAAGGGCAACGAGGCTGGGGAAGGGTGTGGAGCACAAGTGCTGTGAGGAGAGGCTGAGGGAGCTGGGGGGGCTCAGCCTGGACAGGAG
>NW_021940780.1:472335-474031 GCF_001715985.3 Manacus vitellinus
TGCCAGCACGTTTGGAGCTGATGCCTCGGAGCTGAACTGGCTCTGATATTCCCGATATTCCCTTCCAGGGGTGATGGTGCTGCCACAGCTCAGGGGCTGCCAGCTCGGGAAGCAGAGCTGGACGTGGATGATGCTCTCCTGTCCTTAAAAACAGGCTTTGTTTTACTTGGAGTGGTTACAAAACCCTCTCCCAAAAATGAATTGGATGTAGCCGAGCTCTCCTGTAGGAGATGGGAGGAGAATTAGAGAATAATCAATAAAAAAGCCATAACACCAGCAGGAATTTTTCCTACCCAGTGTTGGCTGTGTTTCAGGAGCATCTGAGAATGTTTGGGATCAGCTGGAAAAGCCCCTTTCAGGTTTGGGTGAATTAGATAAATTATTTTTTATTTTAATAGTTTAATTTTTAGCCTTTGATCTACACCCTGGAACAACCAGAAAAGCAAATCTGCCAGGGGGAAGCTGGAGGAGTGTATGTAAAACAGGGAGAAAAGGCAGGTCTGGGAGCCTGGGGCTGATTTTTTTTGGGGAATTGGCATTCCCAGCTTTCTTCTTGCATGGCAAACCCTGAGCAGAGGGTTGGTTTTCCTGTGCCTGGGATTGAAAACCCAGATTCCCATCAAGAAGGACCCAAAAGGAGCTGCATCCTCAGTGTGCCCAGAGCAACCTGCTGCATTTCTTGGTCTCAAATTTTCAGCAAGGTGGGAATTTGGGAGGAAAAAGGCAGCAAAGCCCATCCAGGCAAGCAGCACAAACCAATATCTCCAAGCCCTGGAAAACTCCGTGTTTTCCTGTGTCTGAGACCTGACAACAGCCACTTAAATGTATGAAAAGCAGGAACTTGTTTCAGGCACATAAAAGGGCAAAATTCCTCCTGGCAAGCAGCAAAAAGCTGGGAACAAGCAGAGGAAGAACCTGAATGAGGAGCCAGGTAGGCTCAGGGAAATGTTCACAGCCAGGATGTGTCTGAAATCAAACTGGGGTCCTGATTTTCATCAGAAATTAGGGAAGCAGAGTGGAATGTGCCTCATTTCCCAAAGTGTTTCCAGCAGAGTGATTGGATATGAAGTGTGAGGGCTCAGAGGAGCATCGGGCTGCAGATTGCTCCCCTAAATCATCCCCCTTTCTGCTCCCTGCAAGTGATTTCCAGAATGTCTTTGCCAGAGAACGTGAAACTGCCTCGGAAAAACTCGGCATGGCCACGATGGATTTGTTGAGAGCAAATGGGGAAGTGGTTTAATTCATAGGATTCCAGAATCCTGGAATGGTTTGGGTTAGAAGGGACTTAGAGATCCCTTTCTACCTCCTTTCTACAGCTTCCACTATCCCAGGTTGCTCCCACCTGGCCTTGGATGCTTCCAGGAATGGGGCAGCCACAGCTTCTCTGGGAATTCCATCCCAGCCCCTCACCACCCTCACAAGGAAGGATTCCTTCCCAATATCCCATCTATCTCTGCCCTTTGGCAGTGGGAAGCCATTCCCCCTTGTCCTGTCCCTCCAACCCTTGTCCCAAGTCCCTCTCCAGCTCTCCTGGAGCCCCTTCAGACCCTGGAAGGGCTCTCAGGTCTTCTCTGGGCAACCTGTGCCAGGGCCTTCCCAAAATCCCATCTCCCCCCACTCCCTGGCATTTAAATCCATTCCAGTGACAGGTTAAACCCAAGTCTTTCAGCTGCCTCTGGGCTGGAGCTGAGGAGGG
>NW_021940780.1:474173-476116 GCF_001715985.3 Manacus vitellinus
AGATCATCCAGTGCCACCTCCTGCCATGGGCAGGGACACCTTCCACTGGCCCAGGTTGCTCCAACCTGGCCTTGGGCACTTGCAGGGCTGGAGCAGCCACAGCTTCTCTGGGTAAATTCTCCCAGTGGATTTTTTTGCAGGACCCACCGTGGGTTTGTGCAAGGAAAAAAAGGCTTTCCTTGAAACTCAACCATCCCTTCCTTCCCCAGGACTTGTTTCAGCCTGGGCACAACCAGCCTGGAAAACAAAAACAAGGAGTTACTCTGAACACTCCAACAATTGCAGGAAATTGAGGAGTCAAGGCTGGCAGAATATGTGCTCAGGAAAAGCCCTGATGCAGCTTCTCAGCATCCTGAAAAGTGGGGGACAAACAGCTCCCTCTGGCACTTTAAAAGTTGCCACATCATTTGTTTTTGAGCACATCAAATATCCCTGTCCAGCCTCTGTCTCTCCCTGGGAATTAGTTCACTTGGAAAACAAGCAGAAAATCCATTTTTTTCCCCCCATATTTCAGGAAAGAGAAGCTCAGCAGTGCCTTCAGTGAGTCCAAGCTGATTTTCAGCCACACACAGAATAAAAACCCAACTCTGGCCTTTCCTCCTTTGCACCTGGATTAATTTCTGGGCATCACCACCCACCTACAAACTGGGGGAGGGAGTTTCCATGAGGATGGAGGACCAGAAATGCAGCCCAGGGTGTAGAATGAAGGAAAAATATAATTACTTATCTCAAAACTCAAAGTGAGCAAAGCCAGAACCACCCAGAGTGAGCAAATCCCAATGGTAAGGAAGAGCCCTGGGATTAATCACAAGCTGGGCAGAATTTGGGATATTTAACACAAAGCAATTCCCCTTTTGCTGCAAAGCATCCTCTGCTTGAAAGCAGCTGTAAAAATGATCTATAGTGGGAATAGCCTCCTGCAGCTCCTAAAATAACTTGCTCATTAAAAGAGCTCCACCAGCACCAGTGTTGCCAGACCAGGAGGGTTGGAAAATCCAACTGGGATCTCATTTATTTATTATACATATACTATATTTAAAAAAAAAATGTTCCCTTTTTAATTTCCAAATGGGTTATTAAGTTGTATTAGGTGTCCTAAAATCCCTCAATTTGCTGGCAGGAGGTGCAGAGGGAACATCAAATCTGCAAAGCTTCATCACTGCAGCTTCCAAAATTCCCAGTCTGCAGCCAAGACCTGTTAATATCTCCCCAAGCCCCGCAGAAAAAGCAGCTTGGAAAATGATTTATTGCTTGGGAGTTGAAATCTCAGGCTGGACAAACCAGCTGAATATCAGGAATTTTCCAGCTCAGCCACCCCAGTCCCTGTGAGGTGATTGCTGCAGCAAAACCCTCCGGGGAGCACAAATTACAGCAGTTAATTAGTCATTTACACCCTAATTTAGCACCAGGATGGGGTTTTTAAACTTGACTTAAAGGACTTCTGGGGTTTGCAGAGCAGGGCTTTGATCTGTGGAATCCTGCTCTGCTGGGGGGCAATTTGGGAGATTTGGGAGCAAGGGGGAAGTGAAAGGAGGGTGGGATTTGGGGCCAGAAAAATGAGCTGCTTTTTGTATTCCCCAAAAATATCAAGCATCATGAATGCCACAAAAACCCCAGGAAGCTGCTGGATTCCCAAAATGGACCGGGCTCGGAGCAGTGATTTCCCAGCTGGACTTGGGAAGCAGAAGGATGGAAATGGAGAAGGGAATGTCTTAGAAGGAGTCACCCCTCAGGGCTAGTTTGTGTCCCTGATCCAATGGGGATTAACTGGAATTATTCCCCCCCAGTATCCACCAGACAGGAATTCAGCCAAAAATAAATTACATTTTCCCCCTCCTTTCCTATGAAGAGTGGGATTGAAATTCCCATGGTGACAATGTGGAACTGAGGGGAATTAGCAACACTTTTGGCTCAGAGATGCAGGAAAATTTGGGTTTAGCCAT
>NW_021940780.1:477391-481566 GCF_001715985.3 Manacus vitellinus
GATTCTGTGACCCAGAGCTGTGCTGGAGGGATTGACCCACTCCAGTGTGGGGCATCTGCTCTGCCTTGGTCACAGACAGCCCCAGGACTGACCCTGCCCTAAACCCTCTTTGCTCAGGCTGGGAAATCACATCTCAACAAAGCCCAGCCCAAACCCTGCGGCCTCTTGGTTACTCCTCCCTTGTCTGCCATGCCCCTATTAATGAAGCAGATAAGGAAGCTCTGGGATGAAGAAGCTCCATAAATTTGTACTATTATATTAATCTCATCTCCATCAGGGTGAAAACAGTTGTGTACTGTGAGTTCTCCAGGCAGGCCCCAGATTTCCAGCTGACATTAATGGATGGATACACGGCCTCCAGTGCAAGATCTGTTTAATCATTGAGGTGCTTGGAGCGACTCTGGTACAACATCAGCCCCAACTTGCTCCTGTGTCACCATGGCAACCCCCCCAAAACAAAAGGAAATGTTCAACCACCAGCAAATGGCATCACCAACATCAGGGAAGAGCCTCTGGCTCTCGTGGGGTGGTTTAGTTGTGGGGTTTAGTGCCAAGACCATGAACCATGGCGGGGTTAGAACGTTGAGAAGGTGCAAGAAAAGGCAGATGGGTGGAAATTGGGGCATCAGGGCTCTCCTGGGGGGAACTGGGAATGCTGGTTGGCACCTGAATGTGGTGCTGCCACCCGAGAGCAAGAGCAAGAGCACATGGTTTGGTTTTGAGGAACAACAGGCATTAAATTCAGTTGGAACTGGTTAATGTGTTGAAACTGGTTGATGTGTTGGAACTGGATGATCTGTTGGAACTGGGTAATCTCTTGGAACTGCTTAATCTGGTGAAACTGGTTGATCTCTTGAGACTGGTTAATCTGTTGGAACTGGTTAATCCATTAGAACTGGTTAATCTGTTGGAACTGGTTGATCTGGTAAAACTGGTTGATCTCTTGGAACTGGTTAATCTGTTGGAACTGGATGATCTTTGAAGTCCCTTCCAGCCCAAACCACTCTATCATTCTGTAAAATCCTCCCAACCCAAACTCTTCTGCAACAAACAACCCCATTCCTGGTGTTATGCTGTGAACCTCCTGCACAGGGAACAAAACCTTCCCTAACACACGAAATCTGCCCTAAATGCTCAACAAAGCCCCAGTTCCCTGGGATAACTTGGGATGTGAAGGCTCCAGCTGCTTTGTCACCTGTCCCAGCAGCGAGGGCAGGATGGTCACCTGCTCCTCTTCCTCATGGCCCATGAACAACCATCCCCAGCAACACTTGATTTATTTGTGGATGGGAAAACCCTCCTCTTGGATGGCAAAGGAAAAAGCTTAGAGGGTGGTGGGGCACTGGAACAGGGGGGTTTGGTTGTGGCCCCAATTTGGACAATTCAATTTGGACAAAATTTGGATAATTCAGGGACATCAGGGTGGGGGTTTTGGGGTATCCTGTGCAGGATGAGTTGGACTCCATGGTCCCTGTGAGTCCCTTCCCACTCCATGGTTCCGTGATTCTCTGAAATCTCTCTAATGGGACTGAGCACCTTGGGGAGAGGGGCAGAGCAAGGGACACTGAGGCACTTTGTGAGGAGGAATATGAGGGAAAAAACTCATTATCCTCATTTTTGGGCCCCCCATTTTCACCAGCATGGCCCAACCAAGGAAAGCAGTGACTTCCCAGTACATGAGCTCCAAAATGACCCTGAGATGAGCCAGCTGGTCAGAGCTGGTGCTGGGAACACCAAGGTTGTGGGTTTGATCCACTCATTTAGGAGCTGGACTTGATGCTCCTCGTGGGTCCCTCCCAACTCAGAATATTCCATGAAATTCTGTGAAATCCATGCTTTTTGTGCCCCTCAAACCCCTGCCTGGGGGTCAACACCCATCAGACCCTTGCAGACACAGCAGGGCTCTGCAGCTTCATCCTGATTTCCATTGAAATGCCATCCTGTTGGTATTAATAGAGAATAAATAGATTGGGAAGGAGTTTTTCTGCTGGAAGGCAAATCATGATTGACGTGATTTCTTCCCTGCCAAGGAGTTGATTGTTGGAGCTTTGACTGCAGCAGCTTCTTCAGCCTCACCTGGGAGATGAAGTCACGTGGAGGGAGATGAGCTGGAGGTACCCAAGCAGAGGACTGAGTGGGAGGAAGGATTTATTTTGGGTTATCCCAAAAACCCGCCCTAGAAATGCTTTGGAGAGGCTTTGGCTCAAAACTGAGTGGAACTGCAGGAAAGCAAAGTGGCTTTTTTTTGGACCTGTGTCCTGGAGGCAACAAAAGATTGGCCAAAACCTCTCTGAAAACTCCTCAAAAAAACCCCCTCAAGACCCCAAAATTCCATGACATCTGATTAAATGCATAGAAAAACACGGACAGTCCAACTGGTCTGCAAGGAAATGGGAGTTATTTGATGGACCCAGAGCTGAGAGAAGCAAAAAAAAGGTGTTTTTCTCCCTTAATTGATGCTTTTCCACCCCCAAATAAGCAGGATGGCAACTCATCTGAGCTGTGGTGGCCACAAAACCACATTCCCTCCCTTTCCATGGTTTGATTTTACATCAAAAGTTCTTTTCAAGGAGAGAGGGGAAAAAAAAAGAAAAAAAAAGGGAAAATGTGGTTATTGAAATGTTGGGACAATTTTCTTTAGTGATAAAATTATTGCATAATTATCCAATATTGTAACATGAAATGATAACCTAATTATTTTCAGGATGTTTGTCCATTTCCATCGATCTCCAGGATTTTTACTGGCTGTAATTCCAGCTTTTCCAAGCAGCCTTTCCATCACCCTTTTTAATTCCCTGCCTGGGAGAACTGTTGTTATTCCTGGTTTTAATCCTGATGGATTTAATCCCAGAGCATCTCAAAGGGAATATTTCCAAGCTCAGCACTGGTGGATTGAGAATTGCTGCTGAAAAGTAGGATTTAGGGCCGATTTTCCCCCAAACACCCCTAATTTGCTCCCTCCTGCCTCCCTGACCCTGTCCTTGCAATGCCAGCAAGGTTGGAGGAGTTTTTCCATCTCCCTTCCACCATGAGACAGAGTTGTAGTTGGTTTGGAGGGTCTCCAGGTGGTGCTTTTGGGTTTATTTCACCCTCACAGCAATTTTTTGGGGGTTTTATCAACCACAAGGGCTCCTCCAGCTGCAAAGTGATTTAAATTTGTTAGAAAAGTGCTAAAAAATCACTGGCAGGCCCAAGGTTGGAGGTGTTGGAGCTTTCCTGGCTGGTTGCACTCCAGCCCTGGCTTTGCCTTCTGGAGGTCTCAGCCTGAGGTGTTTCTCCAAGCAAGGATTTCAACGGAAAACACACAATTTTTGTGGAAAATCCTCGCTTTCCATTGTTCTCTTACTTGAGTTGAACCATTGGGTTGAGTCTGAGCAGCAGACTCGGGTTTTTTGGCACCTTCTTGGGTTCCCTGCTCTGAACCCCGTGAGAAAACCCCCCCAAAACCCACTAATTAGGGGGGCTCAGCCAACACCAGCCATTGGAAGGATGAGGAAGAGGAAGGAGATGAATCCTCCTGGGAATTTGATCCCAGTCCAACAAGGGGAAACGAGAAATGTGGGGGCAGAACCACATTTGGGAGACCTTTGGCTTTTTCCATCCAGCTTCCAACACCAAACAGGTTTTTGAGGAATAATTACCATGTGAGTCAGCTGGATTTCTACCTGGATTAGGGTGATAAATTTGGGGACAGAGAAAGAGCTGAGAGCACCACCTCCTATTTATATAATTCATATATTAATCCCTAAGTCTCTGCCACCCAAAAAATGCAACACAGGGAGAATTTACGGAAAAATTAAAAGGCAAATCCCTTCATTCTGAGGCAGGAGAAGGGATGAAGGAGGAGCAGAGCCTGCAGTGACACATGTGGAGTGATGTAAAGTTCCTCCTCTTCCCAAAGCTTGACGTGGAGCAGGGAGGGAGTAAAAAATCTGCCGCGTTCTCGCTTCATCTTCCCAGCGCTCCTGGCTCCTGAAAAACTGGATTTGCAGAGGGATAAATTCAATCTGCCACATCACCACGGGAGCTTTGCTCACCCTGGATGACTGATGGTCCGAGGGAAGAGCCTCCGAGCCTGGTGGCATCTCAGATCCCTCATCCCCCCCTGCTCCAGAGCTCTCATTTTTGGCTTTCCTCCTGGAATTCTTGGCACTGGGATCCACAGGATTTTGTGC
>NW_021940780.1:481991-482590 GCF_001715985.3 Manacus vitellinus
CACAGAGCCAGGATTTTGTGTTGGGGGAGAACGACCAAAGCTGTCGCTGCCAGACGGTGGGTTCTGGATAAATTGGCCTTTATTGTGTCAGTGAAGCTGTTCCTCAGGTAAAAGTCAACTGTTGCCTCAGTCAGGAATTAAATCTCCAGGGTAAAACCGGGAATCCTCCACAATGGGATTATTGTGTTGTGTGAGGGGCTTCCAGGGTGTATTTAGGGGCTGTCAAAGTACAACCCCCACACAAGAACGGCCCAAAGCAGCCCCAAAATCTGCGATATTGGGTTTTTCCAGCCTTGATTTGCCCGTTTCCAGCCCTGACTGCCCCTTTTCCCCCCGTGCAGGTACATGGCCATCATCCACCCTCTGCGCCCTCGGCTCTCAGCCTCGGCCACCAAGGTGGTCATCGGGGTCATCTGGCTCCTGGCATTCCTGCTGGCCTTCCCACAGGGATATTATTCCATGATGGCAGAGCTCCCAGGACGACTGGTGTGTCTGGTGGAGTGGCCTGAGCCCGGGACACACGTGTACGGAAAAACGTGAGTGGGGCTGGGCCTGAGGGGGGGAAATAAGGGAGGAAAAAAGGAGGGAAGGGAGGGAAG
>NW_021940780.1:484405-506049 GCF_001715985.3 Manacus vitellinus
GGACTCAATATTTTGGCTCTGGGAGCGGGGTCTGTGTTGCCCCAGGGGCTGGTTCATAAACACAGGCACAGCTCTGGTTTTTACAGCTCTAAAGGCTTCCTGGGGTGAGAGTTATTCCTGCCAGAGGGAAATATGATTTTACCAGGAGTCTCTTGGCCAGGCAATAACAGAAATAACCCTGCTTTGGGATTTCTCCAGTCCAAACACCCCGTACTTCACTCAGCAACTTAAACCAAGCTACAAAAAGGGGCTCTGTGGCCTCAGCCAGGCTGGAAGGCAAAGGCTGGGCCAGGAGGGCTCTGCAGGAGTCCTTCCTTCCCATTAAAGTGCTGCCTAATTAATCCTTGCCTTTCCAAAGGGTCCAGCAGCCCTGCTTTGGTCTTTGAAGCCCAGGGGGAGTTAAATGCCATGTGTGGAGGGAAAAAGAGAAAGCAGGGGAGAGAAAAGAGCAGGGAGGGGAGAAAAAAGGCATTTGTGATCTCCAACCCTGTGGAGAGAGGAATTAGGGCTGGGAAATTCTCCTGGAGCCCAAGCAGGGACTCACAGCCACGTGGGGAAGTGTTGAAAGCCAAGCTGAGCCTGGCAAAGCCTCTCTGTGACACAAATGGGATGAGTTTGTCCATCAGCAGTGAGTGGCAGGTCACAAATTGCTGGTTGGTGTAATTTATATCCTTATTTATTTGCATTGTGAGGCAGGGGTGGCACAAACCAAGATGGGCCTGGCCCAGCTGAGCTCCAGAGGGCTTTTCCAACCTTTATTCCTTGATAGTCCAATCAGTGCAAAGAAACACCCCCCAGGATGGGGCTGAGCCCCCCAAAACGAAACAGGAACTGAGACAGCTCAGGGTCTGATCATTTCACTGGGTCATTCACTGGGGCTGTTGCTTTTCCAGAGGGTTAATCCAAGGAAAAAATGCCTCCAAGCCAGAGCATCCCATGCTCCCAGGAAAGCTGGGAAAGCAGCTGCTCAGCAGAAGCTTGTAAGCAGCCAAACTCCCAAGAATTTGAGGACTGAAAGGAACTTGCAGCTCCAGCAGCATCGAACCTCACGGACCCTCCTATGCAAAGCCCAGCAGAGCTCGAGAAGGGATTTTCCTGCCCCAAAATAACTGCAGGGACAGGTGTTTGGAGCACTGTGAGCTCTCCTCTCCTGCTCCATGGCCTTGGAAAGGTTATTTTGGGAAGGCAGCAGTGGCAGCTGCTTTGCTTGTGATGAAAAATGACATCATTTTTTCAGCTCCTGAGGGACAAAACTAGAGGTTTCTCCTCACTCCAGGGGCTTTCTCTTGGGGAATGGAGCCTGGAAAGTCCATCCTCAGGATGCAGAGGGTGTCAGAGGCTGGGATGGGATTTTTCACTGGGAAAATGTCCTTGTTGGTGGAGGGGAAGCCTCGGCACAAGGAGTGTCTGCAGCAGGAGCTGACAATTGCAGCGGGTTCGATCGTGCCATCGATCCCCTCTCTCTCTTTTGTTCCCAAATGGATGGCTAGTCTATTCCAATCTTATCAGCTGCCACTTCTGCTTGTTAAGGGAAGGGAAATTCCCCCCCAGTCGCTGTTTCTCCGGAAGATCAGAGCCCCCAGGGACATCCTTTATATGGCAACAGATCTGGGCTTTGCGAGGCAGCTCCATCCTCTGGCATCCCAAAACTCCTCCAGGCTTCCCCATCCCACACAAGGCCTTAAATCCCTTCAATTACAAACCCCAGGTTTCTCTGAGTGCTCTGATCCTGCAATCCTTGCAGGCAGAATAACACACAGGTAGTTCCACAGGGAGGCTGCTTTTCCACAGAAAAAAAGTCTCCAAGGGCTCTCTGGGATCCCTGGCCGTGCCCAGGCAGCTCTGGAAAAAGGGTCTGTCTTGCTTTTGTTGTCTCCCAGCTCCTCTGAGGAGGAATTTCTGCAGAACTTGGAGCTGTTTGCAGCTGCTTTAAGATCCTGCCTTACATGGGAACCACAACAAAACCCTCCTCGTGGAGCCACAGAGACGCCTCTTTAATTAGCAAAATGGAAAACAGCCCCACAAAATCCATCCCAAATGTGATTAGGGCTGGGGGAGGAGAAGGCCAAATGAGATTGCAGGTACTAAACAAGGAGGAGATGGCGTGGCCAGCCCCTTTCCCTGTGGGAATTGCACCAGGCAGGAGCCTGATCCATTCATTTTAACTTTGGGGATATTATTCAATCAAATATAGGGAGGACAAGAGCTGAGGGTGGTCCAGGGCCTGAATGGCCTCCAAAAGATGCAGCACCTTCCATTCCAGCCCCAAAAATCAAAGTAAAGACCCCAAAGCTTATGAATGAAATTCCCTCTGACCTGGCAGTATTTGGGATGATTTTCAAGCTGGTGCCAGCCCTGTTTCTGTCCCACTAGAACTTGACTTCCCACAGGACAGAGAGGTTTCTGCAAGCTCTGGGGGTGGGAAGGAACCTGCAAGGTCAAAGTGTCCACCCCTGTTCTGTTTGGGAAAACCAGCATGATTTTATTCCTGTTTAACCCCCTTTATTTAACATAAATCCTCACTGAATTCCCACTGAATTCCCACTGAACCTGCCACAGCTCCACCAACCCCCAACAAAACAGCCCCCAGCCTGTGGTGAGTTTAATCTCAAGTCTCTCGCTGGGGTTTGGATTTATTTATGCATGTTATAAACACACTCAAGGATCCTGCCCTTTCCTGGAGAGTTCTCCCAGCCTGGAGAACTGGCTCAGCTGCTGAATTCACTGAAAAGTTTTAATAAACCTCCCTGACAAGAGTTTGGGTTTTCTGGGGGACTGGGATTATTCTCAGTGCCACCTGAGCCTGGCTTAACCCCTGCTGGACCAGGATTTAGGTGAGCTGCATTCCAACCTGCAGGAAAAGCCTTTATTTCTTCAGCTTGATATTCCCATCTTTCAAATGCCCAAAACACAATTTCAGGATTTCCAGCTGAAAGGTGGAAGAAGAGGCCACATCCATCTCTGGGATAATTTGGGGTGTAAAAACCTCCCCTCAGCTGCAGCATCCTTCCCTTGGGAAGCAGCACATCCCATTCCAGGAGAGTGCCAGGGGCTGGCAGGAGAGGCTTGGAGAGGACTGGGATGAAAGTAGGGAACCTTCCCAGTCTGGGTTGAAAGTAGGAAGCCCTTTCCAGCCTGGGATAAAGCAAGGAGTCCTTTCCAGTCTAAAATAAAGTAGGAAGTCCTTCCCAGCCTGGGATAAATTAGGGAGTCCTTCCCAATGCTGGGATGAAAGTAGGGAGTCCTTCCCAGACTGGGGTGAAAGGAAGGAGCCCTTTACAGCCTGGGGCAAAGCAGGGAGTCCTTCCCAGCCTGGGATAAAGTGGGAAGACCTTCCCAGCCTGAAGTCAAAGGAGGGAGCCCTTCCCAGCCTGGGATAAAGCAGGGAGTCTTTCCCAGTCCAGGATAAAGTAGGGAGTCCTTCCCAGCCTGGAGTGAAAGCAGGGAGTCCTTCCCAGCCTGAGCTCAGAGGAGGGAGCCCTTCCCAGCCTGGGGTAAAGCAGGGTGACTTTTCCAATCTGAGGTGGGAGGAGAGAGTCCTTCCCAGCCCAAGATCTACAGGAATTGTGCCAAATCCTCTTTGCCCATGTGCCACACTTTACCTCTGATCTCAGCGGGCAAGACAAGGACTGAGCAGGTGAAGGACCATCTCAAGGACCGCTTTTTTTGGTAGGTACCACTTCTGCATGACCATCCTGATCTACATCCTGCCCCTCCTGGTCATAGGCTGTGCCTACACCGTGGTGGGACTCACCCTCTGGGCCAGTGAGATCCCCGGGGACTCCTCCGACCGCTACCACGAGCAGGTCTCGGCCAAGCGGAAGGTGAGGAGAACTCATGTCCCATCCCAGCTACTCCCAGCCCTAAATCCTTCATCAGGGTGGGAACAGGTCAGGACTTGGAATGTGGTGAGTGAAGGGACCCCCAAGGATCATGGATCCAAGTCCTGGCCCTGCACAGACACCCCAAAATCCCGCCCTGTCCCTGAGAGCGTTGTCCAAACCCTCCTGGAGCTCTGGCAGCCTTGGGGCTGTGCCCACTGCCCTGGGGAGCCTGGGCAGTGCCCAACCAGCCTCTGGGGGAAGAACTTTTGCCTGAGATCCAACCTGAGCCTGCCCTGACACAGCTCCAGCCATTCCCTGGGTCCTGTCCCTGGTCCCCCCAGAGCAGAGCTCAGTCCCTGCCCCTCCTCTGCCCCTGCCCAGGCAGTTGGAACTGCAGTGAGGTCTCCCCTCAGTCTCCTCTGCTCCAGCTGAACACACCAAGTGCCCTCAACTGCTCCTCATAAGGCCCCTCCAGACCCTTCTCCATCCTCGTGTCCTCCTTTGGACACTCTCCGATGGCTTCGTGTATCTTTTGTATATTGTGGTGCCTCAAAACTGCCCCCAGTATTGAGATGAGGCCACCCCAGTGCAGAGCAGAGTTGTTGAAAATGGAACACAGCGTCCTCCAGATGTGTGCCCTCCACAGAAGTGGGTGGTTTAACCAAGATTTTCCTAGCTGGAAACGTCTCTAGGGCCAAAAGAGACAGGTGGGATGACTGATGGCTGGCCCTGTGTCCCTGCCCTCTGTCCCTGTCCCAGGTGGTGAAGATGATGATCATCGTGGTGTGCACCTTCGCGCTGTGCTGGCTGCCCTACCACATCTACTTCACCCTGCAGTACTTCCACCCCGAGTGGTACTTCCAGAAGTTCATCCAGCAGGTCTACCTGGCCATCATGTGGCTGGCCATGAGCTCCACCATGTACAACCCCATCATCTACTGCTGCCTCAACGACAGGTGGGTCTCTGTTGCTGTTAAGTTGAGACGGCCAAAGCGACACAGACTCATCTTCTTCCAAAGCAGGGGCAGGATAGGAGGATGGAGGAGGAGGACCTTTATTGCAACAGGTTACAGACATTTATACTCTTCACACAACACACATGTTAACCTACAGTTGGTGCTTCTCCATACATATACTTCAGGATTGGCTGTCAAATAGCAAAGTCATGGTGACCATGCTTAGTCATGACCTGGCTAGAGCTGAGTCACGGTGACTTGCAGAAAGTCCAGGAAATCCATTTTTGTAATTCCTGTCTTCCATCTTCTTACTTCCTTCTGACAGACCTGTTGTCAGCCCTGACAGGTTTCCAGGGACACCTTTGTTGGGACAGGGACAGGAGGAGTGGGAGATACAGAGGGGTCTGATGGAGAAGGGGAGGGAGGGAGGGAGGGATGGATGGATGGATGGATGGATGGATGGACGGATGGATGGATGGATGGAGAGCTTTTTGGGATGGTTCTGCCCCATCCTCCATTAGGAGCTGCTTCCAGCAGATGCTGGAATGGTACAACTCTCACCTAAAGTCTTTCCTAAAGGCCCTGTGGGATTTGAGGTATCAAAACAGTCCTGACTAAACTTCCTTGTGAGGGGCAGGGGAGGGGCAGACACTGAGCTCTGCTCTGGGGGGACCAGGGGCAGGACCCAGGGAAGGGCCTGGAGTTGTTCCAGGGTAGATTTAGGTTCGATCTCAGGAAAAATTCTTCCCCAGGGGGTGGTTGGGCACTGAACAGGCTCCCCAGGGTTTGGCCATGACCCCAAGGCTGCCAGAGCTCAAGGAGCACTTAGGCAACACTCTCAGGGACAGGCTGTGACTCTTGGGAATGGTCCTGTGCAGGGCCAGGAGTTGGGCTGATGATCCTTGCGTGTCCTTCCAACTCAGCACATCCCGTGACTCTCTGAAATGGAGATTTATCGGTGGATTTCCCCCCTTTAGCAAAAAGCAGCGTTTCTAGTTGTGTTCAGCAGTTCTCAGCTCTATCTCCCCACTCCCAGTGAGGCCCCTTTGCCCTCCCCGGGCCCCTCACCCCTGATTTCCCCCCCCAGGTTCCGTGTGGGCTTCAAACACGCGTTCCGGTGGTGCCCCCTGGTCAGCGCGGGCGAGTACGAGGGGCTGGAGCTGAAGTCAGCCCGGTACCTGCAGACCCAGAGCAGCGTCTACAAGGCCAGCAGGATCGAGACCACCGTGTCCCTGGCCGTGGGGATGGCGGAGGAGGAGCTGGAGGAGCCCTCCAAGGCCAAGCGTCTCTCCATAGACGTGACCTCCAACGGCTCCTCCCGCAGCGACTCCAAAACCGTCTCCGAGAGCTTCAGCTTCTACTCCAACACCCTCACCTGAGGGGCTCCCCGGCTCCATCAGCCACTCCTGAGGTGCCACCACCCCCCTGCCCTCACCGGGACGCTCCAGGGCTCCACCCACGGCCCTGGTTTGTGATGTGCTGGTGTTTTCTGTGGTGTTTTGTCATCTCCCACTCGCTCGCCGTCCCCGGGCGAGCCCAGGAGGGAAAGCTCTGGATTAGTTCCATGTGTTCCATCATGGCCTGTGTGGAGAGGGTGCAGGAATGGGACAGAGCTGGCTCTTCCTCCAAAACTGTGATTGCAACTTGGCAGGAGCTTCCCATGTTCCCATGTTCTCCCAGAGCATCCCACGCCTCTGGAAAATGAGCCTGTCCTGCGCTTTCCCCCTTCCCACCTTTAATTTCGTTCTGCCTGTCACTCCCAGTTGGATATCCGGGGGGATATTTAGTTCCAAAATCCAGGAAAAATGTTGTTTTCGGCATCAGGAGCCTGGACATCCATTGGGAATCATCATCCATTTGGAGCTTCAGTCAGATCCAGGATTTTCCATGTGGTCTTGGCTCTTCTCCAGCACCCACATGGATGGTCTCCTGCTCTGTCTCCAACCACAGCTCATCCAACAGGGCTCTCCCAAAGGATTCCTGACCTAAGCCAGGCTTTGCTTGCTCTCAATCAACCACATGTGCCAAAAACAATCACTGTGACTTCCTAGAAAGCCCAAGGTGACGCTCCTTGGACAGATCCTGGAATCCTGTGGAGGTCTGGAAAAGGAGAGACCACATTGAAATGTTTTTCACACCCTGGAAACGGATTCCATCAGAAAAATAAGGTTTGAAGGGAGATGAAGATTTTTCCAGACTCTTTTTATTCAGAGGAGGGTGAAATGATTTACCTCCACCTTCTGGATTTCATTTAATCAGGGAAATTGTTTTTTTTTCTGTTGCAGAAAAAAAGAAGTTTATGATGTGTGCATGGAAACATGGAATATTTTAGTCCTGCTCAGATGGATAATTTTCCCTGGGGCTGCTCAAGGACCCCTGCTCAAGGGTCATCAAATGGATGAACACACCCTCAGAGGGGGGAAAAAAGCAAATAAAATGAGATGTGGACAAATGGGGCTTGTTGGGGACAAACCCACACGTTTGGGGGCAGTCTGGTTGATGGTCCAATCCCTCATTCTTGGTGCAGAAATCAGGCTCCTAAATGGATTCAGTGAAGGAATGAGGGATGAACAGTGGAGACACACATAGGGCAAGGAAAGGTTATTTTCAAGCAGCTGAACATCAGACCCTGCTGAGCAGCCAGAGATCTCTGGGAGTAAAAAAGGAATGACTTTTGGGGCTTTTCAACTCCTCAGGCTCCAAACTGGCTGTTGGAAGAGCTAGTCCTGGATAAATCCCAGCCCCGACAGCTCTTGGAGATAAACACCCACATATTCAAGGAATTACTCCAGCAGAAATTCAATGAATGGGCAAATCCAGGACCAACAAAAGGGGATTGACAAGAATTATCATTTTTACCCCAAATCCTGCCAAGTGCCCTTAGAGAAAGAGCTCTTCCACCCTCTTCCCAACCACAATGTGCTCTGGACACACCCTGGAATACACTTTTCCTCCTTAAATTCTTAATTCTTGTCGCTTTAGGACACGTTCCCGTGTCTCTGCCTCCCAAAATCTGGGATCCTGGAGAAGGGGAATGGCAGGACCCTGCCTGGGGGGTTGGTTTTCCATAACCCCACCAGTCCCAGGGCAGCAATTGAAGATTCCAAGGGTTTAACTCCAGGGATGGACAAGGAAACCTTTCCCACCCAGTCCATAGGAGCCAATACCTGAGAAGGTGCTACAAACCAGAGCCAAAATCTGATTTATTTCCAACTGCCAACCCAAATTCACAATTTAATGACACCAAATATCTCCACATGCTCCAGAAAGGTGAATAAAGCAAGGGGAGATTGGCTCAAACCCCTCACAGGAGAGTTTGTGTCGGGCTTTGAGCCTCCAGAAGTCAGAATTTATGGAAAAAAACCATAAATATCTCTCTACATGTGTATATTTAGATATTTATAACCACGCTGCCCTTTTGGCCTCTGTGTTTTGTGCCCCAAGGATGATCTTTGAGATGATCCTGAGAAGGGCAAAGCAATGACAAGTGTCTTCTCACAGGCAAGGCTCAGCTTGAGCCATGGGATAACCCCAGGGAGTGAGGGGAGATTCAATTCAAACAGACAGTTTACAGCCTGAAATGCTTCTTGGGCATCTTGTATCTCTTGAAATAAAGTGGGGAAAATCCCCACCTGTTGTAAATAGTGTTGGTGATCCCAGTGGAGCCTGACCAGGATGATGGGAATGTGTCAGGGGATCGTCCAAGAGCTGGTGATCAATGTAAGAAAACCAAACTGTTGTGTGTAAATGGGTACAACACCCAAACCTGGTCTTCCTTTCTCCCCTCCAAGTGCCAAGTTATTTGCTGGGGGAGGCAGGAACAGGGACAAGGATCTTTTCATGTTTAGGATCTTGGCCATCCCAAGATGGGATGTTTGGTCCATGTCCACTCATGTGACAAACATAGAATGGTTTGGGTTGGAAGGGACCTCAAAGCCCATCCCATTCCACCCCCTGCCATGGGCAGAGACACCTTCCACTAGCCCAGATTGCTCCAGCCTGATCTTGGACACTTTCAGGGATCCAGGGGCAGCCACAGCTTCTCTGGGAATTCCATCTCAGCTCCTCCCCACCCTCATAGGGAAGGATTCCTTCCCAATATCCCATCTAACCCTGCCCTCTGGCAGTGGGAAGCCATTCTCTGTGTCCTGTCCCTCCATTCCTTGTCCCAAGTCCCTCTCCAGTTCTCCTGGAGCCCCTTTAGGCTCTGGAAGGGGCTCTCAGCTCTCCCTGGAGCCTTCTCTTTTCCAGGTGAACACCCCCAGCTCTCCCAGCCTGGCTCCAACCCTTGGAACATCACCAGGCAACGTTTTCACCACCCTTGGGATGTTCTGGGCATGAAAAAAACCCACAAAAAAGTCTTTTGAAGACTGAAAAGTCTAAAACCAGATTCCCCTTCCCAGATGTACGGTCTCTGCTCTGTTTCCATCTCTCCTCTTGAACCCCTCAGCTCAGTCCAGAGGCTTTCCCAGTTTTACTGAGCCCCTGTCCCTGGTTAGTTGGCAGATCTCTGGTTTGAAATTCAACTGCAAAGCCAGAGAGTTTCTTTGGCTCTTTCCTGGCACTTCCAAATGCAGAACAGCAGCATCTGGAGAGACTCAGGGCTGCCCAGATCCCTCTGCCATCCCCTCCTTGGAGCCCAGTATAACTCCCATCCTCACAAGGGGAGCTGCTGAGCCCAGTTCCAACAGACTCCAAGCCAAAACCACTGCAGGGAGGAGCTCTAAACCCCAAATTCCAGCCTAAAGCCACCTAAGTCATTGATTATAAGCTCAGCCTTGCATCCTGGCATTGCTCTTCCCTCTTATCAGGAACACAGAGCAGCAAATCCCCATCCCCAGCTCAGCTGCTCCAAAACACAACATTTCCAGCCCATTTCAGGTGTAACCTTCCATCCCCCACCAGCAAAACCCAACCAACAGCCTGTTTGGGTGTTTTGTCAGAGAAATCCGGCAGCTTTGGGACTGGAAGCCAAGCACAGACTCCCATTGTTTGGAATCAGTCACAGGATTGCCGGTGGATACAGAAAAAACCTGCCCCACCCACCCACCTCTTTATTCTTATTTTTATTTTGCTGCCCCTCCCCATCTGCCAGTGGAGGTGGAAGTGGAGTGTCCGTTGTTTACAGAGCTTTTCCACAGGGATGACATGGATTTAGGGTGGTTTTATCTTGCTGGGTCCTTGCCAGAGCCCTCCTATGAGGTTGCACAACCCCAAAGCCCAGCCCAGGAGCCCCTGGATTTTATTTGCTATTGAAATAATAATAATTATTTAAATAAACCCAACCTTTCAGCCTTCAGGAATTGATCCAAAGTGATTCTTTCATTCTGGGATTTGTCATAAATCTCCCATCCTACCCCAAAAAACCTGTTTCCGGCTGAATAATTAATCCAGTCCCAATAATGGAAAGTTTAACTTACAAATAGACCCTTTTGCTGTGCTTTATCCACCCAAAATCCCATCTCTGCTGGAAGAGAAGTCACAGTCATGGATAAAATGGTCCAGGAGAGGGACAGGGAGACCCCAGAGCAGCTGAGGGGGAGGGACCACTCTGGGATGTCTCTGCCCTTAAAATGTTCCATCCCAAAAGGGATCCTGATCCTGTACAACCTAACATTTCCATCCCAAAAGGGCTCCTTTGCAACTTCAAATTTTCATCCCAAAAGAAATCCTAATCCTGTGCAACTTAAAATTCCCATCCCAAAACAGATCCTGAGCCTGTGCAGCTTAAATTTTCCATCCCAAAAGTGATCCCGGGCCTGTGCAATTCAAATTTCCATCCCCAAAGGGCTCCTGATCCTATAAAGTGATACAGGAGGGTTGTGAGAGGACAGGATGGGCTGTGAGGTCCCTCAGGAGGTTGGAATTTGCTCTGTGGAGTCAGCTGGAAGGAGGTTTGGGGGGAATTTCTTCCCATTGTAGCATCTCCATGGAGAAAAAGGTCCCAAAATCTCTGTCTCTTGTCGGGTTTGTCCACGTGGATTTTCACAAATAAATGTTTCTCTGGTGAGACCTTGTTGTTGCCAGAGGTTAACTGGGGACAGGGGACAACGGGGGTGGGGGAGTGGGAGGAGAAGGGGAAGGTGGAGGAGGTGAAATTAGGAAGGAAAGAAAGGGGTGGGAGGCAGAGGGTGGGTTAGGGGAATCTTTGGGGTGAGGGGTTTGCTCTGGAATGTCACCACTAAAGCAAGGAAAAGGACAACCCCGACAATTCATCCACAAAGCTGGGACTGGGCTCAACATCACTGGACTGGGCTCAGTGTCACTGAATCACAGAATCATAGAATCACAGAATCCCAGAATCAGCTGGGTTGGAAGGGACCTCTGAGATCATCCAGTCCAACCCTTGATCCAACCCCGCCGTGGTTCCCAGCCCATGGCACTGATGCCACATCCAGTCTCTGCTTAAAAACCTCCAGGGATGGAGAATCCACCCCTTCCCTGGGCAGCCCATTCCAATGGCTGAGCACCCTCTCTGCAAAGAAATTCTTCCTGATCTCCAACCTAACCCTCCCCTGGCACAGCTGCAGACCCAGCCCTCTTGTCTTGCTGATGGTTGCCTGGGAAAAGAGACCAACCCCCCCTGGCTCCCCCCTCCTGGCAGGGAGTTGCAGAGAGTGAGGAGGTCTCCCCTGAGCCTCCTCTTCTCCAGGCTGAACAGCCCCAGCTCCCTCAGCCTCTCCTCCCAGCACTTGTGCTCCAGTCCCTTCCCCAGCCTCGTTGCCCTTCTCTGGCCCTGCTCCAGCCCCTCCATGTCCTTCCTGAGCTGAGGGCCCAGAACTGGACACAGCACTCCAGGGGTGGCCTCACCAGTGCTGAGTCCAGGGGCAGAATCACTTCCCTGGCCCTGTTGGCCACCCTGTTCCTGAGCCAGGCCAGGATCCATTGGCCTCCTTGTCCCCCTGGGCACACTCTGGCTCCTGTTCAGCTCCCTGTCCATCCCCACTCCCAGCTCCCTTCCTGCCTGGCTGCTCTCCAGCCCCTCTGGCCCAGCCCGTGGGGCTCAGGGGGTTGTTGTGGCCCAAGGGCAGGACCCGGCCCTTGGCCTGGTTGAACCTCATCCCCTTGGAATCAGCCCAACTCTCCAACCTGTCCAGGTCCCTCTGCAGAGCCCTCCTGCCTTCCAGCTGATCCACACTCCCCCCAGCTTGGTGTCATCTGCAAATTTGCTGATGAACTGGGCTCAGTGTCGCTGGGCTGGGTTTAACATCACTGGGCTGGGCTCAGCCCTGGTGGGGGGAGTGGGAGCTTCACACAAAGTTTATTGGAGAGGCTCCCACTGAGTCACGAGGTGCAAAAAAGGACCCCAACCCCCCTCCAACCCCCAAATCCCCCCATGACTCATCCCAGAGGAGTCTAGGGAGCTGGTCCCAATCTTAGCCCCAGACTTAGTCCATGATTTAAGTCTAAGGGAATAAGAATATAAATCAATAAATGAAATATAATAATATAAAATTTTAACATCTAAATGTACTAAATAATATAAATAAAACACAAATATTTGTGATTATATCAACAAAATTATTATAAATATTTTAAATATTACAGAAATAAATCAAATATATGAAATTAAATTTTACTTTTTGATAACAAATTAAATTTTGTATTAAACAACTTATATAACTATAAATTGATATACTAAAATAATACAATACATCATTATATAATATAATAAATTTATATAAATATGAATAATATGAAACGAATTATTTGTTATGATAAATGATTAGACAAAAAGATCTTAATCAGGATTATTTGCTACCCAGTCTAGAAGTTAAAACTACCAGTATATATATTATATAGAATAAAATCATATATATATGATGGACTTAACCTGCTGTTTGAAAGTGAGAAACTGGACTTTTATCATATAAAGTACATGTTATAGGGTATAAAATCATATATATATGATGGACTTAATCTACTGTTTGAAAGTGAGACTGGACTTTTATATATATATATGTAAACTATATATTGTATATAAAGACATATAATATATAAAAACATATAATATATAAAATATATATAACATATAAATATACAGCTTTATATAAATTTATATATTTATAAATATATAAATTATATTATATAGTATAAAATCATATCTATCTAATGGACTGTCAGTCAGGTCCTTACCATTTTTAGATAAGGATATTTTCCCGTATCTGCACATTTTCACCTCATTCTCAGGATGTTTAACTGTGGGATTAATGAGTCAAACTGGTTTTAGGATAATTCCATCCCAAAAGCAGGACAATTCCACCCCAACCCCCCGTTATCCCACCACTGATGGCTTTGCAAACAGGGCTTGTTGGGGTTGTTTTACCCCGTTCCAGGTGCTCCAGGCACTGATTCTGAAATCCTGGGAAAGGCTGAGGTGGCTCCTGGAACTCGGGGGGCACTTGGGACCCCTCAGACGAGCGACTCCAGCTCTGCATCCACATCCAACTTCCACCCAGTCAGTGGGGCTGCCCTGGAACCACGTTCTTGAGGAATAGCCGAGGGGATGGGCTCCCCTTTCTGGGCTGGAATTCCCAAATCCCACTGCTCCATCCCCTTTCCAGGCTGGAATTCCCAAATCCCACTGGGGCAGGCACTGAGACATCACAGCCCTTGGCTTTCCGAGGCCTCCACACACTGCTGGGAGAGCAAGTGGGAATTTCAGGAGCATCCAGCCCCCTGCCCAACCCCCTTCCTTGTTGGGATTGGCTCCCCTTTCCAGGCTGGAATTCCCAAATGCCTTTGGGGCAGGCACTGAGACACCACGGCCCTTGGTTTCCCAAGCCCTTCCCATGCTTTTGGGAGAGCAAGTGGGAATTTAAGGACCATCCAGTCCCCTTCCTTGATGGAGCAGCCGACACTGGCTCCCCTTTCCAGGCTGGAATTCCCATGGAGGGCCAGAGGGGTGCAGAGATCCCCCTGCAGCCCTGGAGGAACCCACCTGGAGCAGGGGGATGCCCCAGACAGGCTGTGACCCCCTGGGAAGCCCGTCCTTGAGCAGGGGCCTGGTAGGACCTGTGGCCCTTTGGGGGACCACGTTGGATCAGTTCCTGAAGGACTGAGCCCATGGAAGGACCTGGAGCAGTTCCTGAAGGACTTAATTTAAGACTGTGTTAAGTGTTAACCTGTGTTAAGGTTTAAATTCAAAGGAATTATAGAGGTCTTAAACCACTTTGTCCCACAGATTTTAATGATAGCAACACGAGAATATTTATATAAAATGAATAATTTATTTTATACAAATGATCAGAGAGAAAAAACCTTAATCAGAACTATTTACTACACAACATAAACACTAAACCAATATAAACACTAAAAACCTACTAACAGAGTGTAATATAGCATAAAGGAGTATAGTGCACTGTAACAAAGCAATTATTGAAGCAGTTATATGAAACCTAGCAAAAAGAAATAATTATTAAGTAGAGATCTGATGTAACTCCCCCAGACCAACACTCATGGGGAAATCTCTGCTCTCAGCCTCGAGGAGTGACCCTGGAGGGAATCCCCAACCAAAGGAGGAATCTCCACACCCCCCCAAGAAGGGTTATGTCAGAGGAACCCCACTGCATGAGAGGGGACTGGATTTTTAAAGGGATTGAGTGCCAGTCCCACCTTTCCAGTGCCAGTCCCACCTTTCCAGGCCAGCTCTCAGCTCAGCTGTCAAACCAGACCTCAAAAAGCAGGCTGTGTGTTCAAAGTTTGATGAACCAGGATGGTTGTGGCAGAGTTAACACCGAGACAACACCCTGGCTCCAGCAGTTCATCTTGCATGATAGCTTGATTAACAGCTTGATTAACAGCTTGATTGCATCTTGAGTCTGCTCAGAGGGGGACTATCCTGCCACAGTGGGCACCTGGAGTCCAACCAGGGTCAACCCACCAGAATCAACCCCAACATGACCTTTCCCAGAAGGATTCAGACCTGTCCCGACCACACCTGGGCACCCACCCACAATAAAAGTGGGGAGAATGAGCTTAATGGTTCTCAAAAACACCCCTCAGGAACAAGAAAATCCAAATTCCTCCTGCCTTGGTTTGTCCCTCCACCTGCACCTTGACATGAAGCCCCCCCAGATCAGGAGCTGCCTGGTGGGTGACCCCCAAAAAGCAAAACCTTGGCATTGGTTGGGGGTTTTCTGTGTCCTGGCGGGTTTTGCAGAGTTGAATGAAACCATCAATGTGCTGATCTGCTCTGGCAAAGGCACCAGTGCAGCTTAATTAACATTTATGGATTCCACAGCATTTTGCATAAATGTTTGCTTAATACACAGGTCAAAAATACCCCCAGAAAATGAGAATTAAAGGGAGTTAATTGCCTGCAGCTCCATCAGTGTGTGAACTGGGGTTTCCATAGCACCCGGTGGTCTGTGAGATCAGTAAGACAAAATTAAGGCTTAAAGAGAAACAACTTGAGTTTAAAACACACAGAGGGAAGTGGATTCATGTTCTTTGCTCAACTTCATCACTCCCTGTCTTAGTTTAACAAGATTACAACTTAGAAATTAAGAAACTTCAAGTGGAAGTGTGGAAAAGTGTGCTGGTTTAAAGGCAAACCAGCTGGGGAAATGAACTCAACTCAAAGGAGAGATTAGAAGTCAGAATAACAATTTAATAAAATAATACAATAAATACGATTATACAGACACCCAAACCCCAAATGTATAACCCAGCACCCTGGGGCATGAACAGGGTGGTGTTTGTTGGGCCCCCTGAGTCTAAAGGAAAAGGAGAGGGAAAAAACCTGTTGGTGAGAGTGGTGGTGCAGTCTGGGCAAGAGTGCTGGTGCAGTCTGGTTGAGAGTGGTGGTCTCATTCTGGTTGAGAGTGGTGCTCTGCAGTCTTCCTCTGGATCCCACCAGTGGTTAAAAAAGTCCCAAGACCCCAAGATTATCTATCCTCCAGCTCAGGCAGGAATGCCCAGCACCTCCCTCAGGGTGGGGAGTTCCACACTGGGTGTGAGCACAGGAGCACCCTCCTGTCTCCCAGTTCCACACTGGAGGTGAGCACAGGAGCACCCTCCTGTCTCTCAGGCCTCTGAACACCCAGTTTACAGCCTGAGGGGTCAGGGCTGCTCTGGGCAGAGGGTGGAAATGGTTCATTGATAACAGTTTCTGGGCAATGGCATGGAAGGCTCTGGAATACCCAGTTTTGGGTTACACCCACACAGTGATGAACTGGTCCCAGCTGTTCTAGCCAGGACACTGTGACACTCCCTGATTCCATTTTGGTGTGGATTCCAGCAGATTTGGGGTTCCTGGACACAGACAGGGGCAGCTGGAGGAGAGTTACAGCCACGGCTTTGTTGTGGCCTTGTTGTTTACACAAGTAATTAGTTTTTATTACTGAACTAAATGAATCAAGCAGGAGCCAATGACAGGTTTAAGAACCCGCAGCAATGATTCCAAAACTAACCCAAGCTGGTTGGGAGTGTGAAATGAGAATTAAGTAGAGTTTTCATGTTCTTGGTGCCAAGGAACCACATCCAAAGGACTTTCCTTCCATCCAAATTCCTGAGGGCAGGAAGGGAGAGCTGGGAGTGGGGTTTGCTCCAAGAGGATGCTCAAGACTCTAATGGGCTGGATTTAGAGTTAAATGTTAATTTGAGCAATCTGAGGGGCACGGCGGTGGTGGTGGTGGTGGGCTGTTGCAGAAGGATCTGGGAATTCCTGATGGGATCTGTGCTCTCACTACGCAAAATTAAGGATCTTTGAGGAAGAAATTCTTCCCTGGGAGGGTGGGGAGGGATTGGGATGGAATTCCCAGAGAAGCTGTGGCTGCCCCTGGATCCCTGGAAGTGTCCAAGGCCAGGCTGGAGAAACCAGGTCTAGTGGAAGGTGTCCCTGACCATGGCAGGGGGGTGGAACGAGATGGTCTTTAAGGTCCTTCCCAACCCAAACCATTCCATGATTCATCCTGGAAGACATCCCAGGATGGAGATCCCAGCCAGGACAAGCTTCCCAGGGGCAAAACTAGCACACCTAATCCTGCTTTCCCTTCCCTTTTCCTACAAGGAATTCAAAAGTTAGACAATTACAAGCCTCCCAGTAAGAAATATTCTGGCTACACAACTCCCAGGATGTCAAGAAGAGTCAACCCCCTTCCTGATTCCACCAGAGTAGGAACATTTCAGGCTGAGAGGAGCCTTTACCATGCAAAGCACTTCCCAAATGTTATTCCAAAGCAGGTTGTGCCAGTCCAGGTTGATTAAAAAGCTTTCAGGGAGGTGATGAGAGAGGTTTGGAATGGAGGTGAAAGGGGGAGGAGGAGGGAGGGTTGTTGGGAACACTCCTTCTGCAGCCACAGGCCATGAGGGTGTTGAGGGATGTGGAGCTCATGATTACAGGCTGTTCACCCTCTGAAAGCTGCTCCAGAATAATCAAATGGCTGCGAATTTGCATTTAAATTGAGGAATTTAGGAATCCAGACCCCGAAGAGGAGCGGGTTCCCCTCAGGTGACACTTCTGGGATATCACAGCTTTCTCAGAGGAAACCAAACTCTGTCTGTGGCTTCAAACCACCCCCCAAAGCTCATCCTGCTGCCCTTCCCCAAGACATGGTTCTCCAAAAGATGGGAATGACATCCACACCCCAGCTGTGCCACAGCAACCACCTCTGGATCTGAACCCAGGGGGTGAACTCAGTGATTCCCAACGTCCCAGGGGAGGTTGGTGGAATGCTGGGCTCCGAGCTGTTGTGAAGGCATCACGAATCTGGTGTTTTCAGAGGGTGGGGAGAGCTCAGACCAGAGCTGCTCTGGAGGACACCAATTGCACCAAGTGTCACCAGGGGAGGTCAGGATTGGATATTATGACATTTTTCTTCATGGAAAGGGTTGTCAAGTTTGGTTTCCTCTGTGAAGGCTGTAACACATCAGAAGCATCACTGGAGGAGAACCTGCTCCTCTCCAGGGTGTGGATTCCTAAATTCCTCAATTTAAATGCAAATTTGCAACCCTTTGATTATTGCACATCCACCCAACCCTCCTCCCTCCCTGCTCTGAGCTGCAGGGGCTCAGCTCTGCTGTCCCCCCTCATTCCCAAGCACCAACCTTGCTGGAAATTATCACTTCAAAAGATCACAGAATCCCAGAATATCCTGAGCTGGGAGGGACCCACAAGGACCATCAGTCCAACCCTCAGCCCTGCACAGACCCATCCCCAAGAGTCACCCCCTGTGCCCCAGAGGATCATCCCAACCCTCCTGGAGCTCTGGCAGCCTTGGGGCTGTGCCCACTGCCCTGGGGAGCCTGGGCAGTGCCCAACCAGCCTCTGGGGGAAGAACCTTTGCCTGAGATCCAACCTGAGCCTGCCCTGACACAGCTCCAGCCATTCCCTGGCTGCTGTCCCTGGTCCCCCCAGAGCAGAGCTCAGTCCCTGCCCCTCCTCTGCCCCTGCCCAGGCAGCTGGAACTGCAGTGAGGTCTCCCCTCAGTCTCCTCTTCTGCAGTTGAGCCCTAAATGACTAAATAAATCAAATTTAGCCACTCAGCCAGCCAGTCCACCTGGTTCCTGCAGTCAGGAACAGTCACTGGTGGATTCCTCAGGGGCCTCAGGATGTGTCCAGACCAGTCTGTCCATTTTTCTTCCCTTTCCTTCCAAGGGAAAGCTGCCAAGAGCAACATGGGCACAGGCAGAGCGAAGCTGGCAGGAGGCACAGCCTCATCTCTGCAGCTCAAAGCATTTACAGGTCATCACATCCCCCATCTGATCCCAATCCACCCCTCATTGCTCCCTCGGGACCTGGAGGACTTTTCCCGGGCTGGAATTGTGAGTTCACGCTGTGACCCCACTCTTGGTGATTCACATTCGAGGATTTAATGGGATAGCTGAGTTTGCAGCCGCTGCTGGGGCTGTGAAACCCTGGGTTTTGTGGCTTGACCTGGGGATAAACCACGAGAAATGAGGGCACCAAAGTTCAGATCCTCGGGAATGAGGAGCAGGGAGACGTCAGTGGGGCCACCCTGAGGTCCAGACCCCCCCTGAGCCACCCCACCAAGGGGAAAAAAACCCATCCCTGTGTCAGTGCAACCTGAGCCAGGGCACAGGAAGGCTGCTTGGAACAGACCTTCCTAATAAGACCGTGGAGAAATCAAACCCATTTACCTCTTCCGAGGTTTCAGCCTCTTCCTCGCACCCCCAGGTCCAAACACGACAACAAGTGGGTCTGGAGCAGTGACCAGGAAGGATGAACAGCTCTGGAGGGGAATCAGAGGCTGAGCCAGGGGTGTCTGCACTGAAAATCCAAATCCAGGCACTTCCTTCTTGCTCTCAGCCGGCCTACAAGGATCAAATGACCCTTTATCATTGAGATGAGCTCTCGATGTTTGCATCTGTGTGGTCCCTGGGGTTAATAAATGCTCCTGGAGCTGCTCCTGCACACGGGAATTACCAGATGATCTTCGGTTTGCGTGTCATTCACAGAGGGGGGGGAGAGCAGCCAGAGGAAAACACACTGGTGTGGCATCGGCAGCCCCAGCACCTGCAGAAGGGTCTCAGACAACTCCACGAGGGTCCCAAACATCCTATCGGAGACCCAGACACCCCCATCAGACCCCAGACACCTCCATGAGGGTCCCAAACATCCTATCAGAGACCCAGACACCCCCACCAGACCCCAGACACCTCCATGAGGGTCCCAGACATCTCCACAGACACCACCATCAATGTCCCAGAGACCCCCATCAGGGAACCCAGACATCAGGGTCCCCAGACAACCCCATCGGGATCCCCAAACATCTCTATCAGTGTCCCCAGACACCCCGACCAGGGACCCCCGACACCATTAGAGCTCTGATGTCACAGAAGGCAGAGCTCCCAGTAACCCCAGAAGGCTCCCAGTTTGTCCCTCCCAGCTGGGAAAGGTCCCCATTGCCACGTTCCCCACACTGGGGGTGTGGAATGGTCAGTGAATCCCACCCTGGGACCACCAAACACCTCCATCAACGTGAGTGACAAGGTTTCAAATCCCTCCCAGCATCTGTGACAGTCACCCAGGGCCAATCCCCCCTTCCCACTCTTCTCCTGAACTTCCCAACCCCTCCAGCCCTCGGATGCAGCTTGGAGACATCTCTGGGTTTGCTGTTGTCCCAAATATTCCCACTTGCCTGGCACGGCGAGGGTGGAAAAGTACAAGCAGTGTTCTCCTTACTCATCCTTCCCAGCTCCCAGAGCAAACCTTAAACGAGCAGGAGAACCCCCCACACCTTCAGCTCCCCAGGGATTTTCGGGAATGCAAACACCCAGCGGGAGGCTGGAGCTGTAGATGGAGTTTCCCGAGGTCCTGCCGGTGATGGATGAGCCGGGGAGGGGTCGTTTGTAAAAGTTCCTGTCACGAGCTCCCTCAATTTGCAGTTAAATACAGGGATATTTCCGTCCTGGGCAGCTCCACCAATGGCTGGGAAAAATCAAATGCTATTGCCATGTCGGGAATAATTTATTTGGGCATTGAAACCCTTCGGAGTTCCTTCAGTCTCCTTTGGTTTGCATTCAGCTGCAGAGATGGATTTGTTCACTGCAGCCCATGGAAAGCTTCCTTATCAGGGGTTTGCTCCCAGGAAAACACATCCCAAAGCACAGCGTTGGGTTTGCAGCCTCTCTGGTTTATCCCGATGCACCTGGAGCCAGGTGGGAAGGGGCCAGAGCCCTTTGCTCAGACCCCGAGTTATTTGGGGACACAAAAACCCCCAGGTCACTTAGTCCCTCGTGGCTTTGGGGCCTCCCGGGTGCTTGAGCTGCACTTCCAAGCAAACTCCAGGCTCCAACAGTTTATTCCTTTGCCATTTTTGGGAGTGGATGGAGCCAGAAAGCAGCGATGCCTTGGCTGCTCCACGCGGGGAGGATCCTGCCAGGGTTGGATCATTCCCGACCGCTGCTCCAGGGGATGGAGCTCAGATGAATCCATAGCTTATCCTCCTGCCCCATCCAGTGGTTCTTTCGGGAAGAGCACTGAGGAATCGGGAAAAACACGGACCTCAGACTGCGGCGAGCCCCCAAAATCCACCAAGGATCCGGCAGCTGCTGCTTCCCGAGCTCTGGGAGTGCTGGACTGAAATGATGGCTGGGAATGCCGGCCTGGAAGGGCTGGAAAAGCTTCTGAGTTGAAAGAGCAAAACCTCTACCTCAATTAGCTTGGGAATTTAGGAGTTTAGTGATCTCTGACCTTGGGAGCAGTGGGGCTTGTATCTTCATCAGCAAAATGGATGTTTTTGTCTTAAGCTGAACTTTGCCGTTTTGACTATTTTTCTCTTAAACCTATAATTAGTTTAGTGTTGTAAAATAAGGGTAAAGGGCAAAGGATAATTGAAAACAGCTGAAGGAAGTTAACCAAGTGAAACCTGTGCTTCAAAGGCACAATCAACAGAAGTAATTTTGCTAGGGATTAAATACAATAAAGATTGTTTTAGTAGAGGAAAACATTGAGTTATTTTTTAACTGGTGATAGATCTAAGTGTCTTGTAGTGGGGATGATGCCTAAATTGGAGGAAAGTTTCTCCAAACAATATTAGTAGAGATGAGATATTACAGTTGATCTTAGCCAAAAGGCTGAGAAGCAACACTGTCTCCTACAGCACATTCCTGGGACAGCTGCACCCACATCTTGGACGGGGGCACTCTGGGCTGGGTTAGGAACTGGCTGGATGTCTGGGCCCAGAGAGTGGTGGGAATGGAGCTGCATCCTTTGGGATCCGGGCACTGGGGTGTCCCCAGGGCTCAGTGCTGGGCCCAGCCCTGTTTAATGTCTTTATTGATGGTCTGGATGAGGGGACTGAGTGAACCATCAGCAAATCTGCAGATGGCACCATGTTGGGGGAGTGTGGATCTGCTGGAAGGCAGGAGGGCTCTGCAGAGGGACCTGGCCAGGCTG
>NW_021940780.1:506645-509047 GCF_001715985.3 Manacus vitellinus
GGGGAAGAAGTTCTTCCCAGAGAGAGGGATCAGTCCTTGGAATGGGCTGCCCAGGGAGGGGGGGGAGTCCCCATCCCTGGAGGGGTTTGAGCAGAGCCTGGATGTGGCATCAGTGCCATGGTGGGGGGGACAAGGTGGGGTTGGGTCACAGGTTGGACTCGATGATCCCAGAGGTCTTTTCCAACCTGGTTAATTCTGTGTTTCTATGGTTCTGTTAAGACAGAGAGCAGCTCTTTAACGAAGGTGTTCATGTGCACACAGTACATCAGTGCACACCCGTGTCCAGGGGTTTTACAATTTTATAGCACTAATCCATCCAACCCCAGAACTCTCCACCCCCAGAACCTCCACAGATCTGCCCCGTGGCACGGCCTCCCTGGAATTGAGTCAGAGATCTCCAGACCCCTTTCTTCCTCATCTTCCTCCTCCTCACAACACACGCTGTCTTCAGAACTTCTCCAAAGTTCCTGGGCCTTCAAGGTTGCTTTGGCTACAGTGATTGTCACGTTAAAAGGGGCAGAAAAGAATAACTTTCTGTCCAAGCTCTATTAATTTATTTTTTGTCTATCAATGTCCCTCTAGGAGATCAAAGCCTTTTATTGTCCAAAACAGTCTGTTGGTGTCTCATTAGGTAAGACCCTTTCCTTAACAGATTCACTGAGACAAGGCAGGACATTTGATCCCTTTTAATTAGGAACTGCACAGCAATGGGGAGACCCCTCAGTGGGCTTCTCCTATGAGTTATTTCGCCCTCAGCACCTAAAAATGGCCTCACTCCAACAGTTCACGAAATAACATATTTATTAATACAAATTTGTGACAATTTATGGGGTTTGTGTCGTCTGGAATAGGGTCTGGCTGCAAAAGCACATTGAAACCATGTAGTGCTAATAATAAAGCAAAACCTGAGCACACACTCCAGAGCAGAGCACTGAGGGCACTAAGGAGCATCATCAAAAGCTTTAACATAAAGCAGCTTCCTAAGAATCCTGTGAAGCAAAAGTAACCTCTAGTTCTTTAGAAACAAGTAATTACCTTCTATGTCCCACCTTCCAGGCGTCCCCAGAAGTGGAAGGAGAAAAGGAAGCCTGTCAGCCACCTCTGCAGAGCTGATGGAATTTCTCCCCTGTTTTTGCTTATGTCCAAATCTCTTTTTATATCTTTTTTTCTTTAGTTAGTTTGAGTGGCTACAGTCAACAAGCTAATTTTGGGGTGACACACAAATGACACAGGCCCAAGAATTTTCCTGTGTCCCCATCTGGCAGGATGCTTGTGGAAAAAGGCCATGTTACCTCCATATCACTCCTTTCTTTGTTTAATCCTCTGATAGTTTCTGGGAATGTCTCTTCAGGTGCTGGGGGTCTTCCAGCAAACCAGCAGGAGTTTTTTCTCCTTTTGTGTAGCCTTATCTATTACCTTACAATGATATCTTATAATTCCAGTCCAGGTGCATCTGTCCCAAACAAGCTGTGCTTGCTGAAGTCCTTTCCCTTGAGAAGAACCCTAAACAAACCTAAAGAATTTAGAAAATTCGATGTGAAGGGTGAGAACAGGGTTTGGTGACTGTCAACTGCTATTTTGAAGTGTGAGAAACTTTACAGCCACAATAAAAATCCCATGTTTGCTACAAATCATAAAAAATCCAAGGCATCAAGTGAAGATAATCAGAGGAGAGTCAGAGGTTGGAATCATCAACCTGGACTTGCTGACTTGACCCCTACTGCCCAAAATTTTTGCTACAAAAGGGACACCAGGTGACAGTCTTGCTCCATGAAAGAGCAGCTGGGTGAAATTTGGGGATGAATTAAAGGAATGTTTGATCCAAATGACACTTTGGGTGTGAGTTCTTTGTTTCAACACAAAGTAAAATTCCAATTACAAAACCAATTACGATTCCAAGCACAATTCCAAATACAAAACCAATTAGAATTAATTTTTATTTTTATTTAGATTTTTTGAATTTGTTTTTATTTTATATTTTATTTTTACTGGAAACAGTGGGATGGGACTGGGAGCACTGGGGAGGGACTGGGATGGGATTGAAGGCACTTGGGAGGGACTGGGGGCACTGGGGAGGGACTTGAATAGGACTGAGGGGACTGGGGAGGCACTGGAATGGGACTGAGGGCATTTGAGAGGGACTGGGATGGGACTGAGGGCATTTGAGAGGGACTGGGATGGGATTGTCAGTACTTGGGATGACTGGGAGCACTGAGGAGGGACTGGGATGCAATTCCCATATTGATATATATTTAAACATACAATATAGATTTATTTATAGTTTACTTACTTTTCTATATTAATGATCTATTTTTATGCATTATTTATATTTTTAATATATTATTTATTGATTTTAGGTATTATTTATCTATTTCTATAGATCACATATTTATAGATAATTT
>NW_021940780.1:509174-510212 GCF_001715985.3 Manacus vitellinus
TATATTATTTATCTATTTTATATATCTCTATTTTGTAGATCATATATTTATATATTATTTATCTTTTTGTATCACCTTCCTGTATACATAATTTCTCTGTTTTTGTATATCATATATTTTTTTATTCATTATATGTCAGTTAAATTTATACATAACCATCACAAAGATGTTGGGTGTTGACAAGCAACTCTCCCTCTGCTCTGAAAAAAACCCTATAAACTTACACAAATCATTCTAAGCTTAAATGTTCCCATTGTAATCAATCATTATAATATTTGATAAATGTATTTAATAGAGAAACATCTCAGTGCTCCCAATACTGATTTTCCTGCTTTCTTCCTGTATCTGAAAGAAATAAAAATAATTCAGACAGGAAATACAAAGAGACTTTCTGGTTGTTGACTTTGATTTCCAGTTTTGATCCTTTCTCCTTTTTCTCTTCAGGTCATTTATCCCCCAAGGGGTTGGAAAAGGGAGGAAATTATGAAAAGAAAAGGAATAAAAGTCCAGGCAATAGAGAAAAAATATATTTTAAAGCCAAGAAAAAGGGGAAGTTTTGAAAACTGAACTTCAGCAGATGTCTTACTTCTCTGCTCTCAGGATAAGACATCAGGATACCTCCAGAGAGACAAATTGCTGTTTCCATGAGAAAAAAACTTTCTGGAAAAATCATGGAATTCTGGAATGGTTTGGGTTGGAAGGAACCTTAAAATCATGTCATTCCACCCCCTGCCATGGGAAGGGACGTATTCCACTAGCCCAGGTTGCTCCAAGCCCTGTCCAACCCGGCCTTGGACACTTCCAGCGATCCAGGGATAGCCACAACTTCCCTGAGAATTCCATCACCAAAATTCATCCATGGCTGGGCTCCACGAATGAAGATTTGGGAAGGGCTCTCCCCACGTTTGTTCCAAGCTCATCGGTGGCTAAAAAGGCCAATATGACATAGACACGTCTGATTGCAAAAGGCAGAGCAGAAAGACTCCTTAGGTGGTAAATTCTGCCAGACACGATTCTTTCTGCATTGTCTTTTCTCCT
>NW_021940780.1:510978-514864 GCF_001715985.3 Manacus vitellinus
GAGAACTTCTGTCTTCTCTAAGCTGACTTCCAGCCCAAAGAGCTCAGCAGCCTCAGCAAAGCAGGATGTTAAACGCTGCAGAGCTGCTTCTGTGTGGGCAACAAGGGCGGCGTTACCAGCATAAAGCAGCTCCTGGACAAGATGGTTTAAGGTCTTGGTGTGGGCCTTCAGTCACCTTGGGTTGAAAAGGCTTCCATCAGTGACGTATCAAATGTAGATCCCATCATCGAAGTCTGCCGTGGCCCTTTGGAGCATCCTGCTGGAAAAGATTGTGAATAGGTTTGGTGCAAGAACACAGCCTTGTTTCACACCACTGGTTATTAGAAAGGGCTCAGAGAGTGCATTGCCATATCTGACTTGGCCGTGCTGATCCCCGTGGAGTGAGATCACTCCATGGGGTCACCAAAATATTCACCTGAAATTTGACTCAATGACCCAACACAAACCTGGGAGGGAGGAAGGAGAGAGGGCTGGGAGGGTTTGGGACATTCCCCGGAGCCACTTCTCCTGAAAACACCCAAATTCCAGCTGACCCACCTCCAGCCCCTTCTCTTCAACAGACTCCTAGATAAAGTCACTTTATTCCGATTTGCTTCCTGGATAAAGTCCCTTTATCCCGATTTTTCACCAGCAGGTGGCAGTTGGAGACCAGGGAAGCGAGGAGGGATCTGGAGCCTTGGTTGAGACTCCCGAGAAAACCTTGGCGGAGGGACAGGTTGATGCTGGAATTTTCTACTGCTGGAGCAGGAAAAGAGCCTTTAAAGTACATTTCTCTCCATGACAAACCACCCTGTGTCCCTCTGAAAGAGATTCTCTTGGGTTAAAATGGTAATTGAGGAGGGATTTTAACTCAGGTGGATAATTTGCCCTCGACCCTTGTGACAGTGTTGTGACCACGTGGGGATAGGGACCAAAATTCCAAGGAAATCTGATCCAGACCCATGAGAAATAACAGCCAGAGCCGTTTTCCTGTTGGAATTCCCTGGTGTTTGATGCTCTCAAACAGCGGGAGATGGTCCAGATTCCCAGCAATGAGCATCCTCCTGCTGTCTGGTTCTGGAATCACTCCCTCCCAGCATCTTCCCCGTGTCTCTATCGTGCACTAAATGCCATCTCCAGCACTTTGGAGATGTTTAATTACTTTTCTTTGTATGATTTGTGCTGATTAAATCTTTCTCCTTGGACAAGAGGGAAGGAGAGGGTCTCACACTGGGAGCACATCCCTGGGGGGATTGGCAGCATTTCCCAGAACGGCCTCTGCTCCCAGCTCCTGGTGCTAAAGATGTTCCTGCTGTCCCAAAACAAGACCAGGCCCCTTAAAAATACCTTTTTCTTATTTCTCTTCTGCAGCCACACAGTGACAGAGGCTCTGTTCCTCCTGCTCTTTATAGATCAAATATGTCCATAAAGATAGAGTTTTATAGAAACAACCCCAAGATCTCACTGCTTAGGAGGGTTCAGACCCAGCCACACCTGAGAGGTATTTCATACAACCCTGGGATGGTTTGAGCTGGAAGGGACCTTGGAGATCATCCAGTTCCACCACACCTGCCATGGGCAGGCACAGCTTCCAGGTTGCTCCAACCTGGCCTTGGACACTTCCAGGGATGGGGCAGCCACAGCTGCTCTGGGAATTCCAGCCCAGCCCCTCAACACCCTCACAGGGAAGAATTCCTTCCCAATATCCCACCTGCCCCTGCCCTCTGGCAGTGAGAAGCCATTCCCCCTTGTCCTGTCCCTCCTTATTCCAAGTCCCTCTCCAGCTCTCCTGGAGCCCCTTTAAGCCCTTGAAGGGGCTCCAAGGTCTCCCTGGATCCTTCTCTTCTCCAGGTGAACCCCCCCAGTTCTCCCAACCTGTCTCCAGAGCTGAGGTGTTTTCCCCCAGGAAGGCAATCCCAGGGCCTGGGGGTCTGGGGTGCAGATGATGGGCCCCCCCAGGGCACTCCAGGTGCAACGAGACCTTTCTGCCCTGGCACCTTCGTGCTGGGAGGAATCTTTGGATGTGTTCAAATTTGGAGTCCAGGAGTGATACTGGGGGGCAGTCAGAGGGAACTGGGAGCACTGGGGGGAGGCGAGGAGTGGTACTGGGAGAGGTGGGGGGGAACTGGGAGCTCTGAGGGGAGTGAGGGAGTGATACTGGGAGAACTGGGAGGGAACTGGGAGCTCTGAGGGGAGTGACACTGGGAGAACTGGGAGGGAACTGGGCAGCAGTGGGAAGGAATTGGGAGAACTGGGAGCGAGCCAGGGAATGATACTGGGAGCAGTGGGAGGGAAGTGGAGCACTGGGAGGAGTCAAGGAGTAATACTGGGAGAACCCAGAGGGAACTGGGAGCACGGGGTGGGGGGGTCACCTCTCTGTAGGGCAGCCCCAGGTGTGGGCAATGAGGATGAGGAGGGGCTGGGGCCCCTCAGGGGTCACCTGGCTCAGATGAGTGGCCAGGGGGTGACTGAGGTGGGTCCTTCCAGGTGAGAGCACCTGGCAGGGACTGCAGGAGCCCCTGGATGCACCTGGGGATGGAGCCCCTGGATGCACCTGGGTGACCAGGTGGTGTTGGATCAATGGTTGGACTCGATGATTCCAGATGTCTTTTCCAACCTGGCTGACTCTGTGATTCTGTAACAAAAATATTCTTGCTTGCCATGGAGAGATTTCTACACATATACTTGTTTCTGCGGCAAAGTTGACAGGAGATACAGTAAATTTTGGTCCTTCCAGATACAATTCTTTAGCCCAAGTATAGGATGGTCTGCTTTGCTGGCAAAGAAAAAAATAATACAAAAGAACAAAATTTTGTTTAAGTCTTGCACTTCTCTGCTGGCAATGGATTATGCTGTTAAATTATATTTTTCCTTTAATTAAAAACATGTTAATGCAGTTTGATGCTAAAAATGAAATCATTAACATTTATCACCTCTTGTCAAGGCTGGGGATGAATCCAGTGCTTCTTTTGCAGAGGTGAACTGGGAAGGCACAGCAGGAACTGTACTGCCCACCCAGTCTGCTCCGTGTTCTTGTGGACAAAGCTGATCCAAGGGCTGCAGAGAGCTGAACCCTAAATACAGCCCATCTGCTGCACCACCTCGCTGGCTTCATTGAGGTGTATTAATTCACAGCAGAGCAGGTCAGGGAAAAGATCTGCTCGGCTCTCCCTGTCTCTAGAATCTTTTGGCAGGCTGTAAATGCTCCCCCAGCTGACATGCTGCTGCACAGGTAAGGATCTGCTTGTCCTACAGCCTTGTGTTCAGCACAGCCATAAACCTGGCTTTGGAATTCCCCATCTCCAGCAAGTCCAGCACGTCTGGATCTGGCTGCCCTGCGCTGAGGTAGGAATGTTTGCACTGATCAAGGCACGGAGATGGTTAATTAATATCTTGTCCAGCTTTTAATAACTTGGTTTTACCTTGTCCAGGTACTTGTGAGAAAGACTTCTGAGCTCAGGAGGAAGAATCTGATATCTCCAGTGGGCTCAAACTGCGTGTTGTTCACTGCAAGTAGTCTCTGATTTTTTTTTTCCCCCTATCTCTTTGTCAGAGGTAGTGGTGCATTAATCCTTTTATCCCTGGCAATCGTGTCAGCTGGGGAGAGAACAGCAGATAAAGCACCTGCATGCTGTTTATTCTTCCTGTGTAAAGCTTTGTGCAGACACTTAACCTGGAGTCGCTGCAACGCAGACAGGTCGAGCTGCAGATAAAAGATGGAAATGCCAGATCAGGGAGGTGGCTGCAGCCTCCCCCCCTCGATTTGGGTAGGGTTTCACATGCACTGTGTCCAGTTCTGGGCCCTCAGCTCAGGAAGGACATGGAGGGGCTGGAGCAGGGCCAGAGAAGGGCAACGAGGCTGGGGAAGGGACTGGAGCACAAGTGCTGTGAGGAGAGGCTGAGGGAG
>NW_021940780.1:515434-520700 GCF_001715985.3 Manacus vitellinus
AAAAGACGCCAAGGGGAGCACAGTTGGTGAGTCAGAGGCACAGACAGAGGGAAACAAGCAGGTTCAAAGAGATGCTGCTGTGCTATTAAGGAGAATATTTCTGGGCTGTGTAGCAGAAGGACTGTATCAGTTCTAAAATACAGCCCTTTACAAATGGGCCTCTGAAAGCAAGCCGAGGCATTTGCTGTGATGCTTCAGAAGTCTGGGCAGACCTTAATTTGGCTTCTCAAAGAATAATCTGTTGTGTCAAGACTTAGAAGAAGACTTGATTAAAAATCAATTGGAATGTGAATGCTGGCATCTGAATAGTGCAGGAAAAGTATTTATTTAAATGCATTTCATGGGTGATTTTGGTAATGTGGCAAGACTGTTTGCCTTTTGCTGCCAAGATTATCTCTCTGTTTTATGGCAGTTGCCAGGCTCCTGGTGTGAGACACTGGACAAAACCAGCAGGTTCAGCACCCTGAAGGTTTTATTGAGAGAAGGGAAGGGCAGCAGCCTGGAATTTTGGGGTTCTGTGCTCTCCTGGCAGGTCATTTTTTCTGGCTGTGCCCATCAACAGGATGCATGTAAAATGACTGCCTTGCCTTGTGTGAGCTCCAGCCACCCAGGGCACAGTTTGGGAGAGTTCAGCCTGTTTTCTGCCAGCTTGAAGGAAGTAATTAACTTGAAATTAATTATGTCAAAGATTTGGTTAAATAACAAATTAAACTTCCTCCAACTTCAGTATGGAAATAAACTATTTTGGCAAGAATAAATCTTTCCATTGGGCTGCAAATGATTGTTCTTAGTAAAAAAAAAATAAAATAATCCTGTTTAGAGCTTTGATAACTCCAACACACAATCCTGCCCTCCTGCAGTTCCACTGAAAGCAGGGGCAGTGGTTGCCCATTCCTACCTGCAAATCCTTATGAGCACCCATGGCTGCTCTTCATGTGGAGGCACAGTAAAACACTCCTGTCATTTGCAATAATTCTGGAGCAGGGGACTCCTAATCTCTTTTCTCCTGACACAACAGTTCTGTGTCTTGGGCCACATTAACGTTATATAGGATTAAGTGAAGCAAATACAGTGCATTTGAATCTCTGCCCTATAATTGAATGTGACACAGTTCAGTAGCTGGAAATAAACTCAGTTTTGAATAAAATATGGTTGTTTCTGCTTAGATGAACTGGAATGCTTGGGCTTATAATTTCCCTCTTGAGCAGAATCCTGATTTTTTTCTGCAACACTTAAGTGTTCGTGTTTAGGTTTTATTGCTCTTTTTTGGTTTGCTTATATTCTCCAATGTATTCAAAGTGTCCCCTGTTCAACTCATGTAATTTTGATTGAATTCAATAGAACATTTCTCCTTTCTGTATTAATGTACCTCTATTGGTTCTTCTATTACTGCATCAAATACTGTGAATTTGGAAATTGAGCTCTGTCATATGAGAGGAACATGAAGAGAATGCAGCTGGTGAAACCAACTGTTGGAGCAGCACACAGATGAATAGAACCTCCTGTGCAGGTACAGAGCGTAAAATTGTCTTCTAAAGAAAATTTCCCTTACACTGAACGAGACCTGAAATCTGATTTTTGAAGAGATTTTGTGTTTTACAAAACACTCAGCAGGGCAGTGTCACATCTTCCTACAGAGAGCACAGAGGAGGGCAGCGTTGCCCACATCACACCTCTGATGGACAAGATGGTCACATTTGCCAAAGATCACATTAGAACCATGAGATATTCTGGATTCCCTCTTGGGTCAGGCCTGGCAGAGCAGGTGGAGGAAGACCTGGTGGGGTTTCTCCCCATGTGCTGTAAATAAGCTTTGCCTTTTCTCTCACTGCGAGCGAAGGTGTAAGAATTCCACAGCAGAAAGCAGATGAAAAGCATCTTTTCCTGCTGGACCTGGGGCTGAGTTCCTGCTGGACCTGGGGCTGAGTTCCCCCTGTTGCTCCTGGAATGAGGCAGTGGAACTGGGTGAGCACACCTCGTGTGGGTGGTGGTGGCTCGCTGAACCTCCTGGCTGGCACGTCTTGGGACACGTCTGGGATGTCACAGGAGCATCCTTGTCCCTGGATGTTCACAGCAGAGAAGGTTTGCTTGGGAACACTGTGGGCTGGACAGGCTGCTCTGGCAATTCCCAGCATTGCTGGGGTGGTGGCTGGGTTTGGGTTGCTGGGATGGAGAAGGATGGATCGCTCACATCCACTTATTAAAACAGCTTTTCTCCTCCCCTGGCCAGAACAGGGGTGCCCTTTCTCTCACTCTTTTTCAAATAAGATGTTCTTGGTCTGCAAACCCCTCCTTGGCTTGTTGGTTCTGAGCTCCTGGCCCTGTGTTTCAGCCACTGCTCCCCATGTGGTTGTTTGGCTTTTGGAAGGTCTCGCTGGGCTGTCGTGCAAGAGGAGCCAGAATTTCCTTACAGATAATGAAGTCTCTGTTAACAGCAGAAAATAAATATTATGGAGAACACGAACAAAGAACAATTAATTTGATGCACTTAAGTTTGTAGATGAATTTTCAGCCTTGGATATCCTTACTTGTCAAGCCTTAAATGATGTTGTCACGGAAAGGCACAGACTGGGATGTCTGTTTGATCTGCAAATTGTTTTCATCCTTCCTTCATTGTTCTGTGTGCCCTGGTATTGAAGACTCCTGAATCACTGTCCATCCAGGGGATCTCTAGAAGCCCACTGATATAAACCAAACCAACACTTCCCCCCCAGCAGTCCCTTCCCACCCTTGATATGTGTTGTGGACCCGTGAATGTAACAAAAAAGGCATGTTCACATGCATCTCAAAGGATTTACCTTCTATCTTCTCTCTGCTTCTTCACTACAAGATCCTCTACCCTGTCCAGGAAGACAAAATCCTGATTCTGCATTGTTTTCATGCTTGATAGAGAAAAAAATCTCCCCTATTCTGTGTGAGCTCTACTTTTCTGTAAGAAACTAGACTTGAACAGTTTCCACCCAACACTGTGGTCACTCTTAGAGGTTACACTGCCTGTCCTTGCAGAAACCTCCAGAACATGCAGAAGACAGTGGATTATTTCCTGTGTTAGTATTGCACATCTATACATTAGCTGATGAAGTTATTTGCAACTGAGCTGTTTCCATCCGATTGCCTCCCGTTTGTTCTTTGTTCAGGTTGTACCCAGAGGAGGAACCTGCAGTGGCTTTTCTCTCCTCTAAATCTGTATTCCACTGCTGTCTCATCTGTTTAATACATTTCCTTTACAAACCCAGACTTATGTTTTAGCCCATTGCCAGCAAGAGCCCTGGAAAGATTTATTCTTCTGGATTCTAATGTAAAATGAGTAATGCTGGAACTGGCTCCCTTGGTAGCAGCCACATGTTTTACCACTGATTGTCAGAAACAATAAAAAAAAGAATACGTTGGTAGTTCCTGTGCTGTTTGCTTCCTGGGATTCTTATCCTGAATTAACCTCCACAAATGTGTTGCATGAGTAACTTTGGAGAAGTTCTTGGCGTACGTGGAGGAGATAAACAGGGAAAAGAAATGGAGTTGTTGCTGGAGTTTTATTAACAAACATCAAGGGAATGAGCCACTGACCCCAAGACTCTGTGTGACCTCGTGTCAGGTATCCCACTGTGTTTTCCAGAGGGTAGAATTCATCTGCTGCCAGGATTAATATTGAATATCCACAGCTCTGATAAGTTGTGTCACAGGTCTGCCTACACAAAATCAAATGTGTGCTGCAGGTAAGATTAAACTCAAAGCTCCTTGAATTCCAATTCTCTTAAAAAAGCTAAGTTTTGTCAAATTCTGGCTCCTAGTAAAGCCCGAGGTCCCATGGACAAGGGTGTTCTTTCTTTGGCTCAACATCATACTCATCAAAATCTAGAATTTTTTTATTAGGTTTGCATGGAAATACAAGTATACCCTACTGTGGTTATAAAATAGATGAACATGTCTTTGTTTTATAGATAAAAATATCACAAAAATGAATCTCTTAACACCCATCCGAGGTCTGACTGGGTGGACAGGGAAGTTGTCAGTGCTGAGGGTTCTCTAAGCATTTGCAGTGAGGAAAGCTGTAAAAAGGGAAAGATACAAAAGGGAAACTAATATTTTTATTTCAAATGAAAAGAAACCCAAACTTGATATTTGGCAGTGGTACAACCACCCCTTAGAGCGTGTCAGGAGCCACTGACAGCAGGGTACATTTCAGGAGTTACTGTCGTCCAAAATACTTCAATTCCTGTCAATACCAGGAAAGGAGGGAACTGAAGTGGATGTGAGGGGAGTCTCTGGGAAAAGGCTCTTTCCTCTCTGGAGCTGGGATGGGGACAGCATCACTGCTCTCCTTGGCCAAAAGAGATTTTCCAGACTTTTAATGCAGGGATCTGTCACCTTCTGATTGAGGCAGGGTGGTGTCAATTTAATGCTCTTTCATATTTTCCTTAATGACTTAATAAAATATCTAATGCAGTTTGTGCTTTTGTTCCACATCCAAGTCTCTGCTTCCCTTTGGGTCCTGGTGGGTAATACTGTTCTCCTCCAGACAATATCCACTGTTCTATCCTTTCCCTTTGCCTCTCTCAGGCTGTGGCATTTTTTGACATCTGTGCAAAGCTCCACAAATAAGTTTTCCAGGGAAGTTTATTTGTGGTCATGTTTTACATCAGTGATAGTGTTTGTAGTTTGGGAAGTAGAGCAGGCCAAAGTGTGTTATAATTATGATGGGTTTTGAAAAAAACCCTGTCCCATTACAAGTTTCCCCCTTGGCTCTGTGTTTGTGAAGCAGCTCTTTGACACCCTCACTTGTGCTGCAAAGGACACGACGAGGATTTCACATTTGTTTTACATGTGTTGGACTGAGCTCCTGGAGGTTTAAAATCTGATATCCCACCTGTCCTTTCAATCATTCACTTGAGAAGGATGGAAGGCAATTAAAATCCCCAGCAGTGTCAGGAACATCACAGGGGCTGACATTTCTGCCTTGTGGAGCGTTGGATGGCTCGGCAGGAGTTGTCACATCTCATTTTTGTCTCCTGCTACGGAGCTCTCGCTTCCCGAAAATGCTGCCAGGCTTTCCAAATTGCAATACTTCAGGAAAAAACTACCTTGTTTAAATTTTTTGGTTTTTTTTTTTCATCTGTTTGGAGAGGCACTGCAGTGACATTGCCCAGAGTTCCAGGCTGTCCCATCCCTGGGGGTGTCCAAGGCCAGGTGGGAGGGGGCTGAGAGCCACCTTGTCTAGTGGAAGGTGTCCCTGCCCATGGCATGGGATGGGACTGGATGGACTTTTAAG
>NW_021940780.1:521184-525327 GCF_001715985.3 Manacus vitellinus
CACCCAGCAGGGCAGGAATGCAACGTGTGTGTCACCCTCAGCACTGCCACAGCACTGCCTGCAGTTACAGCCCAGAAAGAGAATCCCACATTTTCCATTTGCTGGGATTGGGAAGCAAACTTTGCCTTGCCATCCACCCGAGGCAGCTGAGGGGAGGGGCTGGCTCTGATGAGACACAAAGTTTGTTTCCTACCATTAAACCACTTTGCTCTGTTGGAATCCACGTGTTTGCCACATCTGGGCACGGGTGGAGAAGGGATTATGAAATGTGGGTTGGCTTTTGCCTCAGAGTTTATGGCCTAAATAAATAGTTCACCTCCCAAGGAGCTTTGGGTTGGTGAACACAGGGACACTTGGTGATGCAGAGGCACCTGCAAGCTGGGTCCCAAAATCAGCCCATTTGTAGTTTGTGGTGTGGAGTAAATATTAAGTTTGATTAGAGTGAAATCCCTTAGGATTTTTTTCCCTGGCTCATAATAATGCCTGGCTTACCACTTTAAAAGTAATTTTTTATTTTTAGGAAACTTTAGTGAGGTCTTTAAATAGTTTGCAGCTGTGGGAGCTTTAAAAATAATAATAAAAAATTGGCTTTGAACACCTGTGAGTTTGAGATTTGGCTGGAAGGTCTGTGCTTCTTCCTCATCTCTTGTTGGGGTGTGCACATATGATCTGCAAGAAAAATGTTTAAAATCTCATTTATGTGGAGTGTGACTTCATTTGGTAAATAACAGAAGGAAACAGAGGAAGGAAAGTAAGTCTAAGATTTTACAGAGACACAAAATGTTGTGGCTGCATATCCAGGGCAATTTTTGTTTCAAGCTTTGGTGTATTTATTTGAAAAACTGAGCTGCAAACTTTAAAAAAAAAATGACTCGGTAAATTGGAATAATTTTGTGCTCAGAATCAGCTGAAGAATGGAGCCTGTAAGAGTAAATTATGCCCCTGGGAAGTCTGATATTGCTCTTAGCAGAAGAGATTTATAGAGAGAGCAATGAGTGGAGATAGATGCAGTGAACTTTGTCTTTTGGAGCTGAGCCTGTTTTATAAGTTTTTTTGCAGTTTGTGCTACCATCAGTACCCAAAGAAGAATTTATAGCTTCCTGTAGTAAATTCATCACCGTGTAGACAAGATTTTTATTTTTATTTTTTCTGTTTTGGAGACTGGCAGGTCTCACTGACAAATCAAGAAAATTTCCCCTAAATAACTGAGACAGATAAAGAAACTCCACTCCCACGTGTTTGCAGGCCAGCAGGGGTGACTTCCAGCCTGTTGGAGAGGAGTTTTTCTGCCAAAGGTCCCAGAGGATCCTCTCCTCTGGACACTCTCCCATTCTGACACCCTCAGTACTCTCCCAGCCAGCAAGGATGGACGTTGAGCCTCTGCAGCAGGAGGAAAAACTTCATTTCCTCTGAATCTGACATTTCCCCCCTCTTCTCAGCAGTTTTGATAATCATTTTTATCACTGATTTGAGTGCTTGCAAAGCAGCCTCCAAATTTATTGAGGGGTTTGGAGCAGAAGGTGCTGAATGACCAGCCTGGATGTGAGGAAGAGAATTTCCAAGAGCTTTTCCTTATGAATCCCTTTGAGATGCCTTGGCACGAGCAAGAACTGTGTGAAATTTGTCCTAAGGAGTGGGAAGGGAAAGGCCTGGTAAAGAACTGACTGCAGATCAAACTGGGAATCTAAATCCAGGTTAGACGTGGTCCAGTCCAGGTTTATGTTTGACTTTGTGGTTAAGGTCCAGTTTAAGGACTTTGAGACCTGTGACAGATGCAAAGGGATGTGACACTATAAAAAAATCAGAGAGGAAGTTGATTTTCTTCATTTAGTGAGGAAAGTTAGAGAAAAAACCACAAGTTTTCACTGTTTTATGGGTAAATATAATCAGAAATATCCTGAGGAGTTTCTGCTAACACAATATTGTACTGTAGGGGGTGTGGGCTGAGGATTAAAACCCTGTGCCTTCCTCACTAAGTGCTTTGCTGCTCTCCAGGCAGTGCCAGGGAAATCCATTCTTAGTAACTGGAGTTTCCCAGTGGCACAATATTATCCTGAGGCAGGCAGACAGAAACCTGAACTCTTCTCTTCTCTGTCCAACTGTGGAACAGACATTGCCAGGGCTGAGTTTATTCTGAATAAAAAGACAAACAGCTGCACAAATGACCACCAGGAGCCTCAGTGAAACAGCCAAGTCCTGGGAATTCTTACTGTAAGGAATTAGTTAGTTGGGCACAGTCATTCTAATCCTCCTGGCATTTTTTTTTATGTCTGAGGGATTTCAGATGACATTCCCATAAAGCAGCCTGTGAAAATTATTTCTCACTGTCCTCTGTTGGAAGAGACAAGTTTCTGAGTGGTGCCTGTCACTGGAGCTCGAAGGATCAGCAGATGTTGCTGTGGGTGGTGCTGTGCAGTGAGAAATAACTCCTCCTGGAGGTGAGATGTGACCCACAGGTGCCACTGTCCTCTGAATGCCCCAGTTTGCCCCTGTCAGAGTCACAGGTAGGACCTTATTCGTTGTTTAATACCCCACTTGCTTGACTATGTGTCAAAAAAGAGCATGTCAGACCTCACCCTGTGCCTGCTGCTGCCTGCTCCTGACATGATTACTGCCAAATAATTGATAGGGTCTCCTACTAAGCCCATTAATTCTGATTTTCTTAGCTCATTAATGGGCTTCCTTCATCTTCTGCCTTTGCTGTTCAAAGCAGCTGTGTATTTAATTAGCATTGGCTGACCTTTTTTATTTAGCTGCTAAAAAGGTTACTTAAGTCCTTAAGAAGAATTACTACAAGGGGAGTTGACCTGAGAACTGGTGTATTGTTGCTGGTGGTAATTGGGCTGGTGAAGTCAGTGCACATGTGATAGAGGTGTGGGGGTGTAAATGAGTCGTGTTCTCTGGCAAAGGTCGAGACACAAAGCAAGGAAATGATAAAAGAGGTGAGAAAACATTTAGTGGCTGGTAGGTGCTTATGATGAGGGAGATCAGCTCCCTCAAAGCCACGAGCTTTGCAGCTTGCCCAGCAAACATTAAATTTTTATTTCTAAAAAAAGATTTAGGATGTAATCTAGGGAATACTTGGGTTTCCTCCTGATCATGCCTGGCTAAGTAATTGCAGTGATGAATGAAAAATGCCATTAAGCCTGACTGCTACAAATTTGTTTTCACTTTGGTAAAAATTATTTCCCGTGGAGATAAAAACAACAGCCTTTGTAGAAGTGAACAGAGATTGTGGCAGGGAACTCTGTCTCTCTACCTGTGTCAGTTTAATCATGTGTATTCATCCTTACATGTCAAGTTTGTTCTTTTTAAGAGGTGAAAACTAAAGATAATAAAACAAGTACTGATGTTTGCTGCACTTGGAATTGCCATCAGTCCCCAAAGCCTGGCAGAACCTGCTCTGAAAAATGGGAATAACAGACATTCATTAAAACTTGAGACAGAGAAGTTTGTGTGCTGAGCTTTTTTTTTTGTTTTTACAAGTCTTTCCTTGGGAAGACACATGTTTAAAAGGCTTCTTGAGTGAAGGCCTAAAGCAGATTAAATTTCTAACAGGGTCTATTTTGCATCAGGATACAAAGAGTGAAAGTATCTTTTTCCAAAACTGTGACTTCTTTAAAGGTATGATGGTCTTCAGTGTCCCTTCCAAGCCAAGCCAGTCTGTGATCAGAAATTACCTACATTGCCTGTGGATCCACTCACACCTTCTACACTTCCCAGAAACTTGAATCACAATTCTATGAAGCCTCCAACTGTAATTATCCCAACTACACCTTGGGAATTACTGTCCTAAAGACCAGGCCCTTTAGGGTTAAGTGTGCTCAGACTGTAAATCTGTTTTACTGCTCGGAGGCTCTCACAGGGTGTCTGTTTGCAGCAGCATAAATCTGCCACTGGTTATGGCCAGGTCCCCACCTACACGGGGATCAACGGCCCTTCCTGTCAGACATCCTCAAGGATACACTGATAATGGGGTTCCAGAGAGCTGCTGAGAGTCTGTGCAGCAAAATGGATGTGAACTGGCTGCCTTGTATCCATAAATCTCTTTTCATCCTTTCGATCACCTCTGTTGATGGATTGGCTTGGAAAAGGTCCATAACTCCCTCAGCTTCCTGGATTTAACAGCAGCTGCCCCAGCCC
>NW_021940780.1:526980-532004 GCF_001715985.3 Manacus vitellinus
TTTGACAACAAAAATACAAGTGTCACCTTCCCCAGGAGCTGGGCACTGCTCTGCTCCTCACCTTCCCCAGGAGCTGGGCACTGCTCTGCTCCCAAGACCTGCTGATTTTTGTCAATGTTTTCTTTAGCAATTTGCTGGAGAATATGTAAAAGTGCAATAAACCGGGCAGTTTGTACGTTAAATATAATAAAAAATAACAAAACATCGAGTTTATTTAAATACAGAATGGGGCTTGGAGCAACCTGGTCTAGTGGAAGGTGTCCCTGCCTGTGGCAGGGGGTGGGATGAGATGGGCTTTAGGTTCCCTTCCAACCCAAACCATTCAGGGAATCTGTTATGGGGGTGTTTTTGAGACAGAGTTTTGAGTAAAATGGTGTTGTTGGTGCAGGTGACAAAAACTTGCCTCGTGCCACCTGGGTTTGTTTGAACTGTCGAAGCAGAAACAGCTCTGGATGTTGTGTTTTTAACAAAGCTACTGAGGAGAAAGCAAATTCCTTTTTAAAATTTTACCTCAAGAGTCAAAACACCAGGAGTGGAGGTGAGACAGGAAAATTATCACCACTGTTAACAGATGCTTTCCTTTAATGATTCAGGCACCATAAATGATGAGTGAGCTGCTCATTCAGGACACTGCCTTTTAGTTTTATTTTACCTGTTGATAGAGAAACAAAATCCACTCTCTGCAGACGTGAAGGTAACAAAAACCAGAGGCAGAACTCCTTTTGCCAAGGCACAGGAAAGTTTGACATCCCTTTTTTCTGAGTGTTTAATCTTGAGAAAGAAATTTTGGTCCAATCGATTCGTAAAATCTCTATGAGGCAAAAATGCTGCAATGGAAAATACATTTTCCCGTCTACAGTGTTTGGTTCAGCATAATTAACATGAATAATGCAAGAAAATTTTCTGATAGTTATTATATTAGAGAGCTTAGCTGACTCATAACTGCCCCCATGACATAGCCAGAATGCAAAGTACTCGGACAGAAATAGCACAGAGCTGGTTTGATTAAAATGTGATGCGTATTTTGAATTAAAAATATTCAACGTCTTGCAAAATGACCTTAACGTCTCTTCCCTCCCTCCCCCCAAAACCACCAAGGAAATCTGCAGGATCATTTTTGAATGCAGCTTTTTCCTTCTCCACCTGTGAATTGACAGAACCTGCCATTCATGGAAAAACAGGTTGTCTGATTCTATTCTATTTCTGAGCTCAGCTACAGCAGAATAATGACACAGATTTTTGGCACAGTGCTCTTTGAGAGCCTGCCATCGGAATTAGAGAGAGAATTCATCCAACAAAAAAATCACCTGACTCTACTCCTCGTTAACAATCAGCCCCATCTCCACACCCTTCTCCCCTCAGCCCCCTGAAATCTGCCCCCCAAACTCCTGCATGTGCCCAACAATTAAATGTTCTTTGAACATCTTGCAAAGATTTTTGTGTGCTTCAAATTCTGGGTGAGGAGTCTGTAAACTTGGGGCACTTGGGTCAGAGAGAGGGTCAGAAAACCCTTTTCAAACGCTACGAGAGGGGTCTGAAAACCCTCTGAAAACCCTCTCTGCACGTTGTTTTTCTCCTGCAGCCATCAAACACTCCAGGCAGCAGACAGGGAGCTTGGGAAGGAGCCCTGGAAGGAAAAGGCAGTTGATAATTAAAGAGGAGCAGTTATTACACAGACTTGCCCCCAAATCTGTGATTTCAAAGTCAGCTTTCATCTGGCATCTCTCTCCTGAATTCCCCTGTGCCCTGGGAGTTCCCCTGAGCAAAGCAGATGGTTTTTTTGGATCCTTGGGAGCAGAGTTTGCACAGGGAACAACCTGCCTGTGGGTTGCACACGGGCTGCTCGGTGTTTCTCTGGCATAAATAACGATTTGCATGGATTTGAGGCACCAAGCTCCCAAACTCTCAGTGCCCTTTCTGTTTTCAAGCAAGCTCAGAATTCAATTCAGGCGCACTCAGAATTCAAAACAAGTTTGAAGGACTTGAGGTCCAACCCTGCTGGACCTCCTGGAAGAGCTTTTTAGGGGGTATTTATTTGAAAAACTCCTTGCCCCTTAAATCTGCCTTTTGCAGCCATAGCCCATGCCAAATTTTTATCATGGTCCAACTCTTGCTCCCACCCTCTCTTACTGCGCTCTCTGAGATTGTTTTGAGGTAATGTGGGGAAGAGATATGTGATGAAACTCTTTTACCAAGACTTTTTGAATTTTATGGCCCAGAGGCTTCGCTTTTGTCTTCCTATTGACCACCATTTACTCATTATACAAGCTTTTCTTTTGACAATTTTCTTTATTTCTCCATTTTGATACCTGGAGATATGTTTGATAAGGACTAACCAGTTATCACTAATCAGCATTTATCTGCAGGGATGATGTCTCATTTATTTATCTGGGCAGCAGAGACTCTCTGTTATTCTTCCACCTCCCGTTGTTTGGTTTCACTGTTCTCTTGTATGGTTTTCTGAGAAATTTAGCTGAAAATTAATGCCAATATTTTGTAGAATGTCTCTGAAGATAAGGATTAAAATGAGGAAAGCTTTAAAATCCTGGGCTGATTTAAAAATAAATGGAGGAGGGGGAGACCTGGCTTTGAAATAAGTGTTGTGAGAGGACAATTGCTGGCTGAAGAGGGGGATTCTCACCCTACCGAGGCCATCTCAGGAGTTCTCAGGACAAATGGGAATGAGATGGCCCTTGTGCCTTGAAAATGCTTCCCACTGTGATTGTGCCGTGTTATGAGACCCTTTCTTTGGTGCAGCTGCTGCCTGAGAGCTGCCAGTGGAAGGTGAAGCCCCTTTAGGTGTCACTGCCCCTGTGCTGCTGGTGGGGAGATCCTCGTTTCGTTCTCTTGGGGTTGTAACATCCAGCCCCACCTGAATTTCATTACTGAGAGAATTAATGTCTTCATTTACATGCCACTGCTGTTGTTCTTCGTTGTTCTTCACGCCTCTGGCACAAAGATTTGTGTTCAGTACCAGCAGATGCAGTAATTGAGCTGTTCCCTGACTTTGCCACCACTGTTTGTGAAGGTCTTGAATTTCTCTGCTGTTGAACAAAAGGCTTTTACAGCCCCTGGTTTTCCTCTGCTAACCCAATATTCAGTGTTGGAATTTACAGTAGCTCTCCATTTCTGCTGAGGGTGGCACAGAACCATGGAATGGTTTGGGCTGGATCCTTGGATCCAACCATTCACTGAGCACCTCCAGGCCGCCACCAACCCCTGTCCTTAAGTGCCACATTCACAAGTTTGTTGAATCCCTCCAGGGCTGGGAACTCCAGCCCTGCCCTGGGCAGCTGTGCCAGGGCTTGAAGTGTCCAAAACAAGGTTGGACACAGTTTGGAGCAACCTGGGATAGTGGAAGGTGTCCCTGCCTGTGTCAGGGGATGGCACTGGAGGGTCTTTAAAGTCACTTCTAACCCAAACCACTCTATGATTCTATGAAAGACTTCACTAACCATGAGGGATTTCTCAAATGTTTTAAACCATCATGTATGGAATTATTTGTTTGACTCGTGTTCTTTGTCTTTTTCCTTGTGTGTCAGTTGATTTGTGGTCGCAATTATTTGCTTTGGTAGGAATAAAATCTGTTTGGATGGTCTCACCCTCCCCAGAGCAGCAATGCCCAGTTAAGCCCCATTCCAGTCTGTAGTTTTAGTTACTCTTCTGCTTGTTTTGTAGAACATGGTGTGGTTTTAACCCAGATGTGTTTCAGTGTTTAATATAAGTCTTAGATTTACAAGTGATTCAAAGCACCAAAACAAATTCTTTCCCTGTGGCTCCCTTTGGTAACACCAGCTGAATTTGTCCTGACATTTCCTAATGGCCAGGCTGACCTTCCTGCTGACCTGGGCTGCCTCTGGCTCGTGCCTGAATTGATGGGTGTTGGCTGCTGGCTCCTCAGGGTGGGACAGCTGGGGGTCCATCCTTGCCAGAGCTGCTCCTGAGCAGAGGATGTGCCAAACCCTCTGCAGCCTCAGCCCAAGTATTTCAGGTTGTATAATAAAACCAGGATGTCAGTGATGCTCTCTGGTTTCCCAGTTACCAATCAGTAGAATGGAATCTAAAACACTGGCTGTTTGTGTATACAAGAGCTGCATTTGAGTTAAATTTAATAAACAAATTGCACTACATAGTGAAAGCCAGATGTGTCATAAAACTCTATTTTTTTCCCCGTGATTTTGTATGAGGAGATTTTTATTTTTTTGTTGTTATAATGAACATTCAATAAAAAAATTTGAGCTCCATGATTCACACAGAGTGATCTACTGTAATTGTAAAGATTTCTCATGTGACATTAACAAATACAAGGATATAATTGGGTACATGAGGAAGAATTAGCTGAGCTTGGGCTGGTTTGTGTGGTATCAGCAAACTACCCCTGAAATTGAGAATATACATTATGCAGCCTGAACTGTTCTGGAGCAATTCTTCTGATAGATGCTTTGACTGAATTTTTAGTGCTGCTGAAAGGTGGCTGATTGATGCCTATAAAGAATAATAATAATGTACTTAACACTTGGGGAACTTTTAGTCTTGTCTGGTTTATGGGTGGGAGAATTATGGTTGATTTTCTGCAAAGTCATGAAAATGCAGTTCCTTCATCACTGGTAGTTATCTGGCTCATGTGTCTCCTCCCAGGGGGAAAACATTGTTGATCCTGGAAGCCAGATCTCCAGGATCTGGAGCTTTTCCCACTCTGGGAACCCAGAACATGGGTAGGGATTCCCTCTGTACCCCTCAGCAGTGATTCCACTGACCAGAGTCTTCCCCACATGTTGAAGCCTGAGACAACATAGAAATTAAACTCTCAGGCTGATTCAGTGAGTTGTCAGAGAACACGTGTCAGGACAAAATGTTGAAACTCCTCTGCCTCCTGCAGGGCACTGGACAGACTCAGGAGCTGGACTTCAATGATCCTTGTGTGTCCAGCTCACAATATTCTGTGATTTAAATACTGGTAGTTCATTATGTGAAACTCTTTCCTTAGACCTGCTTATCATATCAATCCTATCCTATCCTATCCT
>NW_021940780.1:533023-544329 GCF_001715985.3 Manacus vitellinus
AGGGGCTGCAGGAGCTGGGGAGTGTTACAGAGCAGTGTCCTCACTGTCCCTGGGAGGGAGTGCAGGACGGGTGGGATGTTATAGGGCCGTGTACTTACTGCCCCAGTCTGGCTGAGGGGCTGCAGGAGCTGTGGGGTCTTATAGGGCAGTGTCCTCACTGTCCCTAGGAGGGGCTGCAGGAGCTGTGGGGTGTTGTAGGGCAGTGTCCTCACTGTCCCTAGGAGGGGCTGCAGGAGCTGTAGGGTGTTGTAGGGTGGTGTCCTCATTGTCCCACCCTGAGCTGGGTGAGGGGCTGCAGAAGGTGTTGGGTGTTATAATTTTCCTGGGCTGTTTGTGACTGGAAGCTACTCCAGGGNTTCCACCTGCAAATGAGAGGAAGAGAGCAGAGCTTGCCCTTCCTTTCACCCACATTTGCACACCCTGGGGGCAAGAGATGGGATTTTTTTGGGGGGACTGAAAGTACTTTGACATCACAAGTTATGAACTGCACTGATAGGCTGTGCTGGAAAAAGCCCTGCAGTTTATTTCTGGATCTAAAGTGAGTAAGACAGTAGTAATCTGTCTCTGCCCATGCTACATCTTCAAAGGTGTTTGATTTCCTTTCTTAATTTCATTGGATTCTTTCTTTTTCCCAAGGTGGTGAAATTGGTTTAGGTGTTATCACTCCGTGAAGAGCAGGTAAGTTCAAATTAAAATAAATAACTGCAGGAAGAGGTGTTAGAACTCGAAACATGAAGGCTTTTCTTCAGCACAGTTCAGTCCCTGGAAAATAGCTGTAAACTTTTTGTCCTCCTCAGGGGGTCTGGAATGTCTCCATGAATCTTTGGGGTTCTGCAGAGAGATGCCACAGAGGGTAAACAATACATTATTATCAAACCATCCACCATTGTGAAGACCTGGTGTGCTGGCCCAGAACTGCCAGGGTTGTACAGCAGCAGCTTGGTGGGTCCTTCTGCAAAAAGAAACTGGAAAATGTGTTGTTTCAGTGTCTGTGCCTCTTATCTTACTTTATAAAATCCTACAGGAAGGCTTTTCTTACCTTGCCTTAAGAGATGAATATTTATGGAAATTGTCACTGGAGGTTCCCTCTGGACTGTTTCATTCTTTCCCAAGTGATGGAAAGGGAATTCTTCACATGATGCTGTAATAAAATTGAGTGAGTGAAAACACGTGTGTGTGTCTATAAACACATTTATTGAAACAGAGTGGAAAATAAGAGGTCTGGAAAACTGAGCTGCCTCTGAAAGTGATGGAGTCAAAGGCCTGGATGTGCAGGAGCAATGAATTATGGAAATCACTCGTGACAAATAGGCCTGGGTGGCCTCAACAGCTCTGCTGGGTCAACGGGTCTCATGGAATGTGCTCAGAACATGGAACTGTTTGTTTCTCTGCCACATCCATTTTTCCACAGGGTGAGGAGTGATCTTGAAAATCATACCTGAATTAATCTGCAGTTTCCCCTAGACTCGGTGTCCTGTTGAAAAAGGGCTGGGGAAGCAGATCCCATCCCTCTGCTGCTGCTGCTCTGAGCCCTGGGTGGTGAGGCTTGTCTGTCTGCAAGCTGTGCTTTATGTAGGATTTGCCACTGGGCTGTGACAAAAAGGTTTAAGAACCCCCTAAAGAGAAGAAATCTGTCATTTGTAGTGACACTGTCACTGGGCAGGGCTGGATGTCCAAAATTTGATGAAGGAAATGAAGCCCCTGAATGGATTAAATCCTGTGCCTTTTTGACCTTCATCGTGTTGCCTTCACTTTCTACTTGATTTGTATTCATATTTCATGGTTATGAACTTCTCCTTTAGAAATATTTGATAATAATAATTTCAGCTGTTTGCTTTGGCAGAAAAGTCAGAGTTAACGCAGGAGAGAGAAAAAAAAAAAGACTTTTCAGACTGAAAAGAAACACTTTAAACTTTACCCTCTGGTTCCTACACGTGGGCTGCAGCCGGGTTACTTTTTGTGTCTTTTCTCCTCTGATGGATCTGGCTGAGCACTGCAAATCAGGGTACATCACCCTCTCATTTTTGCTGAGCTCCTGTGACATAATGCTGTTAGATTTTATTTGGACATTTGATTTAGATATGTCTTAGGGACTAGGAGTCTGGAGACACTGCAGTGATGCTTTTCCATGTCTGTGTGTGTGTATCTCTCGACTTTCCAGTCTTATTCCCTCCCAGCAAAAATTGGAATTCCTTTGCCAAAAGTAGACTTTTTTTTGTGGGAGGGACTATTCACCCAATATGGTATTGGAAAAGAGTGTTTCAATAATAATGCAAATGCCTGTGTAGAGCAGATGAAGAGCCATCCCATCTCTCACAGGAATTCTGTTTTTTGCTGGAATTTCCTTGGCCAGGGGGTTAAACACTTGGAAGGTCATGACTGAGGTATTTCTTTAGCCATTTTTCAAGCCAATGTGTTTTGGCTTGAGTTGCTGAGAAATGCACTGTTTTGAATTATTTAAATTTGCCTCATTTGTGGGAAGACAAACACTCCTAATAATCTGTGTGCAGGCTCAGTAGCAACAACCAGCACAGACAGAGCTCTGCTCCTGACCCTAGAGACAAATGTATAACCTGGTCAAATGGCTGAAAAGTGAAAGGTGGGTAAATTCATATTGAAAATACAATCCAAACTTCAGCAGCCACTGTGTTTAACCCTTACTCACAGCGAGCTGCTTAAACCAAATCCCACTCCCTCCTAAGGAACATGTGCCAGTTGAAGTGTAAATGATAATAAGCCCTTGGCTGTTTGGGGGGCCTCAGATATGGGCTTTGTCTGCCTGGTTCAGTGTTCTGTGTTCATGTGGGTTGTGAAAACTGGGGTTATATCCGAGGGCTGCATCCCAAAATTGGGCTTGGCTGGTGTTTCTTTGCTACATTGCTGCATGATTTAGACCAGGGATGGAGGGGATGGCTCTGCAGGGCAAGGTGGTGGTGGTCTGCATTCAGATCTGGTTGATTTGGAATGTTCCCAACCACAGCTAGAATTTAGTGAGCAATGGTTCACTCAGAATGCTGCTGTAGGAGAAAAGTTTCTTCTGTTTTAGGGACTTGGGAGCCCACACCCTTTGAAAATCCAGGAGTTCAGAAAACAAACCAAAAGGCTTGAATTGCTCTTGCGTTGAAGGAGGGCCAGTTCTCTGGTGTAAATCAACCTGCCTGGGGTCTCCAAAGAAGTGCTGGAAGCTTCCATGGATCTTGGCCTTGCTCCCACCATATTTACACTTCATTTAAAGTGACTCCAATATTTGGGCTGTTGGCTCAGAGGCCAGTTAGCTGAGACATCTCTGTGGTTATGTCTGGTTTTGTCAGTGGGTGGTGCAGAAAAAGTGAACTCCCTTGCTCTGGCCCTTGTGTGATGTGAATCTGTAGATCTACGTGCTCCTTTGGTATTTTTTTCTATTTTATTGGGGGGTTTTGAGGTTTATGTGGCCTTTTTAGCTATCTGATTTCTTTGACTAATAGTAAAATTACTGTTCAAGTAGGAAGAAAGAGGCAGCTCCATGGCTCCTTTGAATGCACTAGAGCAGGAAACCAGTAAATCTGATTAATGAGCAGATTAACACTTAACACCCTGTCAATTATTTCAATTAATATGTGTGGGTAACAGGGCAGGGACAGAAATCTGCCTTTTAAAAAGCAGTGAAATTTGCTGCAACTGCTTGGAGTTATTGCTGATTTCTTCTGGGGGGGGAAACCCACAGCATGTTCAAGTGGTGGAGTCTCCTTTCTAACACTCACGTGGTAGTTTGGTTTTCTGAAGAGTTCCTCCACTAGAATTGGGAATATGGACTGATGGTAACCTCAGGAAGATTTACCTGTTTTTAAAAGGCTGTTTTTGCCTCCTGCAACACAGTGTTGTAGATTTTACATGAGGGGAAATCCTGGAGGAAGGGAGACCTTCGGGGTCTGAGGCTACAACACCCCTACAAGGCACTAATGTTGAACAAAAAGTTATGGAGAGAGGAAGGGGTGCACTTTTCTGTTGGTTTAAAATTATGAGGTTCTCAGGATTAGTAGAGGGTCCCAGAAAACCATGCAGACTAGGCACAAGGAATTGGGGCTGAATTTCAAAGTGCCAGCCTCATTTTCTAAATTTTGTTCTCCAGCTGGCGATCTGAGCTCTGAAGTTCTCAGTCTGTTTCTGACATAATCATTTGATAAAACCCAAAAGTGTCTGTCTTGGGTTTTAATATGCAGATCCTGACTTTGCTGTGGTAATTTGTCCTTGTGTTCCATAATCTGAAGAGCAAAGTCAAATGTTTTGATTTGACATTAAGTGGATGATGAGCATGTCAAGCGAGATCTGACTGAGGTTTCATTTTGGTCTTCCAATAAAATTTAAATGATTTATTGTTCAGTCAAAATGCAGGCTTGTAAAAAACCTTTCCAAGAATTATAATTTTTTTTCTTGTTTCTGTGGTGGATGAGGTTTGGTGAAGAACCATGAAGTTGCAGCACACACTCTCACTGGTATCAAGGAGTATCTCCTTGGTATTCAGTGTGACAATAAGAATATTTTCAATAGAGGTATGGTTATTTTTCACTTTTGGGAACTCAACTAATTTTTCTGGTTTTGCCACAGGTGTCTGAACGGTGTTCCCACAAAACTGAGACCAGGACAATCAACCTTGCTGAGGAACATGTTCGACCTGTGAAGGTGGATTTGTCTCACAGCTCCTCCTTCCTCCTGCCTGGGCACAGAGCTGGGGTAGCGTGGCCAGAGCTGGCTGAGGGAAGGCATTATGTGTTCAAGGTGCTTGTTAGCATGAACAAAAAGCACATTCTGGGATATCTTTGCTCAAGGTAACAGTCAGGTTGGGCTTCTCTGCAGCTCTTCACAGAGGTATTGCTAACACTGCAGGATAATGTATGTCACTGTATATGCTGACAAATACAGAAGCCAAGAAGAGTCAGAGACCGTGGTTTTAATTCCTTTTTGGGCAATGAAGCTTTGCAGGTCTTGAAGTACAGAGTTGCTTTTTTTTTTTTTGCCTTTTTTTTTTTCTTTCCCCTGGAATGTATCGATTTTCTTTCCAGCTTGGGGACTAAACTCGTTTTTTACACGTGCCTTGAGAGATCTGCAGTCAGATGATGTGCATCAGGGTGAAACTTTCTGCCTCGGAGACAATATGTAACCCAAAAAAGGGACCTAAAACCCGACAAACCAGGCTTTTTCTCCTGCAGGCCTTGCAGTCTCTGATGGTACCTGCACATCCCCCATGACAAGGGAAGTGCAGTGAAGAGACAGCCAATGCTCTGGTTTTTTCCCCACTTGACTAAAATGCCACTTTTCCAATCTGGATAAGAGCTGAAGCAGTTAAGAGTGTCTGCTCTAGAGGCAGGATTTTTTCTTCCTTGTCTTTATTCTGTTGTAAAACATCAGACATTTGCTTTTTAGAATAACTGCCTGTTTTTCCTGTGTGTATTATCAGTCAGAAGGCTCGACTTCCTTCCTCAGCCCCTGCAGCAAGATGTTCCTGTCAAGGAAGGATCTCTCTCTGCCAGCATTTTGTTCTTCAAGGCCGTATTTCAGTTCCAGAAGCTGAACCTTAGAACTGTTATAGTTGCACTTGGTGCTGAGTTACCAAACTTTGGAGGGGATTTGAAGTGATGTGGGTATTTCTGTTGCTTCTAGGGGGGATCAGCTTCTCTTAGCACCTCACCTGTATCACACACCTTTGCAAACCTGGCCCTTATTCTCTTCTGAGCCGTGGTAATTACTGAAAAAGTTGCTGTGGATATAGTCTGTAATCTGTGTTTCAATGGCAGAGGTTTAACACTTGGTTTTGCTCCCCTGGTTTTCAGGCAAGGAGGTTGCTGGGTGAACGAGGCTTCCAAGAAATTTTACGTCTGTCATTTCTCATCGTGGTGCTTGAAGGGTACAGTAATTAGTTGGAACAGCTTAATTATCCTGCAAACGGGGCAGCACAGCCACTGTGTGCCTGCACATCCCAATCAGAGCATGTGTGAGGCTCAGAAACCCTCGTGGCAGTGTCAGCTGTCCCTTCCCAGCCAAAATTTAAAGCTGGGCATGTCTCTGGTTGTGCTCCTTCAAAATGTGCTGTGAGTCTTCAGGCGACAGGAAATGTTAAAATCCAAGTTGCAGATACACAGTGACCGTGTTTTTGTCCTTATCAGTCAGAGCTCTTGGAAGGAGCCTGATGGGAGGGTATGGACTCACTGCCTCAGGGTTTTCAGGGATAATATAGACCAATATTGTTCTTGTGTAGGTTTGAAACCCGTCTCAGAATGAAATTGCGATTTTTTTGGAGGGTATAAATTCATACAGAAATTCTGCTCTGGATTCAAATTTGCCTCCGTGCAGCTGTGGCTCTGGAAATATTCTAAAAGTAAACCACCTGCAATGGGAAAGTATTCCAAAAGAGCATACGTTTTTTAATCTGTATTTTAAAAATATTCATTTGTGCGTGTGCTTCTGCAGGAGGTGTGTGCACAGTTCTGCAGCTCGCCTGGAGATGGCACTGTGGCAGTGCAATTGTCACAGCGGGCTCTTCTCCTAGGAATACTTAGGAACTTCATAAATTTAATAATAAAAAATAAAAAAATAAAGCCAGCTTTGAGACAGCTTTGCAAAATATAGGGAATAAATACGTTAGAAACATACAGGTAATGTAGCTGAAACACAGCTGATTTAACTAAATGAGGAGCTTGGTGAATGGTAAATTCATTTTTTATTGGACCAGGACACCCAACATACTTTAAATGTCGTGTAACATCTATTTTTGTGAACAACTTACAATAAACACAAGGAACAGCCCTTTGCTGCTGCTCGTGGGCAGCAGTGAAGGAGGAGAGTTACCCCAGCTTTCAAGGCACTCACCACCTTTGTGCTTTTGTGCCTGAGTCAGGCAAATGAAATCCCTTTTTTATCAACCTAAGCAAAGAAACATAAATAAGTTTCTCCACAAAGTTTTGTGAACGTAGAGAATTTTTTTGAAGGGGAAAATTAAAAGGTCTGATGCTGAATTACAGCACTAACTGTGAGAGTGATACTTGCTCTAGTAGAACACCCCAGAATGGTTTGGGACCTTAAATCCCCTCCAGTGCCACTCCCTGCCATGGGCAGGGACACCTTCCACTATCTCAGGTTGCTCCAAGCCCTGTCCAGCCTGCCTTGGACACTTCCAGGGATCCAGGGGCCAGCCACAGCTTCCTCTGGGAATTCCATCCCAGCCCCTCCCCACCCTCCCAGCCAACAAATCCTTTCCAATATCCCAGCCCAGTGATCCCAGCACACAGAGTGATCACTGCACGTGCACAGAGTACACAAGCTGGCACTTTACCAAGTGGAGCCATGTAATCCATGAATATCTCGTCTGCAAAACCTCTCACAGTAAAAATTTGGCTGTGGGCAACAGCAGCAGAGGTTTCTTGGGTCACTGACCAAGATGTACTTCCCAAATCACAGAATGGTTTGGGCTGGGAGGGACTGAAAAGCCCATCCAGTTCCACTCCCTGCCATGGGCAGGGACACCTTCCACTAGCCCAGGTTGCTCCAACCTGGCCTTGGGGCCCCAGGGATCCAGGGGCAGCCACAGCTTCTCTGGGCACCCTGTGCCAGGGCCTCCCCACCCTCACATGTGTTTGACTTGTTTCCAAGAGTTCTGCTGGGAGTATCAGGATTATCTTAATTCCCAAATGTAGAGACTGAGGGGCAGGGAGATGGACCTTTGCTCTGCCAGGGCAGCCACAGGCCAGAGGCATATCTGGGGAGACATCCCATGTCCACTGATCTGCAGTTTATTAAACTGCTCTGAGCTAAAGGAACTCAGAAACAATCCCCTGTGTCTGCATCTGGGCAGACTTACGTGCAGAAAACCCCCTTGTGTTCTTCGGATCATTTAAGAACACAAGGGAAATGGTAGATTATGTAATTTGGGAACCCACTTCCACACGGAGCTTTGGAGCCATTAGAAATATGATTGCAAAATTTTTTCCCAGGAGACAATGCCTGCAAACTGAATGCAATGGTTTTTTTTTCACTGAAGTGTTCTGGCTCGAAGTATCTCCTTAAATTCCCCTTTGGGATCAGGACCTCTGAGGCTGGCAAACTGTTTTCTTTGCTGTTCCACGTTAAATATCTCTTCCACTGCCTTGTTTTTGTTTCTGGAGCACACAGATTTCCGTTCTAATACCTTTGCTGATGGGAGGTAAATACAGTCTGAATTGTCACTTTAACACGTTACACTTTGTAGTGTGTTGAATAATGCATTTAACACGCTGTCAGGATGTACCTGCACCCTGCTCGATGCCTGAAATCCTGTCTGCTTGCTCTCTGTCTGGTTTGTACCCTCAGATGTGGCTCTTTGTTTACTCTGTGCTCCCAGGAATCTCGCTTTGCACAGTTGCCATCTCTGCAGATATTTGGGGAAAGGACAGAGGGGACACTCCACAAACAGGTTCAGTGACCCCCCAGAATTAGAGAGGATGGTTTTTCTCTTCAGTGTCATTCCCCTGGCGTGTTGTTCCCTTGCCTTGGAAGCTGAAGAGGAAAGGAAGATCAGCTCTGATGCTCACGAGCTCCGCGTTACGTTTTTATTTCTGTCACAAATGTTTTATGTCACCCCCATGTGCCCCCTCATCACACTTGGTTCCTCAGCTCCTCAAGTAGTCCCTTTAATACCTCTCCATGGGTGCTTAGCTGCACTTTTCTAGGCCTAGAAAACCTCAGTGTGCCAGGCTGCTGCTGTGGAATACACACACACATCCCTGGCAGCATCTCACTGCTGTGATTTCAGAGACAATCCAAAAGGAGAGGCATTTATTGCATGGAAACGCTTTAAAAAGACTTGATGTCTCATAAAATGTGGCCCCATAAAGTCAGGTTCAGCAGCATCCCTTTTCTATCCCAAATACAAACCCAGCTTTTGAGACTCCAGGCAAAATCCCAGTGCTTTCAGAACGTGGCTGAGGGGGGCTGGTTGGGAAAAGGAGAGCTGACCTTCACATTTGGTTCATCTGAAAAGCAGAGGAAGGAAGGACCTCCACCCTCTGCCTGACGCTGTCCTTCTCTTCCCAAAGCTTCTTTTGTGGATTATAACATTCTGGCAGCTCTGTGGCACCCAAGGCTCTTCTCCAGAGGGAGTAAAGAACAGAGAGTGTGCAGGAGCAGCTGAGATGCTGTGGGGTGTGTGCTGTGTGTCTTGGGAGGTGGGAGTAGAATTAACTGGAGAATAAAAGCTGGATGAACTGTTGTTAATCTTTTCACACTTGGATTAATTGCAGCAATGGTAATCTCCCAGTTGGCTCCCAAATGCTTAGTTTGGGTTGTGAGTCTCCCTCATGGCTTGGCCAAGGGTTAAACTCTGTGTCCAGGGCCTGTGGAGGTGCAAAAGTGGGTTCCAGAGCTGTAGGACCACGAATGCCATGCTGTGCTTGTTATTCCTGAGCCCACACCACTGAGAAAGTAAAGGCAGGATGAAAGCTTTGATTGGAAGGCTGGCTTTGAAGTTTAGATTTAATGATAGAAATCAAAAATAAAGATGGAAAAGAAGAAGATAACAAAGGAATGATTATTGTGGATGTTATTTTTCACAATACAAGCACATTGTTTTCTGCTTTCAAAACTACAATGCAAGTGTTTAAGAAAACAAGTGGTTCAAGAGTGGGGCCTTTGCATTTGATGCTGCAGCAACCTGAAGTATAGATTAATTCTAAAAATAGTTAAGGGATTTCCTGGAGGACACATTCCAGTGTTCCAGGTGGCACTTTCAGAGCTGACAAAATGCAAGTCTCTGACTGTTTGGAGGCTGGTGACAAATCACTGTGGGCTTGTCCTTGATTAGACCATTCTTCAAGCATCCCACACTGGATGAGCAGGGTCAGGTGGACTCTTGGACTGACCTTCAGCTGGATTTGCATTTCCATGGGGAGAAGTGGTTGATAACTATATTGTTCCCTAAAGTCTTGTGGAGTTGATGGCTTTATGTGAGTGGAATGAAGAGGTTTTTTGTATGGAGTTTGAAAACCCTTTGGATCCTTGCACAGCATTTGGTACAAGAGTGCTTTTTAAAGGCAGGTCATTATTGTTCTGTGTTGAGCTCTGGGTAGTGAATGGGGATATATTTCCTCCTCAGAAAGTTCTATTTATACTGCAATGATGCTGCAGGCCAATTTCTGTATCATTTCTGTGCATTTATCTTTGTTGATGATGGTTTATTTGAAGAAGTCTGTCTTTATATTGTCAGTGACTTAATGATGAGAATCAGAGCTTTAGGATTTGCAGGAGAAAAGAAGTGCTTGACAGGCACTGCTGAGATGGTTTAGCCAATCTTTCATTTTAACAATAGGGAAATAAAATAAACCAAGTGCAGAAATAGATATTTCTGAAGCAGAAAGTAATGCTCATCAGCATAGACAAACACATAAAGGATGGATGTGTTTTAAAACTCTGTCGAAGTTTCCTGTTCAAAAGGCATGTTAAAAACAATTGGAGAGGGCTCCTTCTGCACCCCTGGTGTTCCAGAGTGGATTAAAAGGAGTTTAATATGCAAAGGGCTCCTGGAGACAGGAGCCTGGAATGGCTTTTCACTGCTTGCTTCCTTCCTCTGCCAGCTCCATGCCCTTTGCTTAAGGCTCCTGTTATATAAGATAATTTGCTGTTTGCAGTGAATTTTGTTGCTAAACTCTGAAATGGGGGAGTATCAAGAGACAGAAGTGTCACCTCTGGCAGATCAGAGCTCCCAGATGCTGGGATGTTGCTCTGAACAGAGCTTTGTTTCTCTGGGGTGAGCTACAGCTTCAGGAGACCTTTGTGATGAGGATCACAGAGGTGAGAAGCCCATCTGTACCTCACTTTTCCTGTAGGATTAAAACCAAGATTGTGCCATTTGCAGGTACATCAGTTCAGGGACTGATGTGTCCATCAGTCTTCCTGAGCTCCTCTGTCAAAGGCATCAAAAGGTGTTTCAAATCAACGGTTCAAGTGTGTTCACAGATCAGAGCACTGATTTCAGGGACAAAATTCCTTCTCCTCACCCTCACGGCACAGCAGGGTCTGCAATATTTGCTCCTAAAAGAGGTGTTACTGCCTGACATTGCAGTCAGGATTTGCTTCTTCCCTTGTCCCAGGGAAGAAGCATCATGAGAAATAGCTCTAATTAAAATTTTAGAGATGGCCAAATAAAGTGAAACAAAGAACTTTATTAACAGCTCTGGGCACACCCAGCTCGGAGCCTCGTCCCAACACACCTGACTGGGAGGGGGTGTAACCCAAAACTGGGTATTCCAGAGCCTTCCATGCCATTGCCCAGAAACTGTTATCAATGAACCATTTCCACCCTC
>NW_021940780.1:544699-549554 GCF_001715985.3 Manacus vitellinus
TTTGGACTCAGGGGGCCCAACAAACACCACCCTGTTCATGCCCCAGGGTGCTGGGTTATACATTTGGGTTTTGGGGGTTAAACCCAACTGTTTGTCTGTATAATCGTATTTATTGTATTATTTTATTAAATTGTTATTCTGATGTATAATCTCTCCTTTGAGTTGAGTTCATTTCCCCTGCTGGTTTACCTTTAAACCAGCACAGGGGCCAAGCCTTTTAAAGGTCTCTTGATTTACAGAACCACTCCCTCGCACCTCCCACGCCAGCCCTTACTCTTTTCTTCCTTAAAAGGCAATCTTTGCTTTCTGGCACAGTCTGTTGGTTGTCCTCATCCCCTTGGCAGGTTGTTTCCCTGCCCCCTTGGCAGCAAGCTCAAATTGTTCTCACTGCCTTACATGCTTTCTGATTCACCTAAGAGTGATCAGAACAAGAACAACAGCAGTGGCCAGAACAATAAGAACAGTAAGCAAAGCAGTCAATAACAGTGACCAGAACAATGTACAACCCCCCAGGCTCCTGAGCACAAAATGGTTCTTCAATCTCTCCAAACAAAATGACCTCCAGGTATCCCAACATGAGGTAACCATGGAAATCTCTGCTCGTAAAAAAACCCGCCTTATTAATTTCTCACCACCATGGGAAGGTGTTAAATTCCCACAAATATCTTCCAGAGCCCACACAATTCCCTGCATTGATGAGAACTGAGCTGCTGCATCATCACTCAGAGCTCTCCTCAGCTCCATTAATAGTGGGGAGTTCAAACACCTCGAGCCACTGAACAGCACCTTGCCCTGCATTGGGCTGTCCTTATCTGCAGCTGGTGGCAAAAGACTTCCTAGACCTGCTTAAAATGGCAAAGCCAAGCTTTAACTACTCCAGGCCTTCAGGGTATCTGCAAACTTGGAAATTCCTCTGCTTTTGTCTCACGGAGGCTTTCCTGAAGAGAATTATTTGGTTGCATAACGGCAGAATTGTTCCTGCTGGATTCTGGAGTGTTCCCATCTCTCCTTTTCTCCCTCTGTGGTTAATTAAACACAAAAAACTACAGTTTGAAAAATGCTTGTTAGGGATCAGAGCAATTTTGAGGGCTGGTGAATGTTATTTATCTAATTGAGGGACTTGTCCCTGATAAATGTGCTTCAATCTCATCCGAGGTCCACAGGAATTAAGCAGTTTCTGATGCTGTTGAGAGCTTGTACCTCTACAAGCAGTGTTTGCTCACTACACTTTGGAGGAAGCAATGAAACAAATCTGTTTTTGTGAGCCTCAGTAGGAAACTCTAGGAAAAAAGGGTGCTTTGAAAATGAGGTTACAGATGGCATTAGCACTGACCTGCTCAAGAAACAGCCTGTTGAGCTGGGAGCATTTAAAGAATATCTGTCATTAATATATACTTTTGATAATGGGAAAGGGCTGCAGCTGAGTGCTTTCTATGACAGCAATTTTCCTTTGGAAAATACAAACCTAATGAAATCATTCCCATGGTGATTTGCCAGTTTTAAATGGGATGTTTTGATAAGACCAGTAATTGTAATTGAGACTTTTGTTCCCTAAATTAACAGGGAAGACACCAGGTTGATTTGATGTGTCTGAAGTGCTTCAGGGCTATTTGTTTTGCTGGTTTCATGGAGAGTTTGTTGGCTTTGTACCTGCTAAGAGAGGATGTTTTGAAGCCTGGATGTTTTGCCATTTCCAGCAGAAAGGCAATTTCCCTTTTGAAAACAAACAAACAAACCAACAAACCTCCTTTGCTTGGAGAAGGCAAGTTTGCTTATTTTTTGCCTCTCTGTTCCACGCTTGGAACAGAAGGAGAAATAAAATGCTGCTTCTGTTTATGGTTCTTGTCACCCAGCAAAGCCTCAATCTTTTTAAAGGCAAAGCAAGGGAAAACCTCGACTGGATTTGCCCAGCTTTCAGAAAGGGCTGGATAAGATGCTTTATGATGTGGTAAACAGAAAGACATGAGTCCAGAGTAATATTAGTTAAGCTTTTGAGGACTGGAATTTCTCCCAGCATAAAACAGTGTTGAGGGATAAAGCCTCTCGGTGGCTGTGGTGGGAGAAATCAGCCAAAATCTGAAATGTAATTACAGTGAGCAGCAACAAGTTCTGCAGGAAGAAAATTGGCATTGGGATGTCTGATTTAAAGAGAACTTAGAAGGGAACTCAGAAGGGACTAAAGGCCATATGTGCTCCTGCAGATCTCCCAGATTAAAGTCCTGATCTCTCACTACTCAGCTTGTCTCAGATATTGCCCACTCAAATCCTTCCTGCCTGTATTCCAGATGCTTTCCCTGCCCATATTCCAGCTGCCATGCCAGGGCAGAGCCTGGCAGAGAGAGCCTTCCCTGGCAGTGTAGGTCAGATCAGCTGCATCCCTGCAAACAGGATGGGAGTGCTGTCAGTGGGAAGTGTCTGTCCTGATTCAGTGGCTCAAATGTACTCCTGGATTCTGGGAATGCCAACACCAAAAAGAGCTGGAATAGATATTCCCAAGGACTTGTGGAATCCTGACCACTGACTCCTGTGAAAGTGTTTGCAGCTGAGTCCCCCAGGTCCTGAGTTCTGTCACTCCTGGAGTGATCCATCCTTACTTGATGGGCATTTTTTATGCTCCTTGCCAGGAAAAGCAGCTTCCAAAAAGCTTTCTAGGTGTTTAAAAGAAAATAACAGCTCTGCTAAGTTGCTGAAGGATGTTGCATGCAGCATGACATGAGATGTGGCACCACTGCTAATCTAATCAGAGGAAAACAGATGTGGGAAGCTCCCATGATTTCCTGCTTATTAAGATGAGACTTGTCCTGTGATTATGAGTGGGTTTTGCCTTCTGGAGATGTGGATGCTCAGACAATACTCTTAAAGATGCATTTGAGAATTGTTAAGAGCTGGTTTGGCATAGTGTCTTCCCTATCTGCTGTTAGCATTAATTTAGTAAAGAGATAAATGTTATCCCCTTCAGAAGTAATTAGGACAATGGGTTTATGTGTGTGTGCATCTCAGAGAAGTAGGAAAATGCCACAGATTTCATAATCTTTGCCATTTTTTCTAGAGACAATTAACTGGGTTAAGCAAACTCTCCCTGGCTCAATGGCCAGACCTTCAAACAGTGCCTGCCTGGTTTTATTTATTATTTACTACTTAACATCAGTTAAGTGTTTCTATTTCCAGTGTCCTATTTTTCACACTTGATAGGATTTTTGTTTGAATATTTCCCCGTGTCAAGCACCTACTTAAACCTCTCCATTTAGGAGGGCTGATATTTCTTGTGGAGTAAGACTACAGAGGCCAGTTTAATTAGTAATTGTGGGGTGGTTATAAACCCTAAAATCCGTTACAGTTGGGTGGGAGAATGCACCTGAAATGTCTCTCATTTTCCCTGTTAATTTATGTCATGCTGTCATACATTCCTCCCCTAAAGCTGTGCCAGGCAGGGTATTTGACCTTTCTTGGTGTGTAACAGCATTAGAAAGTACCACCAACCTGTGAACAAGAAGTGCCAAAGGTTTGTTAATTTTAAAACTGAAGATGTGGCGAGGGGAGGGTGACACTCCAGAGGATCCAGGAGGGTGCCCAGGTGAGCCTGAAGGTACAGCAGGGGTTATCAGAATCTCCAGGACTCCCATCTGCCCACACAAGCACCACAAGCAGATGTTTTACTGCCTTTGCTCAGCCTGGAGCAGCTGCTGCTCCAGCCTGGAAACACCAGCTCCTCAGATTAACAGAGAGATCCAAGGTTGAAGGTAATGATGTCTGAAAACAAACTAGAAAGAGCAGGCTGGTGGAAATCAGACAGGGCTGATTAAAAAGAACATAAGGATCTCTGGCAGTTCTCAAATACCTGCTGTGAGATCATCCCAAACTTGTGTTTGCTTGATGTGTCCCACGTCCTTCCCTGGGAACTGAAGTGGGGGGGATGAGGTGGAGCCAGGAGGGAAGAGGGATTTAAAGTTACTTCTAAGAACTGTTGTCTAAAGGTGAAAGGACTGTTCTTAACTTGTTAAGCACTTTTTCCTTGATGAAAGAACTGTTCTTAAGTGAGCTAAGGCTGGAACCAAAAGGATGGAACTACTCAAAGTCTGTCAAGGTTGGAACCAAAAGGATGGAGCTGCTCAAAGTTTGTCAGGGTTGGAACCCAAAAGGATGGAGCTGCTCAAAGTTTGTTAAGGTTGGAACCAAAAGGATGGAGCTGCTCAAGGTCTGTCAAGGCTGGAACCCAAAAAGGTGGAGCTGCTCAAAGTCTGTCAAGGTTGGAACCAAAAGGATGGAGCTGCTCAAGGTCTGTCAAGGTTGGAACCAAGAGGCCAGAGTTGTTCAAGGCAGGTGTGTCAAGGCTGGAATCCAAAGGATGGAGCTGCTCAAGGTCTCTCTGGATGATCAGGAGTCAGGAGTTGAGCAATGCTGTTGAGTCCCTGAGCCTTTGGCTGCAGCATCTCTGTGCTCACAAGTGGCAGCACAAACTTCTTCAGGCTTTGACTCTTCTCACTGGAGAGGGATGAGGCACAGATGGCAAAAGCCACAGTCCCTGCTTGTTCCAGGCTCTGCAGGGGAACTGTCCTTAGGAAGAAGGGCTGTGGGGTCAGCCCTGTGCACTTTGGGAAGACTGAATCCTCAGCAGGAATTGCCTCTGCTGCACTCCAGTTTGCTTAACAGCCCAGAACCAATTTGTTTACATAGACAACTTTTCATCTTCCACAGTGAACCATAAGTGAGTTCTCCAGGGATCAATCCCTCGTCTGGTTGTTGCTTTTCACTCACAGACCAGGCTTGAATGATTAGACTGTCCGAGTTTCCATCTGAATTCCAAGACAGCTGGTTTATGGCCTTTTTCTTGCACAAAGAATCTTAATAAAAATCT
>NW_021940780.1:551584-576244 GCF_001715985.3 Manacus vitellinus
GTAGTTGATAAGGAATTCTGTGTTAACCGAATTAACAATGTTAATGTTTAATTAATTAAACAAACAACCAAAACCCAAACTGACACACAGACCCAACAACATAAACCCAAAAGCATTTTTCTGCAGAACACTTCCCTGTTAGAAAATGATGCAGGAAATACATCAGTTTTGGCAGAGTTTTATTGTAAAACAGAGAATCAAAAAGTGGCTCATGGTTCTGGATTATTTCTTGACCTCCCTCTTTTCAGCTCTCAGGTTTGCAGATGACTAAAGTGTGCAGACATTTGGAAGGATGGGTTGGCTCATGATCTCTCATTGAAGCTGTCAGTGGGTGTCTGGGTCAGCCTTTCCTTTCAGGAGACACCTCTCTAAATAATAAATCTCCCATGGAAGGATTGCCATGGTAACAGCTCATTCTGAAACACAAAACAATTAGATATCAAACTCCCACAGAATCCATTGCCAATTCCTGCCAAGAGGCAGGTAGTAACTTAAACATCTTCATTTCTGGGGGCTAAAAACCCCTGCTGCTGCCTGCCACTATTAGATGAAGGATTGCACTAAAAAGCTCCCAAAAGTCTTATTTAGGTAGAAATGCCCAATTCCCCTTTGAATGGGTATCTTGTAATGAAAGTGGCTTTATTTTTAGTTAACAAACACCCCTCCTGCCCCATCCAATATATTACAGAGACTGACCTTTAGTGGGGAAATCATCACTTTGCCTTACAAACTTTGCAGCTTCCTAAGTATTTCATTTTCACAAATAAAAACACTCCAGTGTTACGTAGGGAGTTAGTTGGGTTTGCAAATTCCTTGCAGGGCTTGAAAACTTCCACCACAATTTCTAGGACATTTGCCTGTGAGCAAGGCTTGAAAACAAGAGGTTCTCTTGATTGCTGGAATTCCACACTAAATGTCAGTATGAATAGGATCAGAATTTTTATATATCACCACCCCTCTGTTCTGCCAGAAGAGCAAAATCCGTGTGCTGGCTGATGGCAAAATGTCATTGCTCTGTTGTAAGCACTTGTGGGTATGATCCAGATGTGGGGGTGATATTTTCTCTGCTAGAGGTCACTTTAAAAAAGGGCATGGGGAAGGAAGGGAAGGAAAAGGGTGTTCTGTGAGCTGGAAATGACAGCAAAAGTTTTGTCTGCACGAGAAAACTGCTGTTTGGGCAATGTTGGTGTGACTGAAGAGCACGTTTCTACTTAATAATTAAATATATCAGAATGGAAATGCTTTTTACACAGGTAGAGTGGCCCTGTGGGAACAGGGGCTGCTGCCTTGGCACAAAGGGTCTTCATGGCTGGAAGTGCAGGTGTGTCCCTGTTTGAACAGGTAAAGGTTGATCAAGGTTAATGTGGCTGTGCAGAAACCCTGCAGTGACAATCATGGCATGAACTCAGAGCAGCAGCAGAACCAAATCTGGTTTTGAAGGGAAATCCTTTCTACCAGCAGTGTGGTGGGCCTGGGGGAGGTCAGGATCTGCTTCCAAGGAACAAGGGACAGGATGAGAGGGAATGGCCTCGAGATGTGCCAGAGGAGGGTCAGGTTGGACATCAGGAGGAATTTCCTCATGGAAAAGGTGGTCAAACCTTGGCAGGGGCTGCCCGGGGAGGTGGTGGATTCCCCAGCCCTGGAGGTGTCCAAGGAACTCCTGGATGTGGCACTCAGGGCTCCAGGTGGGGCTGGAGCACAGGTGGGACTCGGGGATCCTGGAGGGCTTTTCCAACCTCAGGGATTTTGGGATGAGGAGGCAGCACACAGGCAGGGGGGAGTGTGGCAGATTCCCCCCCTCCCATGGCAGGAGGCACCTGGCACTTCCCATTTCCACATCCTTGGGAGAGGGGCCCTTCCACTGAGGAGTGGTGGGTTTGTAGGACCTTGTTTCAAAGACAGGGAGGGGCTGTAACCAATCTGAAACTGGTGGGAGTGATGTGCTGGCATTCCAGATGAAGGGGTGGGCTGCTGCCTGGGATCTGTGGAGAGAAGATAATCCCCTCCCACCTTGTGCTAAATAAATAATTGTGGTTTATATAACTGTGAAACAAATGGGTGATTACATCAAAATAAAACAAACGGGTTGTAAAACTTAATTACACCCCCATAAAGAAATAAAACAGACCCTTACAAGGTCAAGAGGCCCTAAACCTCCCTACTATCCTAAAAATAAAATATGGTTTTTTTAGGCACCTGTTTGTCCAAGAATGCATGAATTATGACTGGTTGTAGAGATAACCCTTTTAGCTTTAGCTGTAAGAAAACCCATGTATTAAAAACTTAGCAAAAACCTGTAGAATGTATATGTATATGATGTAATTAATATGCATGAAGTAGCTAAGATAAATACTAAATGTACCCTGTAGTAGGGGTGCAGATTTGGGAAACTGGTCCCCATTTCTGCTTGCTTTTACCATATAATAAACTATTAATCAAAAACTTATAGAAACTCGAGACTTTGTTTATCACACACCTCATCCTCAAAACTCACCTCACTAAGGACAACACAAAATCATCCACTAAATCTGCTGCTCCTCGAAGCAAGAGCTTCCAGCCACAGAAACAACTTGCAGCTGCTTTATTTTGAAGGGTGATCCTCTGCTGGCATCTTGGGTGGGTTTTAAGAGAGCAGAAATATTATTGATAAAGGTTCCTTACATCTCTTTTCACCCTGCTCTTCTCCACCCAGTATCCTGTAGCCAAATAAAGTGTCCACCTAAATTATTCCTTTTCTCCAGTGACCTGTGTCAGGGATTTTCAGTTGCTCTGGTTTAAGCTGCATTTTAACATGTGAGTCATTTTTACTGCCTGAGAATATGAACTAGATAAATTAATAAGGTCTATTTTTACTGTTTAATTTTGGATCATGGCAGCGAAGTGGTACCAAGTTAATATAATTTAAATTGAATTTCTCACAAACACTGCACTTGAAGGATGTCAGCAAACACAGGAGGCTGAGGATTCCTTGTTCTTAATTGGGGTAGTCTGATAAGGAACGTTTTATTCCAAATATTGATTAAAAAAAGATACTCTTGGTGAAACAGAGGATCTCAAATTGTGTCAGGAGGTAATTTGAAAGAGTTCAATAAACTTTTTTACCTTTAACTCAGCCTTTTCTGAAGCACAGATAAAAACCTATAAATAATATGAGATCACATTTCTACCTAATGTTAATACAATTTATTTCTTTTTAGGGCAGTTCCTGTAAAAATGATGATAGAACCATATTCTGTATTCTTAAAGTATATCTTAAGAATAATGGGATAACCAGTTGGAGGAAAGTCTGGCATGCAAGAAGGATTTGAGTCAGTATAAATAGTCAGGTCTGTTGATTACATACTCAGTAGTGATTTTTTAGAAAAAATTAAAATATTGCTTTTAAATGTTGGTGCTAAGTTAATGGTAAATGAATTAACTTGTTAACTTTCAAAGGTCTAACATGTTTGTAAGGTAATGAAGCAAAATGTTCTGGTTTCATTTAAAAAAAATAAAATAAAGCAATGAACAATGGGATGATTGAAAGCAGGCTCACAATTCAGCTCGTGCCACACCACCCCAGGCTTCAGTTCAGGATAACTGGAAATATATGAGCTTCTACCATTAATTAATGGCCATAGAAGCAATTTAATTGGGGAATAGAGCTTATATCACTTGCTTGGTATAGTGAAGCAACAAAGTACACATGTTAAGGAACAGATATAGAAGTTTTATAGCTTATTTAAAAGGGAGGGAAACCCAGAGCTGTCAGGAATGCTACAACTGCCTCCTGTACAAAGAATGTGCAATTAAATAAGCAATTAGTTATGGATTATTCACTCAACTGGACTGTTGGATATTTGAATAGCAAGTTAACCTTGAAATGACTGCTTTTATAGCACTTATTGTTCACCAATAAATTAAATCTGCATTAAAAACCCCCCACCCTTCCTGGGCTGGAGCTTGCAAAGAGGTTTTGCTGCTGATTCTCGTCTCACATCCAGGAAACTGAGGCTGGATGCACATGTGGAAGATGATCTTCCCTGCCTAAAATGCTCTTAAATAACTGGGGAGTGAGGGAGAGGGGAGAAGAGATGGGGAACTTCCATTTAAAAAGGGTAAAGCTTTGCAAGGAATCATGGAATCATAGGTTGGAAGGAATCTTAAAGCCCACCCAGTCCCACCCCCTGCCATGGGCAGGGACACCTCCCACTCTCCCAGGTGGGATAACCATCCAGCCTGGACTTGGACACTTCCAGGGATGGGGCAAGAACTTAAAGGTAAACTGGTTTTTTTTTTAAACAGTCCCTAAAAACCTTTCTCTGAGTGTCACTGAGTCCAGCACCCAAATGCAATTGTGGCTTCCCTGTCTCAGACTCTTCTGGGGCTTGTCTGGGACCAAAACATGCACTGACTGTGTCCAGCCTGTTTGGATTCCCAGTGGCCCAGGTGTGCTCCCAAACTGGCACGACATCCTCATGTCCACTGGCAATAACTGGAAGGCATTTTATAAAATGACTGGAGCTGGATCACAACTTGGATAACTTTTATTTTCTGAGCAGTGTTTGCATGGGTTCCACACACTTTGGACTGTCCAGCAGCAAAAGGGATGTTCAGCATCTGTGTGTTGGCACTTCATTTTCCTTCCTGTCTCATCTAACCAAGTAATGCATTTTTTTCAAGAGGAAAGAATTTTTTGTGAGGAAAGGAAAAGGAGGAGGTAGTTCAGAGCTATTGCTTGCTATCACAGACACTCATGTCCATGCCCTGTTGCCAAAATCCATGATTGCATTGCCCTGCTATAGCCCAGTGTGTTTCTGTGACTGCACAAGCCAAACAATCAAGGGCATTGCTATTAAATGCCTCCTTACATTTCTCAATGTGATCCATCACCAAATAGATTCCAGATGCAGTCAAACAAAATGGAAAGCAAGCACATTGGAGGGCAATGGACTGGGGAAAACCACATACCTGGAGCTGTTTGACCCACTAAAGCCACTCCCTCCCCTCTGCAACTGGACACAGGAGAGAAAATAGAACAAAGGATTCATGAGATAAGAGCTGGGAGAGGTCACTGACTGATCACCATCACGGGCAAAACAGACTCAGAGTGGGGATATTAATGGAATTTATTACAGACAGGATCAGAGCAAAAGAGTGAGAAGTAAAATAATCCTAAAAACATCCTCCCCCCACCCCTCCTTCCTTCAAAACTCAACCTCCTCCCCCAGCAGTGCAGGAGATGGGAACGGGGGTCACGGGCAGTTGTTGTTTCTGCTGCTGCTCAGGGAGAGGAGTTGGAGTCTTCCCCTGCTGCCAGGGTGAGTCCATCCATGGGAGACAGATTTCTTTCTTATTTAAAATTTTTTTTTCTCATTTAAAATTTTTTTTTCTTATTTAAAAATTTTTTTTTCTTATTTAAAAATTTTTTTTCTTATTTAAAATTTTTTTTTTCTTCGCTTTACGATTTCTTTCTTCTTTTTGAGATTTTTTTCTTCTTTTTTATATTATTTTTTCTTATTTTTTAGGATATTTTCTTCAAGATTTTTTTTTAAGATTTTTTTCTTCTTTTTAAGATTTATTTTCTTCTTTTTAAGAGTTATTTTAAACATTTTTATTTATTTTTCAAGATTTTTCTTTTTTAAGTTTTTCTTCTTTTTAAGGTTATTTTCTTTTTTTAAGACTTCTTTCATTTTTAGAATTTTTATTACTTTAATTTTTTTCTCTTTTTAAGATTTAATTTTCCTCTTTTGAGACTTCTGCTTTTTAGGAATGTTTCTTACTTTAAAAATTTTTTTTTTCTTTTTAAGATTTTTTCTTCTTTTAAAATTTTTTCTTCTTTTTAAGGTTTTTTCTTCTTTTTAAGGTTTATTTTCTTCTTTTTAAGTGTTTTTATTTTAAACATTTATTTCTTATTTTTCAAAAATTTTTCTTCTTTTAGAATTTTTTATCTTCTTTTTGAGGTTGTTCTTCTTTTTTAAGATTATTTTCTTTAGTTTCTTCTTTTAAAATTTTTTCTTCTTTTTAAGGTTTTTTCTTCTTTTTAAGGTTTATTTTCTTCTTTTTAAGTGTTTTTATTTTAAACATTTATTTCTTATTTTTCAAAAATTTTTCTTCTTTTAGAATTTTTTTTCTTCTTTTTGAGGTTTTTTCTTCTTTTTAAGATTTATTTTCTTTGTTTTGAGACTTTTTCTTCTTTTAGGAATGTTTTCTTACTTTAAAAATTTTTTCTTCCTTTTAATATTTTTTTGTCACTTTAAGAATTTTTCCTCTTTTTGACATTTTTTCTTTTTACAATTTTTTCTTCTTTTTAAGATTTTTCTTCTTTTTAAAATTTTTTCCTTAATTTTAAGATTTTTTCTTCATTTTGAGATTTTTTCTATTTTTAAGATTTTTTTCTTCATTTTACTTTTTGTCATCTTTTTAAGATTTTTCTTCTTTTTCCATTTTTCTTCTTTTAAAAATTTTTTTCTTAATTTTAATATTTTTCTTAATTTTGAGATTTTTTCTATTTCAAAGATTTTTCCTCTTTTCAACTTTTTGTCATCTTTTTAAGATTTTTTCTTAGTTTTAAGATTTTTCCTTCTTTTTATATTTTTTCTTCTTTTTAAAATTTTTCTTCTTTTCGAGATTTTTTTTCTTCTGAGTAAGACTTTCCCTTCTTTTCAGGATTCATCCCTTCCCACCCAAACCATTCCATGACAATCACATGGTCATTTAGCAGGAAGAAGAGTTGTGAGTCTGCTGGTTCACAGATCCATCCAGAGGGATGGATGTATCTCCAATATTTCCAGCAAGCTTGATGTTCAGGAACATTTAGGAATATGGGACACATTAGGACTTCTGCTACCTTTTTAAACATTTTTTTTTTAATTTTATACCAACATAAAGAAAGGTCTGTGACTGAATTTAGCAGTTTCTGTGCTTTAATAAAGAGAAGCAGGGCAGAACAATTCCACCCCGGGCATCATCAACTGATCATGTTAGAAATGTAGAATGAAGTTTTCACTGCTTAAAGGGAGAAAACTCTTATTTGAATTCAAAATAAATCAGAAATATTAATGTGATCAAGAAATGAGTTTAATGATGCATTTAAAACCCATTAAATTAATGTTTCTCATTAGTGGCACAGCCTAATCATTCTTTGCAAGTGGGGGAAGAAAGCAAAGCAATATTGTAAAAGATCAAATAGTGATTCAAAATTAATTAATCCAGCATTGTATAAATCAGGTACCTTCAGTAAAAGTGCTAGTTTAGTATTCAGTTCTTATGGGCAAAATTAAAAATAAACCCCACCTTAATTAGTGCCTTTTTGCTCAATCCCACTGACCTATTTATTTTTAATTGAGCTACAGGGTGCTAAGCACACTGTGCAAGTGCTAATTGCAGTAGTAAACTTTAACATTTCCCTCTGGACTCGATACCTTGTTTTCTGGGAGAATATCTGAGAATAGTGGAGGAAATTGGTCCCTTGCTGTGCTGGGAGTTGCTGTTGTGCTTCCTCTCCAGCTCTCCACCTGATTCATGTTGTGCAAACACCTCCTGGCTCTTGTTACCACGGGCTTGCTTCGACTGTGCCAACATTTACTTTGCATTTTGTGGGGTGTGAACCAGCTAAAAGAACTCTCTGAATGACAGGAGTGTAAGAGATTGTGCTGTTAACTCTAATCATTTGTAAAATTAAAACTGTTTGGCAACTCTTTTAATGTACTATTATATTATATTTATACCAATGTGCCTCTTTGCACTCGAGTTTTCTCACCGTCCTGGAAGTGGATGTGTTGTTGTGAGTCAGTTTTATTCTTAGCAGATAAATGAGAGAGGAAAACCAGCTCAGGGACAGCAGGAAGGAGATCATTCCCTGAACCTCACTGGATAATGTTATTGTGGCCAATGCTGTGAACTGGAGCTGAACCACTGGTATTGTTGTCAAACTGGTATTTCCCACTGCTGTTTTACTAACCCTTCTTTATTGCAGCTTCAGATTTCACTGAATTTCTCAAACACTAATCCCCAGACACGATTTTCAGCATTGCAGCCTCAAGAATAACTCCCTTTAAAATAGGCTCTTCTCAAGCTTTCACTGAAGAATTAAAGCTCATCTGAATGCCCAGCACTGAGGCCCCGAGTATTAGCACCACTTTGGCAGCTCTTAGGTGAGGCTGGGAAAGCAGCTTTGTTACAAACTGTCTGAGAAGATATTAAAAGCCCAGATAAGATTTATGCAGTGCCCACAGAGGTTTTTAATGAGGATGAGTCAGGTGGCTGTGCAAGGTAAGAACACCCTGAGCCTGCCTGACTCTTTCTGCTTAAGCCTGCCCTCAGCTGCCACTCTGCAAGAAGCCAGTTTTATCCTTCACTCCATTTAAAGGCTCAGCATCTCCTAGAATTGAACCCATAGATGCAGTTCATCCTGTGACAGATATTTACTGCTGGGTCATAAATGTGATCCCATCTGGCTGATGACATTTGTGGGCTCCCTGCGGTGCCTGTGTGCTCATGCACATGACAAACTGCTTCTGCAGGTCGAATGACCTGTAACAGGGAGGATAAAAACAGCAAACAATCATGAATTGGATTTTGGATACTCTCTGCTTATTTTCTGCCTCCCTTTCTGACAAGCTGATGCAGTGAGAGAGATGTTATAAAAGACTTCATGTTAGACTTCTGAATTTGTATCTTGGTCACCTAAGCATTCCTTACCAGTGCCAAATATTCAAACATCATGAACCAGAATTTCCCAAAATAATGACAAAGGATTTATGAAATACATAAGCAGTTGTCCTCTGCTTCAGCAGTGTTAAGGGCACACTGGCATCATATTTTCAAGTTTTGGCCACTGTTTAAAATATCTTTTAGTTGAACAAAACTGAACAAGTCCTGCTCTCCTCCTAATCATCCTCTTCCCCTCTAACAATGTCCCACAAAGCAGTGGCTGCCTGGAAAGCAAACCCAGACTGTAAGGCTCTGAAGTCACCACTCCTTGCCTGTTTTTCTGTAGTTATTTTTTATGTAAAGCATTATTAGGGAGTTATTCAAACCACTGCAGTGGAGATAAATTTTCTGCAGCTGAAGAAGCCACAAACCACCAGACAGAGCAAACAGAGCACCAGACCTTAGTTCATAAATGATACACAGTGAAAGGGTCAGATGCACCTGGAACAGCAGCAAACCCTCCCCACCACACCTGGGGATGGAAAAAAGGAACACAAGGAAGGAACAGCTGGAGTAGGAGAAGCTGCAGATGTCAGTTTGCAGATCTCAGTGGACCCTGTGTGCTACAGGATGATCAAATGCTGAGGAAGGTTAAGCTCAGCACTTCCTCCTTTGTTCTAGGTTTGTGTAGCATTCCTGGAACTGTCTGTGAACATCCAACAGGGCCATCTGGGAAATTCCAAATGAAGATGAACTGCCAGCAGAAATCAGCCCCTGTGCTTCAGCCTGACCCCAGAGAGGCTGTTTAATACTCCTGCCATGCCAAGTGAATTTGCAATAAAGAACTTCATTGTTTATTGATTTTAGAGATGGATGTGAGCATAAATGCTGCTCCAATTGTTTTAAACTTCCAGAATTGCATCTGAGCTTCAAAAGCAACTCCAGACCTCTGAAAGCCTCGCACTCAACACCGAGAACTTGACATGACTGCAAACTTCACAGCGAGGACCTGGCTCTGTCTGAATGCTCTTAAAGCCTCTCTAATGCTTTGTAAGTGGAGGATTAAGTGATCTTACACTAGATAAAAGCATACTGAGGAACTGAGATGGAGACAGCTCACACTGTGCGCTGTGTGATCCCACAGACTTAGCAGGGGCAGGACCTTTGAATGGGATGGAGTTAATGCAGAGACTCCTCCCTGTAACCCAGATCAACACGTGGCCTGAACGTTCATCATGGAACATGCAGAAATCTGAGGTTCTCCTGGCACCTACTGCTTCTAAACTGGAGTCCTAATGATTTGCTTTACAAAGGTAATAGAGACAATTTTAGATATGGACTCAGTTTTCAAATGCTCTTGAGCTTTCAGCACCCACTTCAGTAACCCCTGGTTGGACTTTGCTTGGACTTCTTAGAGCCTGAATGAAAACCCCTGTTGAACCCAACTGAATTTTTGCCACAATTTAATGTGGGAATGGAAAAGAACAGGTAGTTGTGTCTCAGTTAAAGAAATCTATATGATGAGTTAAATCTGCGTGTTTGGCATGATTTCTAGGATAGTTCTTTCTCGTGGCACTGAAACCTGAAAGCTAAATATTTTTCCAGCACTGAGTTATTTTCCTTCCTAACACCCCTAAGAAGTTTGGGCTGGAGAAACCAAGTGGGCCACAGAGATCTGTGATTTGCTTTCCAAAGCCATCCTTGGGTTCATGGGATGCTGAACCCAAGTGCTTCTGCAAATCTCTGCTCGAGTGGTTTCCTCAGTGACCCTGCAGGGCTTTGGGGGTGAGTTGGGAAGAGGGGTCCCCCTGAAGGACACGGCCAAACTTCCAGACCTCTGAGCCTCTGCCATGAGAACATTCCTCTTGCAAGGCTGCTTTAAAAAACATGGGAACTCTTTTCCTTGCTGCAGACTTCTAAATTAAATAAAAGGAATAAGTCATCCAAGAATGAAATGCTGTTAGTTCTTGTGAAAGCTTAAAGAGTACCTGCTATTTCTCGTGTGCAATTTCTGTTTCTTTGGAGTTTCTGTACATTTCTTTTAGTCTTCTCTGCCGAGGCTCTTCTTACAAAGGTTCACTCTCAGCAGTGTGTTATTTATGGTGCTCTAAAGGCATCTTGCTGTGGACAACTCGTTCTTAAATGTTAATGCAAATAAATTGAAATCTCTGGTTGCAAAGGCTCCACACCGAAGGGTTGTTATAACAGATCATAAAAACCTAATTTCCAAAGCTCTCTTGAATGTGTAAATAAAGAAGGGGGCAGTTCAGCCAGCAGTTGTGAGAAGTTTGCCCACCATCCATGCAATTATTAACTAGAGAAATGTGATCTGACCCTGGGACTCAGAGCTGACCCCTGTCCCTCCTCAGCTTGGCTCTGCAAGACAAACTCCACTCCACCCTCTGCTTAATTACAGGCTGTTTCCACACTCATTATCCAGGGACTTCTAAGAAATGGCTTTTGAAGGGTTCAGTAGTGGTTTCAGTGTGTTAATAAAGAGCTAATCACCTGTTTAGGATTAGTGATTAAAGAAAGTGTATTAAACTAAAGAAAGTCCTTTTGTTCTGGAATAGCAGTCTCTGTACGGTTATTAAAGAATATCTATTTCTTTTTACATTCATGCTTGATTGTAACCTTGAATTAACTTTCAAGTGTAGATAAACCCCCAGATTAAGGTGTTTTCTCTCTGGAAGGGGAGGAGGGGAGAGAATGAGATTTAGACATAACAAGGAGGAACTGGAACTGATACAGTCTGCCCATGGTTTGACAGGGGGAGATTGGAGCTGGGGAGTGGCAATACTGGGATGTCTCAGCATCTGAAAGATTCCCATCACAGCACTGTGTGTACAACAGCTTCCCCAGTGGTTTGAAACGAGTTTTGTTCTTCGTGTCCCTCTGCAGATTTCCAGGAGTGTGACACATTCCTGGCTGTTATTCCAGCAGAGAGAACTGTGCCATCACCTGCCTGTTAGGGCAGGCACAGTTCAGGATGAAGGGGTGCCAAGGCAATCTGTCATTTTGATGAGTATCAACCCCAAATATACACAAGTGCACCCCAAAGGCTGGCAGAGAGTGGCTGGTGACTCCCATAACCCATTACTGGATTTTTTTCTCCCCCTTCCAAAAGAAGAAATGAATTGCATTTTACCTCTGGCAATCACACACCATTCCCCATCAAACCAACATGCTAGATTTTTCATAACATAATCACAGGGTATGTGAAATATCAATCACTGCCTAATTTGGTCACACACCTCCTGCCTTAAGTGCCAGGGCCCAGCCATGGTGTGCAAGGAGGCAGTGGGGGAAAGTCAAACTTCATTTGGCTGCTGTTCCAAAGGACAGTAGATATTGGGATTTAGTGTTTTCAGCATTAGGATTTAACACAAACCAGAGGCTTGCTGGCAATTCAGCAGGCATTGGCTGTGGATGTGAGTGCAGGCTCAGCAGGAACAGGCAGGATCCAGCATTAGGAACAGCTGCAGAGGGCAATGTGACTCAGCTGATCCCATGGAATCAGTGATTTCCCACTGTTTTTACACAAAGGTGGCTGTATGGGACTGTTCTGCTTCTTGGGAGGAAGCAGGAGCTGGTGGCTGAGCAGCTCAGTGGTACAGCCAGGCCTTAGGATGTATTTGCTGTGATAACAAAAGGAGGGCAGGAAGTCCTGCCTGATTATTTTGTATCCCATTTAGCCTTTCCTATTATTTTTCCTGCATTACAATGGCTCTGAGCAGTTGTGGTGTTGGCAGGGAAGATGCTGAAAGCTGCTCTTAGCACAGGCAAATATTTCTGGGCATCAGCAGCTTCTGCAGAGGACACAGGGAAGGGTGAGATGGACCACACAGAATGAGGGTGGTTGGGGAGGCAGAGCTTGGGGTCCTCACTAACAGGGCAGGGAAGGGAAAACTATCTTAAATTTTCTAGCATAATTTTTAGTCCTGGAGCATAGAAAGGTTTTCTACACTGACTTCAGGAGTGTGAAACCTCTGTGTAAAGAATCCCGAGCAGAAAAGGCAAAAAGTCTGTTGTAAACACATCTCTTTTGATGTTGTGATGAAAGCAAAGCTCTCGGAGGAAAAAATACTGTTGGTGCCCCTGCCAACATTTTGGGTTGGTCTTAGGGAGTCATCAAACAGACAAGTGGCAAAGTGTGAAACTCTGTGGGGAAAAAAAAAATCATCTCTGAGTGGGGTGTGATCACCTTGGGGCAACTCAGGGTTAAAAGCTTGAGCAGGACAAGCTCAGCCTAATATTCTTGCCTCTCTCTGCTGTAATATTTATGGTCAACAGGTGCCACTGAAGGCAGGGCTGCTCTGCTACTGGTGGCTTCTCTGCCTGTTCAGACAAGCAGAGCCACTGGTGAGGTTATAAACGGTGCAGTTGTCTTGATTTCCATTTGTGCAGGGAGCTGCTTCCAGTACAGATCATGTCACACAACAATGCAGCTTCTGGAGGGGCCCTCTGCTTAATTCTGCTGGTCTGGGGCTGCTGCTGGCCCTGGCTGATGTGTTCTGTGCTAATCAGGAGTCAAACACGTTGTAGCAATATTTGTAAGTGCCTGGTTTAATTTTACCTGCAATTAAAAGTTATGTGTTAGTTAAAAGGGCCTTTTGTGATGACCTAAAAGAGCAGGTGAATTTTAAAATGCTGGACATTTAAAGTTTCATTGCTATTTTAATTGAACTGAATTTTAATAGCTGAATGATATCTTTGTTAATACATTAAAGATGCTTAGTGCTATTAATTGACATGTAACGGGGTAGCAGTGAATTTATTATGTGACTTAAAATGCCAGCTGGTGTGCTAAAGCTCTTTCTGCTTTGCACTTCTACTCAATGCCAGTATAAGTTGCTGTACCAACTGTTGGAGAGCTGATTGTTGATTACATTACCTCCCACGGGGGGGCTCAATATCTGTCAGTGAGCACTTCTTAAAAAATGGGTATGAAATCTCCTGTTTGGGAGCATCAGGGATGGGAAGGCTGGGATTTGGGAGAGGATGTGGTGAGAAGGGTGGTTTCCAAGCCCCAGCCAACAGTTCAAGCACTGGTTTGGCTGATACATGAAATAATAAGATGACTGCTGAAGCTTAAAAATAACACTGTGAGAAGAAAGGGTCACTATTAACCTAGTTCAGGGTTTTTTTAAAAAATTTTTTAATTTCTTCTCCCCACCACCCAGCCCCACAGTCGTGCCTCCCTGGCTGAAAAGGCTGGCACAGGAGGTGAGAGGATCAATGGAAGAGCTGAGGGTTAGAAGTGGATCTCAGCTGTGGCCCCATCTGTAAAATTAAGGGAATTTGCCTTCTGTTATCTCTGCTTTTGCCTTCTTGCTCATTTAAATACAAGCTTTTCAAGGAAAGTTATATAAAAACCTTGACAGCCTCCTGGCAGCTCGATGTGATGAGCAGATCAATCATTCTCCAGCTTTTCCCCATTTCCTCTGCTGCCTTAAGAGCTGCAGTTTGCATTTTTTTTTCCCCAAAATGATTTACTTCTCAGGCCTCTGATACTGAAATTCACTTTAGGTAGTCTGACCATGTTGACAGTGACAAAAATCTACTTATTGTGTGGAAAAACGTGTGAATACTGTCAGAAAGGACTTGCTCACTTGTACTCAGTGGGATAAAACTAGGGATGCTGTGGCAGAGACAAGGCCTTGTTCTGCTGCTCTATATCTAGATGAAGAAGCAGATTGTACCTCAAACAGTCAAGGCAAGGAGTGGTAAAAATGAATTTTTATTTACTCTTCTCTTTTTCACCCACCAGGTGGGGACAGAAATAAAATGGCTTGTTGGAATCACAAAGGGGATCTGGGAAAGGCTGAGGGAACAAAGTGTTTTTTTTTTTTAATTTTTGTAAAAGTATTTATCAAAACAGTGAAATCATGTTCTTTTCCATCTCTTGAAAAGAGTTATCTCTTATTTTAGTTATCTTTTATTCAGATTTTGGAGGGGAGGGCATCATTAGGGGAGGGGAACAACGTAGTGTTAACAACCACCCTCTTGGGAGAGCAACACCTCCCTGCCACCTTCCCTGCAAGTATGTTGGGGTTTACCCCCTCTCACAACTAAACTTTGTAAGAAATAAGCCCTGGACAATGAGCCCTCATGGATACACAGAATTAAAATGCTTTGCTTTGGATGAGAGTTGTCACTGGTGGGGTTCTGTGAGGAGATGCTGCATCACCTCGAGGTTTATTTGAGGTTTTGGAGAAGATTCCTCAATGTTCTCTCTCTCTGCCTCTGGGCTTGTTCAGGCCTTATGGAATTTATGGACCATATTCCCCTCTCAAGGTGCCACAACCATCAGAAGGGAGTGTGAGGAGCTGTTAAAGGTTCCCTAAGTCATAGAACCATTTACATCTTTGCTGATGTAATGGAATTCCTGAAAGAACCAAAGCACAAAGGAAGCAAATCTAATAAATACCTGAACTTCAGAGGGCATAATATCACCACAGGTCATTTCTCTAAATTATTTAAGCAGAGTGTTTGCTAGGCACTTCTACCATTTCTCAGGTGAGGATTTATTACCTTTTAATTCACTCAAATCTCTGAAATGTATTTGATCTGGGAGGAGAAAACAGACAGGAGGGAAGAAAAATGGCTTTGCTCCCTATACAGAAAATTTAAGTGATGCTGCTGGTGTTCTCTTTCAGCCAGAGGACTCGAGCAAGAGGTTTGCAGATCATTTACTGGGAGTGGCTGTTACGCTACTTTGGCATAACAGAGACTTCTACGTGAAAATATTCCATGGTGCAAGAGGAATTGGAACAACTCTTAGGTGTTTTGCCTCACAGTAAAAGCAGTCTGAGGTTTAACATGCATTAATGCAGCCCTGTGAGATACATCAGTAAAACCAAGCTCTAAGTGTCTATTTTTAAATAGACAAAATCCTCCTGAAAAAAATTGTAGGTGTGGCCCGAAATTAAAATTTCACTTGTGCATCTTTATGAAAGGAGTAAATCACATGGCTCTTCAATTCTATGCCTAGAAATGCAAGTTATTTTCTGCAGTTTTGGTTTATAACTTTAACGACTTTAGTTTCAAGAGGCAGTGCTGGGTTGTATCTAAAAGCTGAGGACCCACTTTGCACCAGATCCTGAACTACCTCCATGAAAATGGGTTGTGTCATGATAGTGTAGAGTGAAATCAGCCTTAAAGTTGATGTTCTCAAACGTGTGAGGGATTTATGAGCCAGATCCCCTGAGTTTTATGACTGTCATGTTGTAGCCAAACCTCCCTAGTCTTTAAAAAAAAATGTGGAAAACCAAAAAATTTTAACCTGGAATTAATTTTTAACTCTGATTAATTAAAGCACATTGTTAATTCTCACCCAGATTCAGAGTAGCCTCAGGTCAATTTGTCATATTCTATTTATGAAGGATATTAAACTGCACTGAACAAACAGTCTTCATGGGCATTTAATACACTTTAATAAATCCATTTTAGGACTTGATGTGGATTAGTTTTATTGTGTTCATTTGGAAAGATAAAGGCTTTTAAGTGTGGGGGGAGGAATTTTCAGCAAACTAGTTTTGAGCTAAAAAAAATTTCCTGTTTTTGTGTGTGTGCTCTGGGAAACAATACAATATCCAAACTTCAGCCAGTTAATCTGTCCATTATTTGTCAAGCAGCATGGTCAGGCTGAAATACATTCTGCAGAGGATAACTTATTCAACAGAGCTTAATCCTCCCCATCCATCACCAAATGACTTTGGACTTGCATAAATGTTTCCATTATTTGCCCAGCTTTTCCAGTGCTGGAAGTGTAATGCTTGGGCTGCTAAGCCTCTTTTCCTCTGTGCTGCTGGAAAGTGGCTTTGCTACTTTTAATATTTTGTGCCAAGTGAGGTTTTTTTCCCAATGACTGAGCCACCATTTGCTTCAAAGCAGCATCAGCTGCCTCTGACTCGTTGAATTTTTGTGTGGTTTTTTGGGGAGCAATAGTGTTTGCTCACATTGAAAATAACTTTGTAGAACCCGAGGGTTGGGTTGGGAGCAGGCATTAGGGCAGCTGCTTTCCAGTTCAAGGGAATGTGGATTAATCCATGGTTAATAAATTACAACAGCAGTCTCTTTGTAACTGGAATGGGAAGACAGGGGAGATGTCAGAACCACAGAATGGTTCACCCTGCTGTTGTTCCCCAATCCCATCATTTGGAATTTGCATCTCTTTTCCATCCAGGAAATCCACTGCATGGAAATAATGGATGCTTTCTGAGCTGAAAGTAAGGGGAGGAGGTGGCTGTTTGTCATTTTGCTGTGCTGTGGCTCTGCCCAGTGTCTGTAATGAGCTTCACTGGGAAGAGAAAAGGGCACTTAAAAATTTAGAGCCACACATTCTTGGGTTTTTTTCCATTTCCATGCTTTCATTAAGCTCAGGTAATAGCTTAGGTGAGAGGTGTCTCCTTCCCCAGGGGGTTCAGGAATAAAAATGATGCTATCTATCTGCAGAGGTCCACTTTGAAATATTTAGTCTGTTAAGCCATTTCCAGGCACTGGTAATATGGATCTTTGCTCTCTGAACCAAGATCAGGGCAGGAAAGCTCCCAGACAAGACAGCTGCTGCCATCCCTTATTTCATCTCCTTTTGACAGGGCTCTGTGCAGGGCAGGCAGGCCTCGGATAAAGACAGTTTCTCACTCCCTTGGGAATTCCTCATCTGAGTTTAATGGAGTCACATCAGACTAAAAGGGGAATTGGGCCCACTCAGCTCATCCCTTCAGCATTTCAGTGCAAGCTTTCCCACTGACTTCACTGGGAGCTGAAGCTTCTTGGGGTATCACACTTGGTTTGGGATTGTTTTGAGGTTAATAATATGAGCCCTCAGGGAAAGGGTCTCAGCTTGGACAGAAGTTTCCCTGTTGAGGACACGTGGCCACTGCCAGAGGTACTTGGAGCACCCAGGCATCTCCTCCCCAGGGCTGATGGCATTGGGCTCCTCTGTCTGCCCCTTGGAGCAGAGGGATTGTCAGCAAGGGGGTTCTTTGCATTTATTGCTGAAAATCGCAGCCATGGGCCGTGAAAATCCTTCCTCCAGAGGGAGAGTGTTATTGGAAGAACATGGCACAGGAATCACAGAATCCTGGAATGGTTTGGGTTGGGAGGGACCTTGGAGATCATCCAGTGCCACCCCCTGCCATGGGCAGGGACACCTTCCACTAGCCCAGGCTGCTCCAACCTGGCCTTGGACACTTCCAGGGATCCAGGGGCAGCCACAGCTTCTCTGGGCAATCCCATGGAATGTTTTTACCAAAGAACCATTTGGGTTGGAAAAGACCTTCAAGATCATCGAGTCTAACCATGAACACGTGGGTTTGTCTCTGCCTGCAGCTCACACACGTGCTCTGTGCTCGCACAAACGCATCAGTGGTTTAAAAACTACATTAGGATTTACAGTAGAAGCTTGACATCAGTGCTGAGGATGCTTTCCTTGCACTTCTTCAAGGAACGGGCGTTACTGGGAGTGTCTTCAGAGGGTCTGTGAAGGCTGAAATAACCTCTTAAGTTTAGTGATGCCTTGGGAACTGGAGTGAAGATAGCTTAGGCACTACCTCTGTTGTTTTTAAATGAAAGGGCTTTTAATTTAGTACCTGACAAGCAATGCTGAAATGCATTTAATAGTAAGCAGTGACAATTTCTAAGCTCTGTTTCAGGATCCCAGTTAATGGAGGAATTCATACTGCCAAATCCTTCCTCCAGGAGAGCATCACAGACACAGTGTTTTGTTTCCAGACAGCAAAGAGCATCACAGAGCTTTTATTTTTTTTTCCCCCTAGAAAAGGGGTGTTTGACTAAGCTGAGATGATTCAGGGCTCTGAATAAACACTCTGGATTTTGCAGGGGCACACAATATCCTTTGCCCTTGTGCAGAAAGCTTCCATGAATTATATACCTGCTGCTTCTGTATTTTAAATTGCTGGGATTAAAGGCTAAGAGTGATTCCTTTGGTTCCTTATCTGGATGTTTTCTATTGGAGTTCACTTCTAATCAGTCTCTTCCACCCAGCCCTGCCTGGGACAAAGCAGAGGGGCTGATTTTCTAATGGCAGCTCTGATACTAATGAGAGGCAGTTTGTCAAGGAAGCATCAGAGGGAAAACCAAGGGACCAGGCAGCAGGAGCAAAGGAACCATTTGTACATATGATGGTGGAGAAGACCATTTGGTGTTGACTTGATAAATGCCATCACTACAAGGGCATGATAAAACACCTAAAAAATGGGATGCATAAGCCCTTGCCTAATCTCCAGTTTCATATAATTGTACCATGACAAATAGAGGCATTAGACCTGATAAGGTTTTAATAAAAATGCAAATACAGAAATCCTGCACTAGAAATGCTGGAAGTCAGTTCTTAAAAGTAAAATAATCTAGTTGTTCTGGCCATGATGGTGATGAATATGCATATGCTCTTTTGTGGGTTTTTTTTTATTCTAAATATTGTGGAAATATGGTCATGTGGAATTTGCAGTTGCACTTTGAAGGCTGTTACAGCCCAGAAAGAGACCAAGTGAAATGAAGACTCCATCGTAGAGGTTCCTGTGCACACACATTTCTGACCTGGAAAAATTTACAGTCCAAGTATTTAATAGGTAATAAAGCATGGGAGAGCAAACAGTAGGTACAGGGGAACGAAAGGACTTTCCAAAGTAGCAGCAGGGCAGTGACTGAACCGAGGCTTCTTGGCTCACAGCCTGGTGCCTTTTCCTGTAGTCAACCATTTCTAATGGCTTGTAAATCCCAGCATTTCAGCAGTGATTCCAGAGGTATCACAATCTACCTGGGGCTTGACTGCAGGAGAGATGTCAAATGACAACCAATTGCTCACTGGGGAAATAAAAATTCTCCTTTCCTCAGATGCGACTCAAACCCTCATAAAACAAAACAGTGGCAGTGAACACAGGGCTGAACTCCTGATTCCTGGAGCTCCTCTGAGGTACCACACACCACAAACAGTGTTGCCAGGTGCCAAAAGCTGGGGGTGCTTTTGTGTTGTCCTCAGTCAGGAAGGCAAATGTGAGCTAAAGGATGGTGGGCTTTGTTTCCTGGATCATGATGAAGTGATGTGTTTTCTAAGCAAAGTTTCAAACTACCTGTGCCAGAAAACCTGTTGGAAAAGAAACCTGTGAAAATGAAATCTGGCTGATTGGGATTTGGTGGGGTGAGATCCATCAGTGGGGGGGACTGGGGAATGTGACAGTCCCTTTGTACTGTTAAAGAGCAACCATCAGCTGGGCTGTGGAAGTGCCAGTGGCGGTGGGGCTGGTTATCCAGCTCAGCAGGGCTGCAATTAGTGCCTCCTTCCACTGGGGAACTGGCCAGTGCTCAGCTGTCCCAGCCCTCCTTCACTGCTCCTGAGTGTGACAGTGTTCTGGGCTGTCACAGGAATCAGAGGTTTCGTGGTGCTTGTTTTTAGAAATGATGTTGTATGTAATGGTACAGGTATATACACATATACTCACACCCCCTCCTCCTTCTCTGTTTTTTCTCTGTTTTTCCTCTGTTTTTCCTGTCCCTGGCACTGCATTGTATCAGTGACAGCTCACCACTCTCCTTTGAATTACCCCTGAGTTTTGATTTGTCCTTTTGTCAGTGTGACTGACAGTTTTGACTGCACCCAATAAAGCTGTGCACTCCTAGAGCTGGGTCAGCTCTGCTGTTCCCGAGGCTGTTTGATCAGAACAATATCCCTTTTAACATGTTACAGAGGATGAGAGAATCCACATAGAGAAGAATTTAATGAGAGACAGTAGAGATCACTCTGCAAAGCTGCCAATGGATTAGTGCTTGTGTGACCCAGATGAGAATTTGGCAGACAGAGAAGCCATTTATTTTGATCAGATGGAGACAACATTTCTGCAGAGCTATGAATTTCTGCCCAGGTAATTAATAGACAATCCCTGTCCTGAATAACTTAGTCCTGTTATTGATGAGGGTGCTGCATCCCATTTCCAAGGGTCATAATGCAAGATCCAAACTGCCATTAATGGGAAAAATAAATCCCTACTGCTATTGTTTATATCTGTTCACCAAGTGTTGGGAAGCAGAGCTGGGGGAGAACTTGCTAAGCTGTAAATGATCAAGGGAAATGGTGTAATCAAGGGTCTGGAAGGCAGTTTGCACATTAAACAAAATTAAAAAGCTTAGAAAACCAAAGGAACCGCATCAATAAATCATTAAACACTCAAGACCATTTTGTAGGTGTAAATGCCCCAACCCCCCATTGTGGAATCCCCTGTGGAGATGGTTTTATTATTCAGTTTCCTGTGATTAAAATGAATCCTTTTGCTTCACAAACCATCCCCAAATAGTGCAGTTCAAAGGGCTGATAATTAGCAGAGACCAGCTGGAGGAAGGGAAGGCTCCTTTCAACAAGAAGCCAGCTTTAAAATAGCAGGAATTTCACCTGAAGGAGAGAAATTGAAGAAATTGAGCAAATTTGGTGATGCAAAACTTTCCCTATCTGAGAGTGATCCACGTGACATCTTGTTGCTCCAAGATGGATTTCTAAGTGAATCTGCAGCACCCAAAAGAATCTTTCACAACACTTTATTATTTTAATTGTACTTTTATCAAGAGTTGGGACAGGCTAAGAGACAGAAGGAAACTTGCTCTGCAATGGCCCCAGGTTTATGTATTTGCATATTCTGTTTAGAGACTGAAAAATATATGATTTGTTAGATTTTTATCTGCTTCTGATTGTTCAGTGTCTACCATCTGCTCTCTCACCTTCCCCTGCTGAAGGTTACCAACTCCAAGAGTTCTAAAATCAAGCAGCTGGTTTAAGTCATAAGACTGTACAGTCAAGCAACATTTTTAAAAATTCTTTTGCCTTCTGATGTTTAAGGCTTGAGGATCCACACTGGTTAATCTTCCCTTACACACAAGAGAAACAAACATCTAATTTTAAAATAAAATTCAGATTTTCACTGTCTTTTAAAATCACTTGATGAGCTGGGTGTTGAAAGGCAAAAAACCAAATTAATTGACGCATTGTAAAAATACACTAATTAGCTCTTTTGCTTGCAGGATATAGTATTTAGTGCACCTAAACACTAATTATCCTGCTAAAAAGCCTAACATGTAATTCCTTCAAGCACTCATGTCTTTGCTTGCATCCTCCCCACGATGTGCACGTGACACAATGAGGGGCCTTACCCCAAACTCCAGAGAAAAGAAAAGGAATATAATTTTATCAATGGTGCTTGATTTTTCAGGCTCAACTGGAGATTATTGGAAAAAAATTAATATTTTCTGAAAGTAGGTGTCAGAGGTTTACTTGTTCTAAAAATCCAAACAGGAAAAAAAGCAAAAAGTACTGAACTGTTTCCTTTTTTTTTGAAGGGGATTTTTGGGTACAGGGTTATTCTTTGTGTTCTTTTATTGTTCTGCCAATACACATATATGCTTTAATAAAGGGCTGTTATTTCTTGTTTCTCCATACTTTGTCAATTGGAGCCTCCTAATTTCGGATTTACAATTGCTTAGAGAGAGGAGCTTGGTCTGTCTCATAATTCATCCTCCTTAGCAAAACACTTCAGCCTCATTAAACTGAGACAGGAGGATGTACTGAAACCTCAGGAAAACCTGAGGCTCTCTTGCAGCAGCTCAAGATTGGCACCCAAAGCTCCTCAAGGTTTTTAAAACCCACCTGACTTGTATGACATGATACAATCAATCTTCACTGACTCGAGGTATGAAATGAAAACAACTGCTAATATTCACAACACCTTTGTGAGGCAGCACTTTTGGGCAATGAAAGGAGTTGGACTTTACTCCCCCCATTTCATCAGACTTTACTATTTGCCATCTTGCTTTGATGTCATTTTACTATTTTAATATTTTTAATCTTTTTAATAAACTTTGGAAATGAATGTTGTGTTATGGAGATGCAAAATGGGGGAGGAAAGGCCCTTCAGAGGGGCTGCAGAAAGACCCAGAGAGGGAACACCACGACTGAGTGGGACAGCTGGATTAGTGCATTTCATTTGCGAGTTCCAGGAGCACAAAATACAATTTTGTTAATGTTTCTACTGCTTCTGTCAGCAAGAAAATCAGCTTTCTGGGCCTTTGTAGTCTTCTATAAATTCTTGTAATTTGCTTGTTGAATCTTTGAGTTTTCTTAATAAATACATAACTCAGCACCCAGCATCTCTGGCACGTGGATGTTCAATTCAATTCTGGGTGACAGAAACCTCAGGCTTCACCCTGGACATTTCCACAGCTTGATCACCTCCCAGTCACACCAGGAAATGTTCCTGCATTATTTATTTTCTCACTGTTCCCATTTACCAATGCTCAGTTAACAGATACTTTGTGGTTTTCCTATTTTGGCCTGAAAATCTGAACTTTTACCTGTGGGGATTTGGTTCTGTTTTCCATGCACTAACCACCAAGATTTTCCTCCTGATGTTGACAGAAGAGATTGAGTTATTTTCCTTCTGACTGGATTTTGTTGACAGGGTGGATTTAGGCTGTTGACAAAACACAGTCTGTTAGCAGGGTGGCCTAAAGCTTTGATGGAATATGTTTTATTGGCAGGATAGATTGAGATTGTGGTGACAAAATGCAAACAGCCTAATCCATTCCGCTGATAAAACACATTTATCTAACTATCAAATCCATCCAGTTGACAAACCCATTTTTGTTTGAAACTGAAAAGCATCTTTTTGAGAGGAAGAAATAAATTCCAGCAGAGCTGTGGGAAACAGCTCAGCTTATTGAGAAGCTGTGCTGGAGCCTCTCTGGTGTTGCTGTGGAAAACAGAGGTTGAACCTCTACAATAACAGTATTAGAAAGGGCAGGGAAGACAACTGCAAATGGAATTATGTCCCATTTTCCCCAGTATAACACAGTCCTGCACTACGTCTATCATGGATACTTTGCAAGTTCTCTACATCCTGTAGCACCCTAATGGAGTTTCAAGGTGTGGTGGTTTGACCCCCACAAAAATCCAACCTCCAAGCTTCCCCCACCTTCCCACAATTTACATCAACACCGAAGAGAGATTTCCAGGCAGGCAACACCTCTGTATGGGGGAAGGGAAATATATACATTCATTCCTATACAAATAAATACTGTACAAACTAAAAGCAACTATATATATACAATATTAACAGACTTCTATCATCCCTCTGAGCCCCTCCCAAAATCAGTTCAGGAGAAAACCCTCAGGCTGATGGGTAAACAGTCTTTCTCTCATGGGGTGTCAGGGAGAAGGGTTCCTCTCATTCACCCCTACACCAGTCTCAACTCCATGCTGAAGTCTCCTCTTCCATCACGAGGTCCAAGGAGATAACTCTAAGTCATAGAATCATAGAATCATAGAATCATAGAATCATAGAATCATAGAATCATAGAATCAGCTGGGTTGGAAGGGACCTCCGAGATCATCAAGTCCAACCCTTGATCCACTACCACTGCAGTTCCCAGCCCATGGCACTGATGCCACATCCAGTCTCTTTTTAAAAATCTCCAGGGACGGAGAATCCACCCCTTCCCTGGGCAGCCCATTCCAACGTCTGACCACCCTCTCTGCAAAGAAATTCTTTCTAAAAGTCCTTCCTCCTTGGTTTGTGGAGGTTTCCTCCCAGGGTAAGATGCTGTTCTGAGTCTTTACCTGGAACTGTTTTGCTGCCAGCTGGTTCTCTCACTCTTCTGCAGCTGCTGCAGCTTTCCATCCCGGCAGTCCATGGCCAAGGCTGACCTGGAGCACCTCTGAGCCTGCTTGGCCCGTCTCCAGTTTCGCCTGGAGTTTTTGTCTTCTCCTGGCACCGAGCTTTTCGTTTCAGCCCCTCTCCTTTGGCTCAGCTTTAAAACACTAAGCCTTACATGTGCTCCCACCTACGGTGAGAGGGAAAAGCCCCCACTCTGCTTTCGCTACAGGCGTTCGGTCCAGTTATAACTGTCCCCAGCTGGCCGCGGCCCAGCTGCAAAAAAGGGGGGAGAAAAGAGGGCCTAGCTGAAAACCTGCCTCTCTCTCCCTCTTCCCTCAGCTGTCGGGAGTCTCTTCCCTCACAACAC
>NW_021940780.1:576424-577945 GCF_001715985.3 Manacus vitellinus
GTTGTTGTGTGCATCTAATTGTCCAGGAGCGAACAAGAAGAGCTGTGACTGGTTCTTCAGGGGGAGCTCTCCTGGCACCCAACCACTTCTAGGCCTCTAGGCACCCCCCTCAGCTCCCAGGGGGGCAACTCAAGCTAAGGCATCTTTCCACCCCTTCGCTACTGTGAAAACTGGATATCACAACAATTTCAAAACTCTGCAACTAACGTATAACTCAAAATGAAATACAAATCTTTCTACTGCATATCAATACAACATTATCACAAACTTAACTCTATCCTAAGCACTTATATTACAGCTATAGCTTTACCCTCTCAACAATGGTGTAGTCTGTTATGTCTGAAAACTTCTCTTTGTGATCTCAACACTAGCCTCATGGCTGTTATCTCAACAAGAGTTCCATGACTCTCCCCGCGGCAACAATAATTCGAGTCATGGCACCAGAAATTGGAGATGGGCCACAGGGCTTGGGAGTTGCCCCTGCAGTGATTTAAAAGGGGGGCAGCTGAAAATGATGCAGGAAGAATGGATTCCCGGAACACGTGCACGTGATAAGCTGAACTGAACTAAGCACAAGGGTTCAAAGCTGACCCTGAAAATGAAAATCAATATCTTTGTCCTAAAAATGCCAGTGTCAATAGCTGTGGTGGGCTTTGGAACCTACAGCCCCTCTGCCAGCTGCAGCAGCCGGATTTCTCCTGTCTTTGTTGGTCCGTTTCCTTCTGTCCCAAGGCAACAAAGACTTGGATCTCTTTCCCTTCTAACATTCTTGTCCACTTCCAAGTTCCAACCAACCCTTTCTCTTAGGTTGTCCCACCGTTTTAGTACCGAGTTTGTCCATTCTCTGCTTCAATCTCAGTTTCTTTCTGTTGAAGGATTTCTGTTCGAGCTTGGCCTGTTACAGAGGGCAAATAATGACAGCAACACTCAGAGCTGCCTCTTCAGGCATCCATGTTTCAACAGTTTTTCTTCCACTGGATGGTCTCAAAAGCAGGAATTCCCCTCCCCTTGCATGCACAGTCACAGTCTGTTCCTGAGGCACAGGAAGGGAAGATCATGGCTCTGCTTGACGCCAGAGCAGATAGAGCATTTTGACCACATTGACATTTAAAGTAATCAGAAATGTAATTTTCCACTCCAGCAATGGCATTGTGTTCTTCCTGTGTCAGAGGATGTAAGAATCAATACACTAATACCACAAAGCAAACATTTTGACATTTGAAGTTGTTTAGTTCACAGTTTCTATTTAAAAACATCAGATTTGATCAGGTATATGAGAGAACTAGAAATTATTTCTAAGTATTTCTCCAAACTTCGCCTTAAGAAAGATTTAAAGATTTAAGAGAGAAAGAGAGAAAGAGAGAGAGAAAGAGAGGAAAAAAAAAGAGAGAAAGAGAGAAAGAAAGAAAGAAAGAAAGAAAGAAAAAAGAGAGAAAGAAAGAAAGAAAAAGAGAGAAAGATTGATTTTAAACCTGAACTTTCTGTTAGTGGTTTCTTCTTCTTACACATTGAAGTCAAATG
>NW_021940780.1:579545-582359 GCF_001715985.3 Manacus vitellinus
TGGAGGGATCCTGGTGTCTCAGCATTGTTGTAAGCAGAGATAGAGTTTTGCTTCTGTTTGTCAGAACCAGCCAAGCCTTTTGCCTCCAAGGCTGTAGACTCAGCACTGTGGTATTAATCACAGAGCTGGTGGGGTGTGGGAGGTGATGCTTGAGGAGCTCAACTGGTTCACTGAAGATGACAAAAAAAATCTATAATATTAAAGGTTATATTATTTCTAACGACCTTTCTGCAAAATGGGTGTGTACACATGGGTAAAAGGGAAGAGAAACAAATGAATGCTTCTGTTCTAGTTAACTGAGTTCCTGAAAAGGGTTTGCAGGCAGTGGCAAAGTCTGAGAGCAATCATATCTGTAGGAAAACCTTTCAGTGTCAATCTGGCTTGTCAGAAGACAGAAGGCAAGAGGAAAATGAGCCACAAATGCTTTCAGGCACTACTCTGTGCTCATGTTGTGCCTCAAGGTAAGGTCTAACTGCCTGTGGAGAGCCTCGGACCTCTAGTCCAGCTGGTTTCCAGCATCTTTCCCGGGAGGTGACTCCACAGGGTGACACAATTCCAGCAACAGGCTGCACTCCCCTGCTCCACCCCAGCGCTTCCAGCTCTTTTATATTCACTGATGCCTTAAGCCCCTCATGTTTTTTTATTTTTCTAATATTTGTAAGACTTGTAAGTTTTATAAGTAGTGGAAGTAGACTCTAAAAGCAGCAACCCTCCCTCCTTTGTCCCTTGTCCCTTTCCCTGTAGCACCCTTGTTTACACATTCCTTAACCCTCTTACCCCATTCTAGGCTCCCTATATCACTCATAGCCCCAAATCCAATAGAAATGTTTAGTCTTTTGTCAAGGCAAGGCCTAGATTGTTGGCAGAACAGCATATCAGGGCCTAAACCACAGAATATGGTCAAGAACTAGGTAATTATGTACCCTTTGTGCTCTGATGATGGTGAAGATGGGATGAACAGGGGGTCCCAAAAAGTCCCCTGACTCATTTTCAGGGGCCGACCAGAGGAAAGGCCACAGGGTGGACACATCTGGGATTGGATGGATGGCATTATAAAATGTAACATCTCAGGCGTGTCTTGTAACATCTTAGCCTTGGCAAAATAAACCCTTTCTTATCTCACCCCTAATTAACTGCTCTGGAGATTTTTCAGCACCAAAATCCCATGGCAACATCACTCTTTCCTGGCCACGTGTTCGTGTCCTTTGTGTTGTTCTGTCTCCTCTACCTTTGGTGTCCAAGTGGGTTTCCCTGACCTGGGTCAGGCGGTGTTTGTTTTGCCCCACTCATTAATTAATTATGCTGAACAGCTGGGGCCAGGCACCACGGCATTAACACTCGGGAGAACTTTCTCAGGATGAAAAAGGGAAACAAAAGGAAGCAAAGAGATAAGGAGGAGTCCTTTCCAGGGGCTCATTCTCACAGTCTCATGCATTATTTCAGCCACCAGGCAATGAACTCGAGTCATCACTGGACAGGGGGGCAAACCCTGCGAAGGAGCTCCCGCGGAACCGAGGGCAAAACCACGACTTTCCAGTGAGCCTGAAAACACAAAGCTGGGGCTGAATTTTGCACATGACATTATTTGTCTTGATATTGGTGTATAACCACGTGCAACAACTCATTTCAAGGAAGTGGGAGCAATCTAAGAGCTCTCCATGCAATATTTATGGTCGTCCACATTAAGAAAAATCCATCTACATATGAAAGGCCGTAAAATAACATGCATTGACTGAAACCACCATGATTGAACAAGTTAAAATACCAAAGGATTTCTGAATGTTATTTTCCTCCATTAAAGGAGATGATGTTGGTTCCTGTGGGTGCTGCTGTTCAACAGCTTTCCCTCCTCAAACTTGACGCCGCAGGATAAATTTTGCTGGATGAGGGTAGGAGTGATTATGAAACGATTCTAGACTGGCTTCTGGGTCTGATTTGAACATTTCTAAGAGGGCAGCTCTGCCTATCATTGTTTCAGTCTCCCTTTTAACTCTGCCCAGACCATACTGAGAAACCACCCTGTGTGCTTTGACTCTGATGTGCTTTCTCGACTGTGATGTTCTGTCTCAGTTGTTCTTTCAGATCCTGGTTTAACAAGTCAAGGCTCACAAGTTCCAGTTAGGGACTGTCTGCATGGTCCTTGGTTCAGGGCAGTTCTGGTACTCCAGTTTGTTCTGGGGGGTTCTTATTATAATAGTTATTATATCATTATAATTTTAATTTTATTTTAATAGTTGTCCTCATCCTTTACTCGTTTGGGGCAAGTCTCTTCACAGTTGAGTTTTTCTTGAACATGCAGGACATGTTTTAGCACAAACAGCAGGTAATGCACTAAACCACTGCCCTATTTCAGAGGAGAGTTCTGAAAATTTCAAGTGCTGCATAAGGCCTGCCTTACTACTAGACTTAGGATAAAATCACGGGATTTCTGCACTTTTAATATATTCCTTTTGATTTGGAATGTTTGGGAAATATTGGCTCCACCGAAGGTGATGGAAAAAACCTCAACTCATGGTGATGAAGCCAGGAGTTTATGCACAGCATTTCATCCTGTGTTGTGCAGTGGTTTGAGATTTGGGAATGGAAACTCAGAACAAGTGCAAAGCAGAGTATTTTTAAATAAAAATGAGCCAGAGAATATTATTCTGCAGTGAATATAGTTTCCTTAAAGTATCAAAAATCATTCAGCTCCGACAGATCACTAACCTGATGGTCTGTGAAGTTCTGGAATTGAAAGAAGTTGGGGTCTCTGAGCATGAAAAAAAATAGGTGATGATTTAAAAAATACAAACAGCAGCAGTTAACAGTAGTCCA
>NW_021940780.1:583632-631569 GCF_001715985.3 Manacus vitellinus
GCTCCAACCATTCCATGATTCCATATTTCCATATGGGGGCACCTGTGGACCAATGACAAAATGTATGTTTGAGAAGTTGGGTTTTTTTTGTCTCACCTTTGAGAGTCAGAGTTGGTAAGTGCTAAAGAAGACCCTTGGTTACCAAGGGTAACCTCTGGAGCAGAACGAGGGGCTCCCCAGCCCCTTCCTGCAGCCACGGCTGGTGCTGAATGATGAAAGCCCTCAATAACCCCTGACTGCCCCTCCACAGCTCCCATGGCTCCCTCTGATACTCTGAAGGCTTCCCATGTGTTTATCCTTTTAATGCTGAGCTGGGAGGAGCAGCAGTGCTGTTATTTCTGTAACACAGGTGAGGGGTGAGCAAATTACCTGCAGATTTCTCTTTTTATCTCCCAATAATTGGCTCACGCTGTGAATTTGGAGAGTTTATATCCCTTTTAGTCTTCTCAAGCCATCACCTTCCCCAAGGCAACAATACACAATAGCATTTTTATAGCTAAATCATGGGTAGGAGGGGGAGGAAGGTTGAAGTTATTCTGCCACTGAGGTATTGCTGCTCAGAGTATTATTATACTGCGCTTGGAAGTTGCTGAGTTTTTATGCTGCCTGTTCCCATGTGGTTATTCACAGCTCTGCCATAAATATAGGAAATTAATCTATATATTTCCATTCAAAGATGAGAATAAGGGAATGAAATTAAATTAAAAAGCTGGTTGCTGAGAGCCACAGCAGAGAAACACAAAAGCTGCCCTGTCTGTAAGAAATCCTCATGGACCCAGCAAAGCCACTTCTGACACACACCTGGGAAACTGTGCCACTGAAATAAAGATTTAACTGTGTTATCCTGCATTTCCAGCCAGACTTCTCAACACCAGGATTATCACTTGATACTGAGGTGTTGGTGTTGATTTTAATAAAGCTGCTAGTTAGGAGAGGTGGTTTTATACAAACAGTGTGCTGATTAGTGGAAATTCTTTGTATTTATTGCAAGGGTGGGCAGGCCCTGGCACAGGTTGCCCAGAGAAGCTGTAGCTGCCCCATCCCTGGAAGTGTCCAAGGCCAGGTTGGATGGGGCTTGGAGCAACCTGGGCTAGTGGAAGGTGTCCCTGCCCATGGCAGGGGGTGGCACTGGATGAGCTTTAATCCCTTCCAGCCCAAACCATTCTGGGATTCTCTGCCTGGGTAAAACTCAAGTTTAATGGGAGCTATTTTTTGAACTAGATCTCTGTGACAACATGACACACAAACTGCCACTGAGGTTTTTTTTTGAAAGCCTTCTTAAACATTTCCTGCCTGAGAGAGTATGATTGAAAACAGGGAGCATTAAACAAGCATTAGGAAGAAATATAGTTCTAAGTTAAAACAGAGACATTCACAGAATCACAGAATCCCAGAATCAGCTGGGTTGGAAGGGACCTCTGAGATCATCCAGTCCAACCCTTGATCCAACCCCGCCGTGGTTCCCAGCCCATGGCACTGATGCCACATCCAGTCTCTGCTTAAAAACCTCCAGGGATGGAGAATCCACCCCTTCCCTGGGCAGCCCATTCCAATGGCTGAGCACCCTCTCTGGAGAGAAATTCTTCCTGATCTCCAACCTAACCCTCCCCTGGCACAGCTGCAGACCCAGCCCTCTTGTCTTGCTGATGGTTGCCTGGGAAAAGAGACCAACCCCCCCTGGCTCCCCCCTCCTGGCAGGGAGTTGCAGAGAGTGAGGAGGTCTCCCCTGAGCCTCCTCTTCTCCAGGCTGAGCCCCCCCAGCTCCCTCAGCCTCTCCTCAGAGAGCACACTGGGGCAGCAGGATGTCCTTATGTGAGGAAAAAACACCTGCAGTGTTCTGAGATGATCAATTCTGTGGAGACCCAAGTGCCTCTAAAATCAGGAGTTTTCCCATTTAAGAAAGGAGGACACCTTTAATGGATGGATGGGACCAGAGAGGCTCTTCCAGGGGATACAATCCCACCTTTGGGTAGATGTGGGAGTCCTGTCCTCACTCCTGGCAGGTGCCATCCCCTGTGGAATTCAGGGCAGAGGGGCAGCAGGAGCGGGGCTGGTACAGGCTGAGTGCCCACAGTGCCCAGGGATGCCCAAGGACAGACCCACCCCAGCTGGAACTGGGAAGGCACCAAGGATCCAGGGTTTGTGGTGACTCATTTTGAGAGTCATTTCTGAGCTGGGAGCTGCAGACTGGGGTAATCCATCACCATCTCTGGGCTCCCTGACAGCTACAGGAGGGCTCTGTCAAGGGGGACACACTGCTGCATTTCATCAAGGGCAGAGCAGGGGGGATTTTTTTGTGATTGCAGACTTGTGAACAGGCATCTGCAAGGGTTACACCAGCCTTTCTATCCAGCTGTCAGCTATAATTATATTTTTCAGTGTCTGGCTGGATTAGAACTGTCTTAACCCAGCCAAATTATCTACAGTCCAATCTATTTACACTAGTTGTTTTAATCTATCTGATCTGCTTACTGGTGAGAGACCTTAATTTAACATGTAATATTATTATAATTATTTAATATTTAAAATTTTTAAGGTTTTTCTTTTTTTTTTTTTTCTGTTTTAAAGTATAAAACTCGAGATGAAGAGTTTGGGATTTTTTTTTCCCCTGTACACTTCCTTCAGGCATGGACTCAACATTTTTCAAGCAGCTTTCAAACAGCTTTTTATTTAGGGACTAGTTTGAATACTTTAAGTGAAAAATGCTTTATTTCATTTGGTTAGTGTGAATGGAGTGTACTCTTTCAATGCCAGCTGGGGAAGGGATTGTGTACTGCACTAACTGAAAGGAAGATGAAGATTTCTTTGATTTCTACAGCAGGGGTATAATTCAACTATTCAATTTGATCAAAGAAAACTAGACCCACTAAATTTTCTGGACATTTTGGAGTAATTTTTATGAATCTCTGCATTTACAGCAGGTAGGTACATTTTTATTCCCATGTGATTCTTCCGAGACTGAACTTTGGTGGCACCAGTGTGACAGTAAAATTGGATTTCAGTGCTTGCTGCTGTCAAAATGCCCCCTTTCTTACACACAGAGTGATCACAAAAAGACATTTTCAGCCCAAGCAGAGTGTGACACCTGCAGTAATTACCTGCTGTGCAGGGCTGGGGTTAACCTGGGGACAGCTCATTAGCTACGCAGAGCAGTGCAAACCAGCAGCAAGAAGAAAGAAACATAGCAGAAAAAAAAGAAATATAGCAGAAAAAAACGGTTTCTAGGCCCTGCTGTATCTTTTAAAACCCATGAATTCCTCCCTTCAGCTCCCAACACAAGAGATGTTACAATAGGGTGTTGGAGGAAGGCTCAGGTCATACTAACAACTCTTGTTATGCCTTTATATGCCAGATACAGACCCAGAGCCAAGCAAACCCCACACAGAATTGTGTTCTGTTGTGGATCACTCCCTAAAAATCCCTCCCACATTCCCAGGTGAGTGTGTGAATAAAATCCCATGCACTGGGCAGGGAGATAAAATTTAGGTGAATGCTGGTAACACCGTGTTGAGCAACCTGCAAACATCTTGTGAACTCTCCTGTCCATGATTATTCATGGATTTTGGGTTTCCCTGAGTTTCCTATTCAGGTATAAAAGGAGTCCTTAAATTCATAAAAATTTGAATTCCTAGGGTTGGAAGGGACTTTAAAGACTCAGCTATTTGCTAAACTTTCTCTGACTCTGCTATTGTTTCTTGATTCTATACACTGTCACAAACTGGAACCAGCCTCAACCTCATCTGTTTGAAATTGAATTGATTTTACTCCTTTTGTAAATTCTGTTAATTTTCACTTTGTCTCAAATAGCTGCCCCTGTCAGGAGGGGTGTGAGGGCCTTTAAAATCACCATCAGCTGTTGCTCCAAGCCTTATTTGCCATTTCTCAGTATTTGGCTAATTTGGAGGAAGAGAAATGTGGGGGGAAAGGTGACCAGAAAGTCTTCTCTTAATTTAGTATCTTCTGTTATTTAGAAGAAGGTAGCAGCTCAAATTGCTTGAATGCAGTAAGTTGTTGGGGAGTGTGTTAGTGCTGTTTCTGGACTATCATTGCAAGACTGGAAATCCTTTCCCCTCCTTCACAAGTCTCTGGTTCTCTGCTTGGAGCATCAGTGGGCAAGGTAAGGACTGGAATGGTGTTGTCCTCGCTGCTTTACACAAATTTAAATATAAAAGAGGATCCTGAAACAGACTGGGACAGAACAACTGCTTCAACCTGGATTTACAGCATTTTTAATGTCTTCCCGTTATCTCTAAAGCTGATGAAACAAAAGAAACAAAATAATTCCTAAATGGCAATTGCATCTTACTGAGCTCTTTGAAAGGCTACCTAATTCATTAAGGCTTGGACCAAAGTATTTCAAACTCCATCTGAAAATTCCACCTGTTGTTCTCCTTTAGGAGGATTCATGGGCAGGTTTCCAACACCTCTGATCTGTCCCAGGTGCCTCAGGGATGTGCTGTTTTGTACCCAGGATGTCCAAGGTATAGGAGATGTAAAACCCTAACCAGGATGTATTTTTCCCATTTTAAGCAGGCTTTGTCTCTCTCAGACTAGCAAGCCCTTATTAAAAAATTAAAAAAAAAATAAAATTCTATTTTTAATCCAGTTTGGGGAGAAATAACACCTCTTAAAACACCTACTTTTTTCATAAAGCTGTTTTCCCAGTTCCATTCCTGAGGGTGCACCTGTAATATCATGTGGAAGCAGTTTGGGTTCTGTGAATTGGAAATTCCAGTGTTTAATTATTTCAGCAGAACGTGCTAATTATAGATATTTGTGGTCTTCCTCATTGCACAGCAGAATTTCATGGAAAAACTCCATTTATTTCCTCTGAGGGCTTGGAGGACATTTGCAAACAGAAATGAAGACAATGACTAAATGTGATATAATGTAAGTGTTTTGAGGTAAACAGCCTGTTTCCTTAAATGTCATCAAAGCATTTGTTGCATCAACAAGTTTTAATCCAGGTAAAACAAGAAGTTTAAGGCACATTCCCACATCACCTTGGATCTCTTGCTCTGTAATTGCCTCTTTTAACTGCCAAGTGTGAAATACGTAGGGCTCTCCTAAATTACAGCATCTAGCTTATCCTGTACATTTTCTCACATATTTTTACTCCTTTTCATTATTATTATTATTATTATTATTAAAAAAAAAAAAAAGTCTTTTTCTTTCATCTTCACATCCCTGTGGTTCACATGCAATGTCTTCCTTTCTGGTGCTTTATATCTGCTTGGAAAAAGCAAATATCACACCGAGGGACATAGCTCTGTCTTAAAGGAAATTATTCAATAAGGCAGAAACAATTTAAATGTCACTGGTGATTTGACACTGATTTTAGTCAGTAGTGGGTTTACAATGATTTTAATAATTGGTGATTTTATATTAAGAGTTATTTTACAGAGATTGTACTAATCAGTGATTTTACACTGATTTTACTAATTAGTGACTTTACAATTATTTTAATCATTAATGGGTTTACATTGATTTTAATCATTAATGGGTTTACATTGATTTTAATCATTAGTGATTTTACACTGATTTCACTAATGCATGATTTTATACTGATTTTAATGATTAGCACTTTTCACTGATTTTACTAATCCGTGATTTTACGCCGATTTTAATAATTAGCAATTTTGCATTGACTTTAATCATTAGTGAGTTTACACTGATTTTAATAATCAGTGATTTTATGCTCAAAACCCAAGATGATTCTATTTTGCCAGACAGGATATATTGAAAAATCCAGTTTAACTGTCTTGTCTTTCCCCATATTTTGGAACAGCTCTGATTGTAATCATTACATTTGATTATCATCAGCACTTTTGCATTGATTTTACTAATTAGAGATTTTACCCTGATTTTACTAATTAGTGATTTTACATTGATTTCAATCATCAGCACTTTTGCACTGATTTTAATCATTAGTGAGTCTACACTGATTTTAATAACTAGTGAGTTTACACTGATTTTAATTATCAGCACTTTCACCTTGATTTTAATCATTAGTGATTTTACACTGATTTAAATCATTAGCCCTTTTGCATTGGTTTTACTAACTAGTGATTTTGCATTGATTTTAATCATTTGCACTTTTGCATTGATTTTAATCATTAGTGAGTTTACACTGATTTTCCTAATTAGTAATTTTACACTGATTTTCCTAATTAGTAATTTTACACTGATTTTCCTAGTCAGTAATTTTACACTGATTTTCCTAGTCAGTGATTTTACACTGCTTTTAATCATTAGTGATTTTACACTGATTTTAATCATTAGCATTTTGGCATTGCTTTAATCACTAGTCATTTTATGTTGATTTCAATCACTAGTGATGTTGAGATTAGTGATTTAATTATATTTAAGAGCTCTTTCAACAACCAAACACACTCTGTCCTCCTGGGTTGGCAACGTGCACAATTAAGCTGCAATTTTCCTCCTGGGCCAGAATTTGCCAGAGGAAAATAAGCAGTTGATTAATTCAGGTTTGTGTTGGAGGTGGAGCTGTTGGTTTTGGTAGCTTTTCAGTCAGATGATTTCAATTTCTACAGCTAACTCTCTCTCTAACTTTAATAATGCAATCTCTTAGTGTTCAGTTACATTCAAACCACGACAGTGGCAGGTTTCCTGATACCCAGGGCAAGACATGCAGATAATAAAGATGTTATTGTGTCCATCAGTCACTCACCCTTAAAGGGCTGGGATAGGACAAATTGGTGTTTATTGTTCATCTTCTTGCTTTCTCCAGCTCTTCTACACTCCTGATCATACTTTGTGTCTTGTGCCTCTGTCAGTAATTGCTTCACCAAGAATTTGCCTTTACAAGCCAAGTGACCAAAATCTTAATTTTCATATTCAATTTTTGCTGCTCCCTGACACTTTCTTTCTGTTAGAAGTCCTTGTACATGCTCACTGGTATGAAAAGTGGGCCCAAGTGATTGGAAAATGGTCTTTTTGGCTTGTTTTTTTTTATTTTGGGTTGGTTTTATTTTTGTTTCATTTAATTCTTCTCTCACTTTGAATACAGAGATGCCATCAGGGACCACGGTGGCACCTTGGGAAGTGCCCTGGATTTCCCTGTGATTGCATTATCTTAGTGTTGGAGTGAGAAACAGTAGAGCCCAAGCCCTCTGGGGAATCCCTGAATGCTTTCACAACAGAGAATTTATTGTCAATAGCCCATCCCTGCTCAACCTGGGTATTTGTCTCTGCTAATTCTCCTCAAAAGAACTGCTATGATGGTGGCAAAGCCAACAGGAGGCACTCCAGTAGTTTTATTCTCCTCATCCCCCCTTGCCAAGAGTGGTAAGATGCTGCTTTGCAGTTCAGAGAACCCACTTTCAATACCCAGGGAGAGTATGAGACTCCAAGTGCTTTATTTTTGAATGTGGATGTTCTTGGGACACCTTCTTTGCTCTCTGCAAGGCACTGGGGCTGCTCAACACCCTCCTTTGGGGTCAACGAGCTGATTTATCCCAACTGGTCACTGGAAGGTGTTACAGACCAGAAAGCTTTAAAAAGCCCTGCTAAGAGACTTTGCAAGAAAGCTAAAACTGCATTTTGTGGGTCTGCTCAAAGGGCTGAGGGAAGGTTTGGGCCAAGCAGCTGCTTTGGAAAGGATCCACAGCCGGAATTTGGAATGCTGTGGTCTTGCTTTTCATGGCATCACAAAGGCCACTTGACCCACTGTCCAGGCTGCTGTGGCTGTAAATTATGCTCTTAATTGCCTTTCAGTAATCTCTGTTTCCCTTCCTTGCAATGATTTGTTGCCTGCCTGGTCCAAAGGGTCAGATCCAAACTAATTCATCTCTCCATGAAACAATGGGAACTTCTTCTGCTGTTGTGAACTGAGATACTAAAAATGAACAGTGTAATGGCATTATTATTGTCCAAATATGAAGATAATTGCAGTCTCTATCCTCTGTGAGTGCAGCTCAGCAAAAATGATTTTGCATGTCAAAAAGGAGAAGAAACTGGGAACAGCACCCTGAAGACACAGCAAGACAGAATAGATGGCTCTGCAGAAAAGTTCTGAGCTGTTTTCTGTCTGTGACAGAATCCCTGTATGAGCTTGGAGAAGTCACTTCTGCTCCTTGTATCTCATCTCTTGCTCAAAACCCAAGATGATTCTATTTTGCCAGGCAGGATCTATTCAGAAATCCAGTTTAACAGTCTTGTCTTTCCCCACGTTTTGGAACAGCTCTGATTGTAATGATTACATTTGATTAACAGATATTCTCCCCCCTCTCTGGCAGCCACTTGCATACAAACTTGGTTTTGCCTTCAACAGAACTATGCAGCCCTGGAAATCCTTGCAGCAGGGAAGTCTCTCCAACATAAATAAAAACAAGTGTGGGACTAGGCATGGAATCTTAATTAAATTCAATCACCTTGTAGTTTGTCTTCGCTTTGTGCAGCCCTGTATTTAAGATTGTGACATATTTGGACAGCACGAACCCAATTACTGCATTTTAACAACAGCAACAGTTGACTTTCTCCAGGTGAGCCTTGTAGGGTTTTTTTCCCTCACCAGGATCTAACTTGAGCTGAACAACACAGAGCAGCTCCCCCAGAGATCAAGAAGCTCTGCCATTATCTATATTTCACTGTGTCAGCCCATGACAGCCCCAGCCCGCAGAGCTGTCACTGCAGTCACTGCTGTCACCCTGCATTCCACAAGGTTATGCTCTGTCTTGACTTAACATCACTTTCTGCTGGTGCCCAGCACTCAGAGATTCCTTATTATCAGTGATCACTATAAGGGGCTTTCTTCTCATCCATCACCCTGTCACTGCACCACTCCCCCTTTTGCCATAGTGTCCTTTTACTTAATTCTGAGTTTTTACATGAAGCTGCTTCTGTCAAGTCCATCTTTCTGTGATGATTTGATCACCTCTCCAGATCGTGTGGATTCGTTGGGATCCACAGCTGTTAATTTAAATTTCTGGAAGTTCTGAGAGAACAGATTTGGTAGTTGGGCAAAGGTCTGTCTGGTTTTTTGGTTTTGTGAAACACCAGCATACCTTTACACAACTCTAATCTCAAAATCCCCATGTGAACACTGGAAAATTCATATAAAAAAACCCACACATAAACCTGTGGAAAAGCAAGTTTTGCATAAACCTGAATTAACCACAGGCTGCATTTGAGCCATCTCTTGGTGCACAGGAAAATGGCAATAAACCCTTATTACTACCAGCATCAGAAGAAGAAGCAGTCAGTTTTCTCTCTGCTGAGTGCTGAGAAGATGTCACATTAGTCAGGATGACCTAAGTGTGTAGAAGAAATGCAGTTTTGTTCAGGACTCATTGTGAAAGTAGGAAAATAAGGAGCAGGGGAAAGCAAAAATGGTGAAACCAGTGAGGGGAAAAACAGGGTCATCTTTGAACTGAGTGCCTTGGGGGGAAATGGAGCAGGGAAAAACAGGTAACGGGAAGGAAATCTTGTAGAGCTGAAGGATCAGGATTGATTTGTCACTTACAGATTGAAATAGAAAATGAAATCAAATTTAGCTATTTAGCTATGTGACTTTGCAAAATATAAAACTGCTTAAAAGTTTCTGCCCAAACTGTGGGCAATTAAGATAAAATAGAGAATAGGGAGGGCTTTTTAGCACGTAGAAAGGGGTGGGGAACCTGAAACTGTTTGAAATGATAAAACTTTATGTAACTACTCTATAATGGTAAGAATAGGAGGTAAAACTAAGTGTCTATTTAGATAAGGCAGACTGCAAAAAGAGTGTGTGTACAGATAATTTTAAACTTGCTACTTTCAAACTGTATAAAAGGCTATGGTATTTCTTCGCTCAGGGAAGTGCACTGGGGAAAAACACCCGCCCCTTTGCACTCCCCGGCCGCAATAAAAGTGCTTTTCAGATTGTTCAAAGGTTTCTTTGAATCAAGATCAGCTAAAACTGCACTGAGGACACGTGTGTGGCTCCTCGTGCTGCTCGGATGTCCAGCCGGCTCGGGGATGGAGCAGGGGCAGGACGATGGAGCCGGGGGGTTCCACACCCACAGGCCCGGGCCTGGGGGGTTCGTGTGGCAGGAAGGGCCCCGCGGGGCATCCTGGGAAATGAAGTCCCCGGGTACTCCAGCGCGCGTGCGCGGGGGAGGGCGCTGCTGTGATTGGTTGGTGGAATCACGTGGGTGGCGTTTGCTTTCAAAGCGCTTCATGAAAGAGTTTGGCGGAACAAACACCTGAAGAAAAGCACCAAGATCAGTGTTTACAGAGCCACAGTGCTGTCTGCTCTCCTATATGGATCCGAATCCTGGGTCATCTACAGCCACCACCTGCGACTCCTGGAACGCTTCCATCAACGCTGCCTCCGTACAATCCTAAACATCCCCTGGTCAGATGATGTGACCAGTCCATCTGTTCTAGAACAGGCAGCAGTCACAAGCATTGAGGCCATGTTGCTGAGAACACAGCTGTGCTGGGCAGGGCACGTCTCCAGGATGAAGGACCAACCACCCCCTCCCTAAGATCCTGCTTTATGGGGAACTTGCCACCGGCTGCTGCAAGAGAGGAGCCCCAAAGAGGAGATACAAGGACTGCCTGAAACAACATCTCAGCCTTGGCCATATTGATCACCATAACTGGTCTGCTCTGGCCTCCAATGGGGAGGTCTGGAGACACCCCATCTCTAACGCTGCTGATGCCTTTGAGAACGCAGCAGGATCACCCTTGAGGAGAAAAGACAACGCAGAAAGAATCGTGTCTTGCAGAATTTACCACCTAAGGAGTCTTTCTGCTGTGCCTTTTGCAATTGGACGTGTCTATCTCGTATTGGCCTCATTAGCCACCAGCGTGCTTGGAACAAATGTGGGTAGAGCCCATCCCAAATCTTCATTCACAAAGCCCAGCCATGATGATGATGAAACCACCCCACAGGTGAAGTGGCAGGTGGGGCCAGACAGTCCGTGCAGGTGAGGCAGACAGTCCTGCAGGTGAGGCAGACAGTCCTGCCAGTCTGTGAAACACCAGCCACAGCCCCCCTTCTGCCTGCAGCAGCACTGTGGCTCTTTCTGAGCTCCAGCTGCTGCTGGTGCTGTACTCTGTGACACTGCTGGCAAATGTTTCCTTCCTGCAGCAGTGTTTGTTCAGGCCACAGCTCTGTAAACACTCGTGTAGCAACTTTGTCCGAGTTGGCTGAAATTAATGGAACTACACAAAGCAAAACACACACAGGAGCCTCCTGTGGGTTGGCAGTGGTATTTATTCACATCCACTTCACCACTGTGGTATACAATCAAAGTAATTAAGAAAACGATAGGTAAGATAATGCTCAAGGGTGGTTTTTCCCTTTTTAAGCTTGTTTTAACATAATGAATTTAGTGGAGTCTGTGATAATCTTTTTTTTCAACTACAAAATGCCTGAGTTTGAGGAGTGTTGGTTAACCTAACCAGCCCGACATGCTCAGCCTCAGTTTCACTGCTTGTTGCAGAAGTGAAAAGCATTGGTCTGGCCAAAGCCTGACCTGCTTTGTCAAACTGTCTCTAGGCTGTTAACACCTCCCAGAATCACAGAATGGTTTGGATTTGAAGTGACCTGGAGGATCATCCAGTTCCTCTGCCTGCCATGGGCAGGGACACCTTCCACTAGACCAGGTTGCTCCATCCTGGCCTTGGACACTTCCAGGGATCCAGGGGCAGCCACAGCTTCTCTGGGAATTCCATCCCAGCCCCTCCCCACCCTCACAGGGAGGAATTCCTTCCCAATATCCCACCTAACCCTGCCCTCTGGAAGCCATTCCCCCTTGTCCTGTCCCTCCATCCCTTGGAAATAGTCTCTCTCCATCTTTCCTGCAGGTTCCCTTCAGGTCCTGGAAGGCCACAATCAGGTCACCCCAAAGCTTCTCTTCTCCAGGTTGAACAATCCCAGCTCTCCAGCCTTTCCTCCCAGCAGAGCTGCTCCAGCCCTCTGATCACCTGGGTGCCTCCTCTGGACTCTCTTCAACAGGTCAGTGCCCTTCCTGTGATGAAATCATAGAACCATGGAATGGTTTAGGCTGGAAGGAACCCTAAAACCTATCTCACTGCACCCCCTGCCACAGGCATGAGCACCTTCCACTTCTCCAGTCACAGACCTAAAGGCTGACAGCTTTATTTGGGCACTATCTGGGTAGGTATGGATTGATTTGATTCCTTTATTTTATTAATTTCCCCCTCTTTGTGCTTCTGTGGGTCCTTGGCTGTGCTGGCCACGTGATAGGGGCACATGGACACCTGAGGATCCCAATATTTCCATGGGAAATACAAACACATGTTTAATTCCCACTGGATTTCAGATCCAGCACTTTTATTATGCCAGCCCTTCAGCTGGAGCTGTGCCCTGCAGCTCCAGGGCTGCAGCAGAAAATGGAGCTCCTGAATCTTTATGGGAAATCCAACAAACTGGTGAATACTGAAAAACTAGGAGGGAAGAATCGAAGTAGAGCTGCCACTGATGCTGAGGTGACTCCTGAGGCAGCAGGAGGGGGGGGAAAGCTGTCTTGGAGCTTTATTATCACCTGATCACGTGGATGAAGATGGCAGGAAGCTGCACACTGTCAAAACACCAAAAAAGAAAGGCATCTACAGAGATGCAAAGTGGTCAGTCCTGTCCTGTGTGACACTTTATTGCTGCCATGGGCAAATATCCAGTGGGGAATCCAGCACACAGAAGTTATTTGGGAACAAAACACAGCAGCCAACATGTTGCTCTATAAAAATTATATTTTCCGAGGCTCAGTAATTACAGTGAGCAGTTCCCAGAGTGCACAGGCAAAAGGGAGATGTCACAGCCAGAACAGCTCCTGCTTGTTCCACCCTTTACAAACATGTTGTGCATCTGTTGGTATTTGAGTTCAGAGGGACTGATCCAGCACCAGCTGATGTTGATGAAAGGATATTCATTATCTTTAGGGGCTTCTGGATTAGCATCAGATTTATTAAACCTTTCAGCCAGGGCCTGGTTGGCCATTTGGGAGTTGAAAGCATCTTGTGTCCACGAGTGTCTTAATTATAAATTATCTACACTGTCACATGTTTGATGTTTTGACAGGCTTGAGGACTCTGGGAGTACTTTAGTAGGTGGAAAGGTGTCTAATACTGAAATGGACTTTCAGACAGGAGTGTGTAATGGTCTGCTTTTCAACTGAAGAAAATGCTTGATGTATTTTTGTGTTTTTATCCTCTTGTAATGCATCATCTGGGGCATTTAAGCCTAAGTGTGTAGAACAGGAATTGTTCATACAAGATGAGAGGAGCTCTGGACATACAGGCTCAGATCCTGACTCTGCCTTCACTTGACTGAGTCATAAAATCTGGACTGTATCTCTGTATGTATGTTAATAATTCCTTATACAGGGGGAATATTATGAAACCCTTTATGATTTTAAGATCCTTCACTGGTAAATGTGATACTGAAAGGGTGGATGGAAAATGGAAATATATCAGATATTCCCTGACTTTTTCAAGAACTGCTTTGCAGAATTTAGCCTACAGGCTAACTCCCCATGAAATTTATTATTCACTTAAATACTGCATGGCAAGATTGTTCCAGCTAAACAAAGTGTCCTACTGCTCACTATCAGAGGGAACAGTCTGCTGCAACTACTCCATAATTGTGCTACTAATGTATACTTTATTAAACTCCTGCTGTTTTCCTAACTGGTTTATCTACTAAAAATAGTCTGATTAATAAAATGGATGTCAGATGTATCCATCTTTATGCATTTTCCCCATGGAATTAGACAGTACTAAACAGTAATTTGGATTTTTTCTTTTCCTGTTAGTGTTAAGCAATGTCAGTTACTCTCTGCAGTGGATTGCTGGGAGGATATTACAAATTTGAATTCAATTCAGGTTGGCAGCGATGAGAATTCAGGTGTTAACTGGTCTGTTGTGTCATGGCAACCATGGAACACATTAGGATGCCACTGGCCCAAGTGAACCCAGTCTGGATGAAGGCCCTTTTCTTCGATTTTAACCTTACAAAATCTGGAAATAAACGTGCTTGGGAAGCCCCCCTTAAAATCACATCAGCATGACTGCATGCTATGTGTTTAAATTCTGCATTTTAAATTCAGATGGATACAAAAGGGTTGGTGAGTCTGTCCTTTGCCTGCTTCTCTCCAAATCACAGCCATTCTGACAGCATTTCTCTGGCTGGGTTTGGGCTGCAGGAAGGTTTGAACATGGCTCTGGTGGGTGTCATTATGCAGATTAAAGCACTATTTCACTCCTCATCTGTGTTACACATTCAGATGTTAACGATATATTGTTTGGAAACTACAATTATGTCACAGGGTATCAGTGAAAGAGTCTCTGCTAAATAGTTCAGTGAGTGCCACACTCCACATCTCAATATTTGTCTGTGTCATTTGAGGCTCTTACAAGTTCCCTGGAGGGTTTTGGAAGGAGAAAGAGGACATTGCAGAGGGTTTGATTATCCTCTCATCAGCAGCCACGTCCCTTGGTTGATTTGATGGCATCCCCCCAGCCTACAGTGCTAGAAAATAAAAGGAGGATCAGAAATTCTGCTCACAGAAACAATGTGTTAAATTAATCCATTAAAATAACACCACTGGCTTTGCTGGGATTACTCCCCAGCATTAACTGGTGCTTTTTTCCCAATGGAATGTAACAAATATTCAGTAGTCTGAACAATCAGAGAGTTGGTGTCACACAACCCCTCTGCATCTCCCTTGGAAATGGCACATTCCTACTTCAAAGGAACCCCCCCTAAATATGAGAATGAGGAACACAATCCTTTGCAGACACCTGCAGTTCTCTGGGGAGGTTCTGCTGCTTCCTTCCCACGTGTTTGCTGAAGGAGCTCACACAAAGAAAGGAACTTTTTCCCTGTGAGCATCCAGCAAATGAAATGGGAATGCAGGTGAACATCAGTTAAGGTTTGGCATTGCCTTAGCTGGGTTCTGGCAGGATCCTGAATGCAGGTGAACATCAGTTAGGGTTTGGCATTGCCTTACCTGGGCTCTGGGAGGATCCTGGGAATGCAGGTGAACATTATCTGGGTTCTGGGAGGATCTTGGGAATGCAGGTGAACATCCATTAGGAATTGGCATTGCCTTAGCTGAGTTCTGGGAGGATCCTGAATGTAGGTGAACATGAATTAGGGTTTGGCATTGCCTTAGCTGAGTTCTGGGAGGATCCTTGCTGAATTCAAACCACCTTCCTTGCTCAAAAGTACCAATGACTTAAAAGACACACCAATAATTCTCACAGTGGAAACTCTGCTCTGATTTGACCAGGATTCAAACATCAAGCTTCTTCCCCCCAGAGGGAGAGAAAGGGAGCCCAGCCACCCCCTGGCCTTCAACACCTACACACAGCAGACACCAACAGCAAAACAACCCAGACAGAACTGCCAACAGCTTCTGGTGCTGTGCTATCTGATTTTGAGCAGAAGCAAACAACATGAGTGGTGATTGACTCTCCAGGGAACACTGCCCTGGCACCCAAACACCTCTGAGCCCCTCGGACTCTCAAGGGGGGCCAATTTCAAACCATGACGCACCAAGTAAAGGGTTTCATGCAAAAAACTGTGGAAAAGTGTTTTCCTTTAATGGGACTCCCTCAATCCCATGGATCTCTGCTGTTCTTTTAATGGCATTGCCTTTCCCGTGCCTTTAATCAATAACAATGAGGGATATTTTCTCTCCTGTGGTAAATAAATAATTGTGATTCGTGAAACAAATGGGTGATTACATCAAAATAAAACAAACGTATTGTAAAACTTAATTACAGCCCCATGAAGAAATGAAACAGACCCTTATAAGGTCAAGAGGCCCTAAACCTCCCTACTATCCTGAAAATAAAATATGGTTTTTTTAGGCTCCTGTTCTCCCAAGAATGCATGAATTATGACCGGTTGTAGAGATAACCCTTTTAGCTTTAGCTGTAAGAAAACCCATGTGTTAAATACTTAGCAAAAACCTGTAGAATGTATATGTATATGATATAATTAATATGCATGAAGTAGCTAAGATAAATACTAAATGTACCCTGTAGTAGGGGTGCAGATTTGGGAAACTGGTCCCCATTTCTGCTTGCTTTTTCCATATAATAAACCATTATTCAAAAACTTACAGAAACTCAAATACAACAATTCTTGGCCAAACTGAAGGCTGAATTGTCATGCAGAAAAGCACTGCACTAAAGGCTGTGGGGACACGTGGCAGCCCTTCCCATGGCATTTAAAGCACCAGGGAAGGAGGCTGGTCCATGGTGTGTGCAGCAGCAGAGCTGAGGAGTGCAGTCAAATCCACAGCTCAGCAGAGCCACTTTCTACTTAATAGTTTTAATCTCCTTCAAATGGAGGGTTGGAGCCCACTCTTCAGTGGCTGTTATGCTTAGTTTGCTGCAAGTGCCCCCAGGGATATCATATTTCAGCCTGGCTTTTGACATTTTATATTTTAATTAAGCTTACCCTGTAGGAAATAAGATGTTAACAACCAGGCTTCCCTCCCTAACACAACGGGACGCCTGCAATGAAATCTGCTGCCTGTGCCCCTTCCAAACCTGCCCTTTTGTTGTGTGTAACATCTCTGGGGAGCCCAGGCAGGCTCTGTGTGAAACATCCAAACCTGCCACCATTAAAACGTGGCTCACTTAATTCCTGTCTTACTGTTATTGCAGCTCCATCAGGGTGAGAAGATTTGTCTGGTTCAACTATCATGTTGTTCCTGGGGAGTAGAACCAGAAAGCAACATGGATTGTTTATTTGAGATTTATTGTTCTGATTTGATTTGATTTATTGTTTATTTATTTTATCTTACTGAAGATTTGGGGAATAAATTTTTTTGCTTTAAAGGGAGAGTGCCTTTGAAAGTGCAGGGTTCTTGTTTGATTTGTCAGCACCACTCATTTTGGCTCCATCCCAGAGTCAATATTAAGGTTTTCACCCACTTGGCCAGCACTGGAATCTGTTATTTGGCAACTTGGTGTATTGAAAGGGATTTAATCCCTTTTATACCTCTCAGACTCAAACAGGAAGAAAAACCCTACAGGGTAATAACTTACAGTGCATCAGCTAATAGGTGGTTTTGTGATGCCATTCATGGGGAGAGCAGGGTAATTCAGTTTGGTTTAATCTTCTTTCAGTGGTGGTTAAATCAGTTTAAACCACCTCGTGCTGATGTGGTCTGGGAGTGTTTCCTTGCTGGGAAGTTTCCCTGGGCAGTGCCAAAGCCTGGGGACATTTGCTGCCCTTCCTCTGCCAAGTGGAGAACGTTGGGGTGGCTCAGACCCCTGCACTCCAAAAGCTGGACTATCAGCCCTTTTTCCTGGGCTAGACCCTGAAAAGACAGAAAGCAGGTGCAAAAATTCAAATCTTAAAGAAGCAACATATGAAAACAAGAGATGAGAAGGGATAGGGACAGGAAACATTGGTGAGGTAGCTCTGAGGAGTGTGAGAGGGACTGATTTCAGCACAGCTTTCTAAAAAAGAACAGGAAGAGGAGTAATTTTGTGTTAGAGTGTGGTGTTTTATCTCATCCTCACTGCAGTGACGTGGCTTTGGGGAAATTTGTCCTGTCTTCTGTCCTGGAGCAGGAAAGCTGCTGAAGGAGGAGTTTATCTGTGTGTGGTTTGCAATGTGTACCTCTTGTAATCCAAATACATTGTTCTCTTTCTCTGTGTTTTGCACAAGTTTGGAAGATGAATAAGTTGTTGTGGCAGTGAGGAACAACTGTGGCTATGTTTGAGTCCAACTGCAGTGTTGTTCTGTGGGTTTCTTCTTTTGCTTTATGGGAGAAGAGCAATCTCTATTCCAGGAATCCAGCTGAATATTTGGGGGTCTCCAAATAATCTTCAGCTTTGCCAAATATTTTTGTGTATCAGAGACGTTATTTAAATATTTTCTTTGCCTCCATTCTCCATCTGCAGTGTATGCTAATGCTTCCCTGCCACAAATAGGTGTTGGGAACGTGAATGCATTAATATTTTACAGGAAGGAGGGTGCAGGTTTGGTATGAGACCAGGGTAGCAATACAGATACCTGAGGGGGCTACAATGGCTTTATCAAGTCAGAAAACCAGAGCTGTAACAGTGAAGTGCCTCACAGTGCTGTTGTGATCAAGGAAGGAAGGAATGTGACTACTGGGTGATTTTTTTTTTTCCCCATTTGCTCAAGGTTTGGCTTTAATTTTTGGAAGCTGAATTCGAGCTCTTATGCAAACTCCTGGCAAAGCTGGTGGGGATGTGCAGGTTTGTAACACCTGTGTGTTGCTCTGATGGGCTCATCTGAGCTGACTTGTGGTCATTAGGGAGCCTGTGCTTCATGCAGGACATCTGAGAGGGTGACAGGACTTCTGAAATGCTGACAATTTACTAAAGCTGCTCCTGCCAGTTTAAAAAGCATCCTCAAAAGACACAGCACTTTGGTGTGAAGACTGAGCTGCATTGTCTCCCTGCCCTCTTGAACTTGTTTTTCTGATGCTGGACTACTTTGTCTTTCATTTCTCTGACCTGAAACACTCAGAGCACAGATGCTTGAAAGCGATGAACTGAAGTTGCTCGAATGCCCAGCTCTATTTCCAGCCCCACACACTGTGACAGCCTGATTTAGATGTCCAGGTCAAACAATTCTTTGCACTTGACTGCATCAACCATCCTTGGTGCAGTTGTTACCTTCTGTGTTAAGGCTTTTTGTTATTTTGACTGGGCTGGAGGAGGCAGGAAGGGCATTGCCTTACCAGCCTGGGACTAATGTGTGTCACATGTTTGTTGTCACTCTGGTGCCCAGAGCCTTCCAAAACAGTGTGGTTGATACAGCCAGGTGTGATATCATGGGAAAATCACTTTGTGTTGCTTCTTCTGGAAAGGAGAGACTGAGAAAATGCTTTGAAAGCTTAAAAAAAGTAAGAAAGGAAAAAAAAAAAAAGAGCAAAGAAGTAAATATAAATCTCTCTTCCATTAGAGCAAAGTAAGGATTGGATTTCTTTTGGATTTAAATGATTGAATCAGTGCAGCCTGGTATTGACCAAGTCCTTGAATTGCAGATATGGACAGTACTGGCTTTACTGGTAGGCAAACCAGGAGAAAACCATTGACTCTGGTTTCTGTAGTACCTGGACCTAAAGAGCATGCAGTGCTTCTGTGCAAACTTAACTGATGCACCCTGTGTTCATTAAAAATGGTGATTCCCAACCTTCCGATGGGTTACATTCAAACTCTGTGAGAAAAGCACACAGGAAGAAAATCAATGTGTTAGAATGGATTTCCTCTGATGAAATTTCAGCTCTGCACACAACTGAATCCCTACAGGAATCATTTATATTTGGATGGGGGGAAGGTCCAGGAAGGATGATTTAATTTACTCCTGACTGTCTGAAGCCCCAGTTGACCCTTCTGGTTATTAAAAATAGGATATCCAGTTTTCTTCTGCCTGGGAGTAGATGCTGGCTTTGCTCCTGGGTTATTTCTTTGGCTGCCAGCCCATACTTGTAGAGACTGGAAATCCAGGGTAGGTCCTGTTGTTGCTCTTAGGTCTGTGTGATCTTTTTAACCAGGTGATCAGAGCAGGTGTGGGTAACCCCAGCCCTCCTGGCTGCCCTCCTGAGCCTCTGCTCTGCTGCCTTTTCCTGGAAAAATAACAACCAGTCAAACCCCAGCCCTGTCCAGTGCCTGCAGAAGGTTGTTTTACAGTTGCAGTAACAGGTTTAGACTTCATGAAGAGATGGAGTTTCTGCTGTTTCTCAGGCACCATTAGACTGGAGTGTCCTTCAGGCTTTCCTGGCTCCTGGACTGGTCTAACTGGGAGGGGGTGGTGGGTTATTTTGGGGTTTGTTTCATTGTTGTTTCTTATTGATCACATAGACCTGTGAAGAAGTGAGAAGGTTTTTACTTTGCACTGTTGGACTGAGGCTCAGGAGAGGCTTTTTATTTCCTGGCTTAGTCCAGTTGTGCCTTGTCCCTGTGTTCTTCAGCTCTGTAGAGAGGAGAGTGAGCCAAGTCTCCCTCCATTATGCAAAGCAGTTCTAATATTGGTTTCCATTCTGCAAACAGTTCTGTGTTTACTTATCTGTGTCATTAACTTGAGTGTTCTCCTTTCCTCCAGACAGAAAATTAGGGCTGTGTGTGTGTTGCTGTTGTTTCTCAGGCTCATCTCTTTGTCAGGCCTTGGTTATAAAAGCACCTCATACAGATGGTGTTAGAAAGTTAAATTACAGTCTTCCATGACTGCACTGGCAATTGCTAAATTTAAATCTAGAATAAAGCACTGCTCTATTCCCAAAGCTCTGCACAGTCTGTTAGTCTCTGTGGTGTTAATATTAATTCATTAAATAGTATTTTCTTGAAGAATTCTGACTAAAAAGGTCATTGACAGCCTGTGCTTTAAACTGATGGTAAAGTCATTTAGGACCAAGTTTCCACGAGCTTTCAGAATTTTTTCCCTGTATCTGCAGTTCTGAAACAGAATCCAGAGGACTGTAAACCCTTGGAGTGATGCTTTTCCTTTAAAGCAGGTTAAAACACGCTTTTTAAAATACACATGTGTATATATACACATGTATATATATGTGTATATATATATATATATCTGTATGTACAGACTTTGCTGATAGCCATAATGCAGAGTGTGTTGTTCCTCTCAGACATGCCATAAATGATGTGGAATTTTCATCTGGAATCCTCTCTATACACAATTCAAGTGCAGAGAGACCATATGAGGGTACAGATAAACTGTATTGGAGGAAGTGATTGTCCCCCAAAAGTTTGAGGCAGTGACATTTTGAGGTCTCCTGTGACACAACAGAATGTGCTGTGTTTGTCTCCTGCTTAGACTTGGCTGGGGGAAATGAAAGGACTCTAATCCTGAGGGGCAAAACCAGCCTGGGAAGACGAGGTTTCTCCAGCCTCTGGTTGCCCCAAAAAGTCAAGTTTTTGGCTAAATTGGCCAGCTCTTCTTCTCTTTGCCCCTGGAGAATTTGGCAGCTGTGTGGGAAGGTGGCTGGGAATGAGGGGAAATCCTGGGAGCTGGGCACTAATGAACACATGGACTTGGTCCTGGGTTGTTGTGCTGGTTTAAAGGTAAACCAGCAGGGGAAATGAACTCAACTCAAAGGAGAGATTAGAAGTCAGAATAACAATCCAATAAAATGATACAATCAATATGATTATACAGACAAACAGTTGGGTTTAACCCCCAAAACCCAAATGTATAACCCAGCACCCTGGGGCATGAACAGAGTGGTGTTTGTTGGGCCCCCTGAGTCCAAAGGAAAAGGAGAGGGAAAAACCTGTTGGTGAGAGTGGTGGTGCAGTCTGGGCAAGAGTGGTGGTGCAGTCTGGGCAAGAGTGCTGGTGCAGTCTGGTTGAGAGTGGCGGTCTGGAGTCTTCCTCTGGATCCCACCAGTGGTTAAAAAAGTCCCAAGACCCCAAGATTATCTATCCTCCAGCTCAGGCAGGAATGCCCAGCACCTCCCTCAGGGTGGGGAGTTCCACACTGGGGGTGAGCACAGGAGCACCCTCCTATCTCCCAGTTCCACACTGGTGTGAGCACAGGAGCACCCTCCTGTCTCCCAGTTCCACCCTGGGGGTGAGCACAGGAGCACCCTCCTGTCTCCCAGTTCCACACTGGTGTGAGCACAGGAGCACCCTCCTATCTCCCAGTTCCACACTGGGTGTGAGCACAGGAGCACCCTCCTGTCTCCCAGTTCCACACTGGTGTGAGCACAGGAGCACCCTCCTGTCTCTCAGGCCTCTGAACACCCAGTTTGCAGCCTGAGGGGTCAGGGCTGCTCTGGGCAGAGGGTGGAAATGGTTCATTGATACCAGTTTCTGGAAATGGCATGGAAGGCTCTGGAATACCCAGTTTTGGGTTACACCCACACAGTGATGAACTGGTCCCAGCTCTTCTAACCAGGACAGTTGTCTGGGCAGGGATGGGGCCACTCTGGGTGCTCCAAAGAGATTCTCCTCCATAACTCATTCTGTCACTCCCCACATGACTCAATTGGTGAAGTTAAAGTGTCATTTTCTGGGTCAATGCCATGAGCTGGGAGGATTTCAGGATCCCAGTGGGGATGTGCTTGAAGTGGGGGAAATTATAACTAATATATATATATATATATATATACACACATCTAGATAATTAAAGTCTTCAATGCTACAAACTGTACAAACCTGCAGAGGGATGTTGTTCCTGATCCTGCAGTTTCTAAAAATGAGCAAAATTGGGCTGTATATGGAAGAAATAAAGTATTACCTTCACCATTTTAAATGAGCACGTGGAAAATGGATTTAGGGCCAGGGTGCTCAATACTCAGCAGGTCTCATTAAGATTTTCACACGATGTTTTAATCAAATTTGAGTTTTAATGTAAAATTGCTGGCCAATTTCTATTTAGTGCCCGTATTTGACAAAATTTATGTATGTGAGTAATTTCACCACTTTCCTTGGAAACTAATGACCCAAAAGGAAAAGACCTTTGCAAGCACATAAGGAAGCAAACTGAATAATAGCTTATGATGAAAGTTTAAAAAGGGGTGGGGAAGAAGGGAAAAAAACTAGGTTACAAAATTGAAAGTGTTTTGTATAAAAGTGGATTTAAAAATAATTAGAGTAGATAAAATCTCTTTAGCATTGTGCCTTTATTAAAGCTTGTAAAGTGATTTGAAATTACTTGGGGGATGGAACTCAAAGTGAAACTTGTCACTGCACAGTGGGATTAAATCCCCTTTTCTTTTTTAGACTCTCAAACTAACATGCAATGCTGAGGGATTTTTCCTCTCGGCTGCTTAAATGTCAAGAATTAGTTTTTATCTGAGCAACCTGTTTATCAGGAGAAGCCAGAAGTTCAAAGGAAGATCACTGAAGGCAGTGAAAGAGTTGAAACAGACTCCCAGATAGCTTTCTGTCATGGCTTTATTCTCTGGGAATGAGAACCACTGTTCTGAGCAGTGCACAAATAAAAAGTCAGGCATGCCCTGGAGGGAGCAGAAGAAGAGCAGTTTAACAGCACTGGTGATGTTTTGACCAGCAGCCACATGACAGATCTGTGTTACAAGTCAGTGGAATTCTCCAGCCCAGGTTCCCAGCCCACCCTCCTCCCTGTTTGGTGTGACTCAGGTGGGCTGCAGTGGACACCAGGATTCTTCATTTTCATTCATTCCTCTTCTACCTGTAATACTCTGTTTTTTCCCCCCTGTGATCAGAAAGTCTTTTCTGCTTCTCCCAGCAGTGTGCTGGACATTTTCTGTTCTCCTCAGGGCAGTCACAGCCCAGAAGGGACAATCCTGACTGACTGTTCTTCCCCTGGAACACTCCTGGTGGAGCAACCAGCCTGCTGACCTCCAAACTTTGGGCTTCCTAAAAGCTGACAGCAGAGCCTGGGAAACAGGGGAAAGTAGGGAGTGAGGCATTTGGGGCTGCCAAACCCAAGAGCACCCAGAATGCCAGCATGGGCAGGAGCAGGACTGATGCTGCAAGAACCAGAAAATGTGAGTGTAGAAACCGTGGGGAGATTTCCTGGTGGAATTCCCTGTGTTTGAGGGAGAGCAAAGGAATGGGATAGGAAAGCCTTGGGATCTGTGGTGTGCAGGGCTCTGGAAAATCCACAGTTTCCATGAATATTACTGGACTGGTTTATACAATGCAGCATTTCCTAACTGTGTAATTGTTGGGATTTCCTGATTTCCTAATCTTTGGGATCTGAGGTTCTGAAGTGAAAGTGTGGCATTGCCACTTTACATGGCAGCAGTTGGGGATGGGTGGAAGATGGGTTGAAGAAAATTGGTGATTATTCACCACTGCAGTGGTACAAACATTGTAAATGACAGGACTAATTGCAACCTCCCAGTGGTGGAACTCTGCAAAAATAGGTGAAGGCATTGGACAAAAGTCCCAGCTATTAAATGAGCCAGATAAGAATTAGGTTATCATTTCATCTCTGTGTGTTCATGTAATCTGGAGGCTTCTGTAGCTTTAAACAGACAGATTGGGCTATTGGTTTATTCCAGATTTTTTTTTTATAAAGCAGGCTCTGAAATGCAAGCCAATAAACTTCAAGAGGTTGTCAGTGGTGAATGAGTTATGTGATCTCCCAGCACCCAGGCAGGAGCACATGATGGATTTTCCAAGCAAACACAGACACTGTAATTTCATTACCCTGTTAAGAACAGTAATTGTTTGGGGCACTATAACTGTGTTCCTTTTCCCCTCTGGGCTTGTTCCCACAGCAAGAAATTAATCCTTGTTGTGACCAAAGTGCACACCTGGAATATTCCTGCCAGCTTTGCTCTACTGGTGCCTGGGCACTCTGTCACCAGCCCCCTCAGCTGGGGGATCCAGGGCTGGGATACATCATTTATGTGCTGTTGTTTTGATGATGTATGAAAGTAATGCATCATTTCAGGACTACCAGGAGAAATATTCCAGAGGCTTTTGGGCTTTGTAAGGCGAAAAAAAATTAAAATTCTTTATAAATGGGAAAAAACAGTTTAGTTATTTATGGGATTTTAAAAGCAGGGAGGGAAGAAAGGAAGTAGTAGAGTGAGGAGAGAGAATATAACAGGGGGATGCTTTGATTTCCAGAGGTGGCTAAATCAACTTGAGATGCAGGTGTTTATTAAATCTGAAAATTAGGACAGAGAATTTCTGTAGCTGCAGTTGCAGGGTTCTAGCACAGTGCCCTCCCCTCCTCTGGGACTGCTGGAGGAATGGTGAAGGCACCATTTGGAGCCAGGAGATTGAACCCAGCCCTGGGCTCTGCTACTGCCTGTCCCTGTCCCCTGGTACCTGTGAACAGACACTTCATGTTCTGATCTGCTGGGGCTGGTTTGTGCCCACCCCCAGGGATAGAATTAGATGGGTAATCATTACAATTATACTGTTAATAAAGTATTAATATTACTCTCTATGTAATAGAGTATTAATTTCTATTTAATGCTCTGCATTCACATACTGGAAGGCTGCTGTAAATAAACTCAAAGCTAAAGATCTGATGGGGTTGGACACTTAAATAACACACAGTTCACACAGCTGGAGTCACTGTGGGGCTCTCTGGGATTCAGGTCCTTGTGGAACCTCAGCAAGTGAAGACAACTCTGGGATCATTTGAATAACTTGGCACAACATGTGCTTTTTGTCCTCAAAGAAATTGTGTGTGGAGATGGGGCAGCCTCTGGGGATCTCAGTGCTTCCTTTTTTTTTTTTTTTTAAAAAGAAAGCTGTGTAGAGAGCCCTTTGATTTCATATTTTAGATTTCTTGTTGCTCATCAGTTCAGTGCCAGCCATGGGGCTGCTCTGGGAATATCTCCTCATGTTGCCTCTGTTACTGTCCCAAAGACTCTGGGTTTAGGAGGATTTCTGCAGTTCTGTTGACAGATAAGGCAAACTGAGGGATGGAGGAAGTGTAAATGTGTGACTATTAGAGATTAATAAGCAGCAAATAAATAAGAATACATCGGGTGGGGTCTGTTTTGGCTCCTGGGCTGTCAGGGGCTGCATTTTAAAATCACAGGCTGGGGCCTCACGAGGACCTTCTTGTCATTCGTTTCCTTCTTGCCAAAATTGGACCTCATTTCTCCTCTTCTGATTCCCAACAGGCTGGAAAGGGTCTCTCTGTGCTTTTCATTCTGAACCAGAAAGTGAAAAAGCCTCTCAGCCTCCCTCTCTCTCCATTTCAGGTGATTACAGAGTTGATTGTCCTCGGATTTCTTTTCAGGCTGCCTCACAACTCCTGGTTTCCATTTCCAGCTTTTGATCACTAATTCTGGCCCAGAAAGTGCCTTTTCTGTGTTGCAGCCCCTGGGATTAATGTGGTTTGCAGTAATCAAGAGCCAGTCCCCAGGTGACAGCAAACAGACTTTGATGTGTGATGGGCTGTGCCTTCCATGCACCCTTGGACACCTGGGATTGCTTTTGGAGGAGCAAGGCTGGCCAGAAAAGTGCTTGGAAAATTGGTAGGACGTCTTGAAATTCCACCTGGAAGCCCTCTGAGGCTTAATCTTACTTTTAGGGTCAAGAAACATCTCTTTATGGTTAAAGAGGCTTTAAGGCTTGGAAGTTGGAAGTTAGTTCTTCATTACTTCAGCTGATGTGCTGCTCTTACCTGGTGTTGGTTCTGACTGATAGGAGAGAAGTGGAAAATGAAAAATGAATGTACATTTTGGACAGATTTTCCATAGAGCTCAGCTCTGCCTCGGAATGGCATAAAAGACCTGCAGTCTATTGATAATAAGCTGTGAAAAATCTCCTGTGAACTGTGAGTGTGAGGCACTTAAAAAAAATGGAGTGAGTAAATTTGGGTTTTTCCTTCAAATCTTTAATTCTCTCATAATCCCATTGACACTGGGGAAATTTTGAGCACAGGGTCGGGTCGTAAAGGAAAACCATTTCTTTGAGAGGCAGGTTTCCAGTGATGTGGTTGCATTTGCTGCTGCCTCATCCCAGCTTCTATTTTCATAGACTGGAACTAAAGTAACATCCCTTGGAGAGGGAGGGTGGCACTGCCAGCTTTCACCTGGAGAGATTATGCCCATTCTTATTTCCTTACCACAGACTGGGGAGTTTTTAATTGTAGTTTTAATCTCAGGCAGGAGTTTGTGGGAGCTGAAGGTCCCTGTTCCCCTGGTTGCACTGGGAGCCACTGTCAGAGCAGGGCTGGGTTACTGCACTGGCACAAGAATATTCACTCAAAATCCATGAGATTCCCATTGTAGCTCATGAATGAGCTCTGCTAATCATTGGGGTGAAGAATATTGTTTAATACCCTGGTGCAGCACCTTGCCAGGCCCTGCCTTGGCCCTTTGGGGTTCTGGGGCTGCTGCTGCTGCAATGCAGAAAATATTCTCCCTGCTCCTGTCCCCTCTGTTGTCAGCCTGTTGATCTCACCTCCCCTGCTGCTTCCCTTTGTGTTCCTCCCATTCCCTGCTCTCCACACACCCCATCAACATGAAAGCATTGCCAGCTCATCCTCACCTCGCAGGTCCACCCTCAAAACAAATCCCATTTGGAGCAGCCCCTTCCTAAATGTTATCTCAGGGCTTCAGTCCCTGGGTTTGGCTCCTGCACACGATTCCAGCTCAGGCTTTGGCAGCAAAACTGGTGTAGGTCCCTGCTTGTGATGATCCCTGCAAGGGAGCAGGGGCTGGGATAAGGACAAGCAGGACAGGGACAATTTGTCTGGCATCCATCTCTTTCTGGCATGTCTGGTGACACCAGCAGTCCTCAGCAGGTCTGCAAGTGTAAGTACAAATTTTGGAGCCTGTTCTTTGTGGCTTGATTGTCCTGTGGATATGAATGCACAAAATAAAGCTCAGGTGAGTTTGATGAAGGGGATGGCTCAGCTAAATCTTCAATTGTCTGATGGTAGGAACTCACCACAAAGGGAGTGACTGAGGAGGAACTCTCTGAATCTCCTTTGAATCTCTTGGAATAAGAGCACTTATGTCTCTCTGCATTGCCTACAAAACAACATGAAGCTGTTTGTGGTTGGTTTTTTTTTTTCTTTTTTTAACAAATTAGTGATGAAAGACAGGGTGCCAGTTTGTTGATTTTCATCACGGAGATTGTTTCCCTTAAAAAGTTTGGGTTTTCAGGGTATTTGGAAAGTGTTTAAACTGAGGAACCTGGTCATGTATTTTTAGCCTAGGAAGCTATTTTGTGAGCAATTATCTTACCACGCTCCCAATCTTGTAGGAATTTTTTTTCTATAAATCATTCAATGAAGATTTTTGGATGGATGAGATGTAGGCAGGTGTGGATATGGGGTTCCTTTTTTCCCCCAGGCATTTCTCTTTTTCCCCCCCAGGAGTTTCTCCTTTCCCCCCCCAGGAATTTCTCCTTTTTTCCCCCAGGAATTTCTCCTTTTTTCCCCCATGAATTTCTCATTTTTTTCCCCAGGAATTTCTTCTTTTATTCCCCCAGGAATTTCTCCCTTTTCCCCAGGAATTTCTCCTTTCTTTCCTCCATCAATTTCTCCTTTTTTCCTCCAGGAATTTCTCCTTCTTCCCCCAGGAATTTCCTTCTGAGCAGATCTGGTGTGTGGTTGTCATTCCTGTGCCCCAGGCTGAGCATTCCTGCAGGAGCACTTTGTGTTCAGGTTCCTGGCAAGTGAGACAGAGCCTGTTCTTGTCTGTGGAATATGAAATAAAGTCCATAAAGAGCCAGAGGAACAGTTGGACCTCCCACACAGTCCAGGTTGGAGGATTCCATCTCTTCATTTCCTCCTGCAAGTGTTAATTACCAGACACACAACGTGCTTAATTCTCTTGTCCTGCGAGTTATTGTTTGGTAGAATGCACAAGTTTATTTTTGCCACTTAGCTTTAGATTGTTCTGATCTTGTTCAAAGGAGTTCAGGCAAAGAAATGGTGGCAAACAGTCCTTTTTATATATACTCCTGATAAACTTGCAGAGATATAATTTTGATGGAGACCCCAAAAGTAAAGAATGAGAGTAATTTACCTTTTTGATTAAATGGCAGAGACATACAATGCTCTGTCTTTACCCTCTCCCTTTCAGGACATGCAGACTCTATGAGAAGACATTTTTCTCCTCCAGGTTTGATCAGTTTTTAGTGATGCCATTCAAAATGCCATTTAAATGAGTGTGGTTAAAGTTCAGGGAAATGCATGAAAAAAGCCCCCTGAAGTTGGGTTGTTCCCTCCCAGCAAACAGTCTGGCAGCCACCCTGAGTGCATTTGATTCTTTGACAAGTGATAAGTTTTAATTTTCTGCTACTTTTAAATGACTTCATATTGCCACCTTATTCAAATTTCAGCTCTTTTCCACAAGGAGTGCAAAAGTTTTATCTTTCATGAAGAAAACATGGGCGAGCACCTCTCATTTAGTCATGAGAAGTAGGAAAAGAAGGGTTGATTTCAGGGAGGATGTTGTACATTTTCTAACAGGAACTAAAAGTAGAAAGGATTGGATCATGCAAAAGTTTTAAGAAAGGAGGAGGAGACTTTTGTTTGGCACTTTTAGCACTCAGTCTGTGTCCCTTTGGCATTTTCTGACAGACTCAGATAGAAAGTCAACATAGCAAAGGGCCTATTTTTAATAAATACCTGGCAGAATATTGATGAGGTTCTGCAGAAAAGCAGAGTCTTACTGAATTCATCTCTCCAGACTCCTGTCCTATATGTCTGCCAGGCTTTGAAAACTCTCCTGTGTTGTTTTGCACAGCACCTGGGGCTTGGCACAGCTGAGAGAGCCAATATTGTGACACTGCCCTGGTGTCATCTGCCACCTCTGGCATCCTGCAAATCAGCACATTTAGCACTTCCCTTCTCCCACCTTGCACGAGCTTGGGGCCAGGGAGAGCAAAACATGCAAAGCAAACAAGCTGTCAGGAACCTGCTGTTCCTGGGAAAGCTGAACCAACTGTGCAGGGAGGAATGGTTCTGGGTGAGCCCTGACTTGTCTCATTCACTTACAAAAACCACTGAATAGAATCCCAGAGTCCCCAAATGGTTTGGGTTAGAAGGGACCTTAAAGCCCATCCCCTTCCACTCCCTGCTATGGGCAGGGACACCTTCCACCAGCCCAGGTTGCTCCAACCTGGCTCTGGACACTTCCAGGGATGGGGCAGCCACAGCTTCTCTGGGCAACCTGTGCCAGTGCCCCCACCTTCCCAGGGAAGAATTCCTTCCCAATATCCCATCTAACCCTGCCCTCCTTCACCTTAAGGCCATTCCCCCTTGTGCTCTCATACATGACTTTGTAAATGGTCTCTCTCCAGCCTTCTTGTGCTCCCCCTTTAGGTCCTGGAAGCCCCCTCAGGTCCCATGAGCAGCTTGGTTGTGGTCCAAACCACCCCCTTCCAACATCCATGGGACCCTCTCACTGCAGTCCCCAAGCACTGGTGAGTGGAAAGGTCCTCCCATCTCTCCTCTGGAACTCAGTCATCCCAAAGTGAGTTTGGGGCATCTGAGAGTTACAGAAAATAAATGTCTTTTAGGCATAAAGGGGAAGGAGGTTTTGTCACGAAAATCTGAGCCAGATCCTCAAAAACCAGCCCAAACTGGCACTGAATCGAGGCAGGATGTTTCAGTGAAATGTGAATTTTAATCTCAATGAGAAGAGAGTCAAGGGCTCAGGATTCAAATAAAAAAGGGCAAACAAACTGTTACATAATGATTTCTCCTTCCATTAAGAAAACATTGCTTTAACTATGGGGGTTCTTTAATGTCTGTGTTTGAGATAGCTGGTGCATAATGAAACCCTTTGAACACCCAGTACGAGAGGTTCTGGGATCAGATGTATTTCCACTTGGCAATTAAGCACCTTTAAAGAACTGCTCACAGTTAAAGTGTCAGTGCTTTCTTGAATGGTCTTAATTTCAAGGAGCTTTTCTTACTTGATTCATGGAGAATATTAAAAGGCACTTAGTTGTCCCTGAAAATACATGCCTGGTATGTAAGGCCAGAGTCAAAAGGAGAGATGAGGAATAGCAGTCAGAGGTGTCAGTAGAAGAGATTTAACAATTTCAGGAGTTCCCTCAAAAGCAGCAAAATACATTTATGTTAATACAAATCCAGATAGTTGTCTTCCATTGGCTAATTTGAGGCTCAGAAACTTCATGGCTAAAAATTCAAAGACCCTGCACGTATTTTATGTGGGCCAAACCTATTAGCAAATTATTTTTACATGCCTTTTTTTTTTGTCCCAAGTCAAGTATTCTCATTTGTCTGGGAGGAACCTGGGTGTCTGATCTGTGTTTTTTTTTCTAGGTGTGGTATTTGTTTTTTCTTCGGTGGTTTTAATTTGTATTTTCAGTCCCCTTCCTACATAAATGTTAAACAGATGCTGATGTGAATAGTAGCCTGGTATATTAATTACTGCACATAATGAATATCAATAAAGGACTAATTGGTGTCAATAACAGTAACACTGACAAATGCCTCCTTGTGTAGTATCAGCAATGTTTGGTATCACACAAAGCAGGAGCCAAACCAACCCACCTGCCTTGGGGAATGCCCTGGCATGTGGTTCTCCTCTGGAATAAAGGCTGGAGCTGGATGCTGAGTGAGGCAGGCAACAGCAGAAATACAGGTGCTCATCAGCCTCCTGGGCTGTTTGCTTTTCATTTCATTGATTTCTGCCCAGGAGAGTTTGTTTTCAGCTCAGGAGAATTTGGAGCTGTGACAGTGTGACATTGAAACCCAGGGGGGTGGCACTTTGGCTGTTGGATTTCTTCCCTGCTGGAAAAGGGATGTGTCCTGGGGGGTGTCCTGGCTTATATAGATATAGATATAGACATAGATGTATATATAGATATATAGATATAGATATAGATATAGATGTAGATATAGATATATAGATATAGATACAGTTATAGATAGAGATGTAGATATAGACATTGATATATATACAGTTATAGATATAGATAGAAATATAGATGTAGATATATAGACATAGACATAAATATAGATGTAGATATAGATACAGTTATAGATATGGATATAGATGTAGTACAGATACAAATATAGATATAGATATAGATATAGATGTAGATGTAGATAGTTATAGATATAGATATAGATAGATACAGATATAGATATAGATATAGATATAGATAGATATATAGATATAGATATAGATATAATATATTATTATTAGATTATAGATATAGGATAGGAGACGATATAGATCCAGATATAGATATAGATATATAGATAGATATTGATATAGTGAGATATAGATATATGATATAGATATAGATATAGATATAGATATATGGATATAGATATAGAATATAGATATAGATATAGATATAGATATAGATATAGATATAGATATAGATATAGATATAGATATAGATATAGATATAGATAAGATATGATGCTCAGGGCATTCCCAAGGCCTCCAGAGTTCCTTAGGGTCTTCAGGCACACCAGACACTGAACCTCAACCCAAGGGTGGTCTGGAGTGTTGTGTGTGCCCAGCTGGAGCCTTTCTGCCTGGCTTTGCTAGGCTTGATTTTCCATGGTGTGAACAGAGGGAGACTTTGGTGGCTGGGACCACAGGATGCCAAGAGCTCAGCTCCTGGTGGAGTCGTCATGTCTGGTGGAAATGGCTCATCAGACAACTCCTGTCATTTCATATCATCCTTTTCTCCTTCCCCAGAGCTTCTGGTGAGTGTGGGAAAGGCAGAAACAGCTGAGGAGGAGGTTCCAAGAGTGATGAAAGGAGGAAAAACACAGCATTTGAGTTATTGTTTTTTCCAAACCCCTGTGTGTTGACATGTCCTATTTTCATTCTTTTGCCAAAAAGTCTCTTCTCCAAAAGTATTTGTTAGAACTCAGCTGCCTGGGCCTCCTTACACCAGTCCCTTGCTCATCAGGCTCCTGCCATGGGGTTTGCTAATGGCTTGAGCCTGAGTTACCAAGGTCAGTGTGAAAATAAGGCTGTGCTCCAAGGTGGAATTCCTTGGTTTTCCAAGCAGTACTAATCAGGCTCAGTTACAGCAACGCTGCCTTGGCTGCCTTTTGCTGCCATTCTGGATTTCACAGCACACAGTAATGCTTTTGACATGTTCTTTATTTGCTCTACTTGAGGCTCTCTGAGTAAATTTGTTTCTTGTTCCTTCCTGACAAGTTTCCCTGGATGGTTCCTTAGCCCCCTGTCTGTCCATCCTCTGCCCCTCTGTCCTTCAGCACCTTGCACTGCCCCTTCCTGACTGCTCCCACCTTCCCACCTTTAAAGAAAACCTCTCCAGCTGCAGGAGGCTTCAGTTTTGCAACGAGTTCACCGAAGAAACAGAAGAGCAGAGCTGTGCAGGAAAGCCCGGGGTGCAAAGAATGAATGTAGCAAGCTGGGTGGTTGACTCTTTATTTTTATCCCCCATCCCAACTGAAACATCAACACTAATTTTCCCTAAAATTAGTCCAAAACTTACTTAAAGCTTGAGGGGTTTTTTTTGTTTTTGTTTTGTTCGGTTGTTTTTGTTTTGTTTTGTTTTGTTTTGGGGTTTTTTTTGTTATTTCTTCTGCTTTTTTTCCATGTAGTCTTTCCCTTTCCATCTCCCCCCACCCCATCCTTGTCAGTGGAATTCAGCAGAACTCCAGAAAATTTATTTTGGGTTCACCACTTCCCACTGTCCATTAGACACAAATTCACAGCACTTTTATCCCCCCATTCTGCCACTGACCTGCCCTCTGCCCTCCCTTTCCTCATTCTGCTTCATTCCAGCTGGGACTGATCCAGGGCAGGGCTGGTCCCACAGATGTGTGGCTGTACCACCCCAGGGATCCAGAGCTGGCCTTGACATTTTTATGGATTACAGTAATTCATATCCAAGCTGTAATTGGCTGAGGAATGGACGCTGGGAACAAATTAAAAAAATAATAAAGTATAAAGGCTTCTTTCTTTCTTTCTTTCTTTCTTTCTTTCTTTCTTTCTTTCTTTCTTTCTTCTTTCTTTCTTTCTTTCTTTCTTTCTTTCTTTCTTTCTTTCTTTCTTTCTTTCTTTCTTTCTTTCTTCCTTTCTTCCTTTCTTCCTTTCTTCCTTTCTTCCTTTCTCTGTTGTTGTTCTCTCATGGAACTATTTTCCAAAAGAAATGTTCTGTTCATGTGAGTGTGTGAAGTTTTCTTTTGTTTCAGACTTTCATGTTTGTGCCCTTGCTCAGTGATGCAGATAGCTAATTAGGCAAAAATCATAACATGCAGAAACAGTTCCTGAGCATCCTTATATGTGCAAAATGTTCACTATTTGAGTTTCCAATTTTGTCTGTAGCCTTTAGCTACAGGAATGTTATTAATAAGCTCCGTGTTGTGGGTCTGCAGATGTTCCAGGATCTCTTTTCATGGGGAGTTACACAGCACACTAAATTCTCATGCAAACAGTCTCTCCACCACAAAAGTATAAAATCAGAAAACTTGGATAAATCCACCAAGGCAGCTGAAGGAATATGGTTATTTTAGGCAATAACTTTAATAGAATGGGCACATCCACAGCAATAAAAGTCCCCTCAGCTTTACAAAGAGCCTGGCAGGGGTCACAGCACAAGGTGTTTATTACTGTAAGAGTCATTAGTGCTGAAAAGACAGATTTCAAGGCATTTGGATTGTCACTAGCAAATGTCATCTTTGATATAAAAATGTAAATTTCACAAGTAGCTGTCGACCCTTTGTTATAATTTAATTATCAGAACCAGCCCTTTTTCATCCAGGGGATGCTGCTCTCAGCAGTTTGAGCAGGCAGGCACTCAGCAGCTGCCAGCTTCCCAACTCCAGGGCACTGGGGCAGCTTCTGGGAGTGCTGTTCCCACCTGGAATCAGCCTGAAAACCTCCAGTTCTTCCTCTTCAGGTTTTCCCACTGACCTGCTGACCTGGTAAATTATGGGCAGCATTGGAAAGGACGAGGCAGGAATAGATTCAGGTGGGACTTCACTTCCTTCCAGCATCAGCCTGGGAGGATTTTGTGGATTTAGGGCTCGGTTCACCTCAGCTTGTAGCTCTGAGCTGGAGGTTGTTTCTCTGCCTCCACATCACATCTGGGGAGGCTGTTGCATGCAGCAAAATATTTCAGGAAGCTGCTGTGAAACTTGCTTTGATATATTTCCAGAGCCCAAAGCTTCATTAAAGCTGCTAATCCGCATCTTTATTCCAGCTGTTAAATTTTGGGACCACTTATCAGTCACTCATTTCTTCATTTGTATTGCCCAGGTAGGCAAATAATTAAGAATTGACTTTGAAACCAGGAAACACATAACAACTTCATAAATAAATACAAAGTTATTGAACCAAACCATGCAGGTGAGACTTGGGAAGGATTAGCAATGTAACTGATTTGTAGCCTGAATTCTGTCACTGCCTTTAGAGAACCAACCACTTTATGAACAAACTAATTGACTCCTGGATGTCAATTATGCCTTGTACTAGTTAGTTTTTTATAATGAATACACATCATTTCATCAAATGTGGGGTTTGGATTCTAGTAAAAGAAACAAAAAAATATTTAAAAAAGTGCTTATATCTTTACTTTATATCTTTATATCTTATACTTTAATATCAAACTTTCCTCCTCTGCTTCCCTGCAAGAGCCATAGGGGAGCTTGATGTTTACAGGATCAAAGCCAGATGTGCTTTTTCTTGCTAACACAGCCTTAAGATGGAGTGATTTAAAGTGTGGAGAGATTTCTGAAGTTCCAATATTTGTCAGGAATATTTGAGGAAGGAAAAAAAAAACAACCCTTTCTAATTTGTATTTGTGTTACTCTGCCATATGCAGTAGATTATGGCCCTGACTGGTTTATGAAATGCAGCCAAACAACTGGCAATAAAAGTGTGATGCACAGAAGGGCCTAAGTGGAACCTGGCAGGAGCTGAATGACAAAGTAGAATAAATATTTGACATGTCCTGTAAATACGTGACATTTGGTCAAAGCTCCTTCGAGTCCCAAAGGCCCTGGGGCACAATAAAGTTTAACAGCCCCATTTCAATTTCACCCATTTGCTTGGGGTGTTTTATTGTTGGGATTTCTCAGCTGTAGATTTTTGAGCTCTAAATTCACAATTCAAAGCACGGGGCTTCAAAAAGTATCAAAGGACTGACTCCCTTAGATGTGAAAGATAGATTTAATCTCCCAGGCTTTATAATTTCCCAGCCTTTTTGGCACGGCTACAACTTGTGCTGAAAGCTTTCCAATGAATCAGTGGCCCCTGGAATGGAAGGAAAAGTTGTAAACTTTATGGTCTTGTGTGAAATACTGAGCAGGGAGAGGGGGAGAGAAACAAAACTGGGCACCCAGGAATGAAATGGAGACAGCAATCCCAAAGGGAGGGTTGCCAACAAACCCCAAGGGGGCAATTAAAGCAAACCCAAAGGGAGGATTTAAAGCAAACCCAGAAGGAGGGTTTAAAACAAACCCAAAAGGAGGGTTTAAAACAAACCTGAAGGAAGGGCTGAAAACAAACCCAAAAGAAGGGTTTAAAGCAAACCCAAAAGGGGGTTTAAAACAAACCCAGAAGGAGGGTTGACAATAAACCCAAAGGGAGGGTTTAAAGCAAACCCAAAAGGGGGTTTAAAACAAACCCAAAAGGAGGGTTGACAATAAACCCAAAGGGAGGGTTTAAAGCAAACCCAAAAGGAGGGTTACAACAAACAGAAAGCAGGAGGATGAGTTGTTTTGCTGCATTGTAGGAGGTGAAAGTGGAGAGAAACCAGTGATTTGTACAATCTGATAGAGATTAGTGATCAAAGAAAGCAGCAATAGGTGATTTGGTAATAATCTGCCATCAGGAAAAGGTTCCTTAGCCCGGGTGTAGGGTTTGTGCAGGTCCTCCAGCAGCTGTTTGGAGGAGGGGTTGTGATGCTGGCTGGGCTCAATCAGCTCCTGCTGCCCTGGAGAAGCTGCAATCAGCTCCCAGAGTCAGGGGAGGCTGGGGAGGCTTTGGCAGGAACAGCAGGGGGAAAGTGAGGTTGAGAAAATAGAAATCAAGAGGAAGGAGTTGCTTTAACTTTTGTGAGCTTTTTTTTGATTGATGTTGAAGCAATAATGGCACCCCTGGAGCCAGGGACCAAAGCACAGCTATTGATGTGCTGCTCTGGGGATGAAATGGCTTCTGAGGGAGGGGGAGAGGGGGGGCTGCAGCACCTTCTGGTGCTGGGCAAGTGTTGCTCTACAACAAAACTCGTGTTTGCTTTTGGAGGCCCCTCAAACTGTAAGGGAATACCCCCTGTGGGCCTGGCCACCACAGGTGTGGTGACAGGTCCCACGGGGTGATGAAAGCACCGGATTAAATCTGACACTGATTCCTGTGAAATCATTTTGAGTTCTTTTCCTGTTACTTTCTCAGCTTGGGAGTTGCTCGTTGCTGTAAAACAGGGACTGTGCTCCCTGCTCTGGGTGGTTTATTTTGAGTTCAGTGAGGCTGAAGTGTTTTGCTGAGGAGGATGAGTTATGAGGAAGACCAAGCTCCTCCTTTTAAGCAATTGTAAATCTGAAATTATGAGGCTCCAGTTGAGGAAGTGTAGAGAAAGAAAAGATAACAGCCCTTTATTAAAGGATATGTTTGTACTGGAAGAACAATAAAAGAACACAAAACCAACTAAACAATAATCATGTACCCAAAGTCCCCCCCAAGAAGAAGTAAACCTGTGACAGGGGGTAGTTACAGATGATGTTGAGAAGGACATTTTCAAACATATGTATTGTTCTTATACCGTTTCAGATGGGCCTGTTTCATCTGAAAATTGCTGTGAAGGCAGGCAGGAACCCCACATCTGGACTGCACCTGGAAGGATCACAAATCCCACCCCACATTTGTTAGTGGCCTACAGGGACACTTCACTTGCTCACCTTTAGCAGCACAGCTATTCTCCTCCTCTTCTGGGGAGATTATTCAGACAGCAATAATAAAAATTTTCTTTAGATTAGCAGTGAAAATAAATAGGAGGAAAGCCTGATGTATGAGCTGATTGCATCACCAGGGTAGTAGAATATTACAGGGACAGAAGCCTTTGATTTGAACTCATAAAAGCTGGCTGGGTACTCCAGGCACTCACGTGTCCCTGCACAATTAGATCTATGTTTGCCCTTGTTCTGGTGGTGAAACAGCCAAGTGAGGTTTAAATTCTTCCTGCTACACCAGCTTATTGCTTGTGTAACTGAACCTGAGTTCAAGGAATTGACTTTAATGAAGTTCATGGACCTGATTATTTTTAGGTGTCCCAGTCCATTCTCAGTGGATGGTTGTCCAAGTTCCAAAACCTGCTCTTACAGCAGGCACTAATTGGGCCCCTTGTCGAAGCTCTAACATGGTTTCCAATAATTCAGTGGCCTGGGTGTGTAAACCCCTCTCTGGCAAACGCTCATTATCCTCTGCTGGTGTTTGCTGTGAGTGCAGAGACCCCCTTGGCAGAGGGACTCAGAGTGGCCGAGGTGGAAAGCAGCAAGAAATGTCTGTGTAATCACCCTCCTTGGGAAGATTAAGAGGGAGATTAAATGACAATGTCGCTGCCTTTGACATTTCCACAAACACTGAGCTCGTTGTGTCAACGTGAAGGGACATTTTCCTGGCGCTGTCTGGGCTGTTTTGTCCCTCTGTGTGATAAAGCAGCTGGGAATCCGTGGGACCAGGGACACTGGGAGTGTGATGTGATCATTTCTCTCCCATCATCCAGCCTCACCCTCCACCCCTTCCCCAGAGGCAGGAGAACCAGGTCCCCCCTCTCACTGCTCAGCCCTTGCAGATCTGCTGTTCTCTGCAAATCTGCTGTTTTCCAGCAGAAAGACTTGTAAATATTCCCCTCCAAGTTTTAATCTTCCACCTTCTTTTTCAGTTTTATAACTTCTCTTAACCCCTTTGGTTCCTGGTTTGCTTTATTCCAACAGATATTCCATATGTAGGGGAAAAAACAATTTTCTACTGCATGTTAAGTCAATGGCAGATTTATTGGTCTTTTCCTGCAGTATGTTACCTATACTTTTATTTATATTTGTGATCAAATACTGGACAGGTACCTGGTAACTAAAAGGATATTTAAGCAAATAAATGTCAGCCTTGCTTAGAAAGAGAAATGGTACTGGAAAGAGATTAGATTTGTTCAAATTTGTGGATGATTTACAGGGGGTCCTCATGTGATTTTATTTTCTTCTACGCAGTTTGGAGACTCAGAATTCACAAAAGATACGCAAGATACTCTCTGTAAAAATGGTTAGTCCATATTTCTAGGGCTTGGTGATTAGTAAGTGTGACTCAGGTCACAGGTGGTTTTATGTTGCCTGTTAAATACTTACCAGTCATTTATTTAAAACAGGTGTCAGTAATTTATATGTAGGAATGGGGATGGGCAGGGAAATAGCTGCTAATGTGTTTCCAAGCAAATAAACAGTTTTGAAATTTCCAGCCCCAAAGTGATTTAATCGTTAGAGCTGATGTAATTTTCATTAGGGGAAAAGGCAGAAGTACAGGCAGATCTGCAAGCTGTCAGCAGAGCTGAGCTGCTGCTTCTGAATGAGATTCCCCAGGGACAGGATGTACAGGAAAGAGAAAAGGACAGCAGGAGCAGCTCCCCCCCATCCAGCTGATGTAGGAGAGCAGGAACAAATAATCTGCAGGAATTCAGAAAAGGAATGGAAATGAGGCATTAGCAGAAGAAACAAGTGTGGTCAGATTTCTTTTTATTAGCAGTATTTATTTATTGAGGGAATAAAATCCATCTGGGCTGTGTAGGGAGGGAAGCAGGTGTGTTGGATGGGGGGAAGAGTGGGCCAAGGGGTGAGAAGGGAGATCAGGAGGGAGGGTGGAATCCCTGTGGATGTGAAGAAGAGGGGAGGATACCCCCCAGACAGTGCTGGGGAGGAGCAGAAGGGCTTTAGGGTGGAAGGAGAGTCCAAGAAGGGAAAACGAGATGAGCCACTGGGTTTTCTGGGGGAAAAAACCATAAACTCCCAGTATATTGTTGAAAGACAGGTGGAGACCGGGGGAGGTTTGCAGAGGGAGGAGTGACTGCTCCCACACCTGGCTGAGGAGTTATTTGTTGGAGGTGTTACCTGCTCCCACACCTGGCTGAGGGGTTATTTATTGGCAGTGTTACCTGCTCCCACACCTGGCTGAGGATTTATTTATTAGAGGTGTTACCTGCTCCCACACCTGGCTGAGGAGTTATTTATTGGAGGTGTTACCTGCTCCCAGACCTGGCTGAGGAGTTATTTGTTGGAGGTGTTACCTGCTCCCAGACCTGGCTGAGGAGTTATTTGTTGGAGGTCTCACAGGGTAACACGGAGCAGGTTCATTAAGAGCTGAGCAATCTGAAGACAGAACTGTTCTTTAAACCAGCTCAAGAACACCAGCTTTGCTTTGGAAGAGGTCTCAGACTCCAACAGCTGCTTTGCTTTTCCCTTCAGCTCTTTCCCTGTTCTGTTTTCCAGTTGCTTGATTTTTGGGCTGTGCCTTCAGCCTGTCCCACCTTTAAGGCTGAGCCCAGTTAATCCTGTGATGTGTTTACAACTCCCAGCCCCAGCCTTGCTGCTTCCCAGGACACCCTGAGGTCTGGCTGGGTGCTGCATTGCCTGGAGGTTTGGATTGCCATGGCAACTTGCACCTTTTTGGAGGCAGCATCAAAAGCTGAATAAAAGGAGGTTTGCAGAAGGGAAACAGCAAAATCTCAGGATCTGACATTTAAGCGTCAAAAAGAAGCCAAAATTTTTCCCGTGTTGGCTTCCCCTTCCTTTACTTTGCCAATAACCAAAGCATTAAATGCTTAAATAAATGGGGGGTTTTGTAGCTTAAAGATTAGTTAAATAAGAATTTTTTTGAGCAGGCTTGGCATTCACACAGGGCTTAACAAAAAAGGGATATATTTAGGAATGGCCAGTGCAGAAGAGGAGTTGCTGACTGTCTTTCTGCTGCCAATTTAAAGGCAATCAGGTCAACAGGTATTTGTTGCCTAAATTTCCACAGCCATAAAATGTGAGGGAGATGAAAGAAAGATGATGGTATTGAGGGAGGAGGCTTTCAGTGATGGGTTGGGGAAGAAATAGCATCAGCAGGTTGTGATTTTAGTCCTTTCTTGTGATTTTAGTCCTTTCCTGAGAAATACCTGCTGGGCCACCCTCAGGGTCCCCTCACTGAGGGACAGCAGCCAAAGGAGGATGAGGAAGGTTTAGATCTGCTCTCGTAGGAAGGAAACACCTTTGAGTGGAAAAATCCTCTCCTCCCTCCAAAACTGGAGATGCACTTGGATATATATCAGGGATTTAATGAATTTCCAAGGAAAGCCAGAATTTAAGAAATGTATGTGCCTGTCAGCTTTGAAAAACTCTTTTATGCACCAGAAAATCACTGTGTAGGTGATCAAAATCTTTTGTTTTATTCAGGTTAACTTTCTCCAGAACAGAAAAGCTGTTTTCATGTATTTTCCATATGTGTTTTGCAAGTTGCAAATGACATTTTAAAATATCAATAAGATACAGGCTTCAGGCAAAATTACATTTCAACCACTGCTCGGTACTTGAGGATTTTTTGATGTTAATCTGTGCCTTTATTTTTGAAATAAAAATCCCTGTGGAGAACACAGCCAATAGTGTTGCAAGCCAAGTTTTATGGTGAAATTATATGTAGTTATTTTTTTCTTACCTTTGGTTAAATAAAAATAAATTCCTATAGATGCATCAATGTGGTTCCAGCACTAACCTGTCTTTGTATGGGGTGGACAAATGCTATGAAGGAAGATTTCATAGATACAGATTTATTTATTTTTTTTTGTGGAAGTAGAGAGGAAAAGGAAAGGAAAGTGCTTTTCTGGCTGCCTGTTTTCAGCAGGAAGGGGGTCCTCTCTGAAAGCATTTTAACTGACACTCTGGTGAGCTGGAATTGGCCATGTAATTGCAGTTAATCACAGTGTACAATTATCACTACAATGGATGCAACAACATGTTTAGTGGGAGGGGATGAAGTTGCTGAGGCTGGAGAGGTGAATCCTGAGGGAGATATAAAATGCTTCAAAGGGAATTAATTTCAGTAAAGGAAAAGTCCAGGTGTCTTGGCCTGCTGAGAGAAATGGTCACTCTTGAGCCTCTAGATGTGTTTATTCTCTGACAGTAGGACATGACTGGGCAGAGGAGCTGCCTTGGCTTTCCATCTCATTGCTCTGCTCCTGGGCTGCCTCTCTGGCTTTGCCCTCCTCAGTGTTGCTTTTCTTTCTCTCTCCCTCCCTTACCTTTGTCTCATATGGTAAAATGACATCTTCCCAACTACTTCCATGGCTCCTTCTGCTCCTTCACTGGGTTTACCAAGGGATAAAATTTGCTTCAAGCCCAAGGCTGCCAACAGGGAAGATGGAGAGAGGCTGTTTGGTCTCTTTTCCCAGGCAACCATCAGCAAGACAAGAGGGCTGGGTCTGCAGCTGTGCCAGGGGAGGGTTAGGTTGGAGATCAGGAAGAATTTCTTTGCAGAGAGGGTGCTCAGCCATTGGAATGGGCTGCCCAGGGAAGGGGTGGATTCTCCATCCCTGGAGGTTTTTAAGCAGAGACTGGATGTGGCATCAGTGCCATGGGCTGGGAACCACGGCGGGGTTGGATCAAGGGTTGGACTGGATGATCTCAGAGGTCCCTTCCAACCCAGCTGATTCTGGGATTCTGGGATTCTATTTGCAAGGGGACAAGGGGGAATGGCTTCCCACTGCCACAGGGCAGGGGTAGATGGGATACTGGGAAGAAATTCCTCCCTGTGAGGGTGGGGAGGGGCTGGGCTGGAATTCCCAGGGAAGCTGTGGCTGCCCCTGGATCCCTGGAAGTGTCCAAGGGCAGGTTGGAGCAACCTGGGCTAGTGGAAGGTGTCCCTGCCCATGGCAGGGGGTGGCACTGGATGAACTTTAAGGTCCCTTCCAACCCAGGGCATTCTATAGCTCCATGACCCTGAGTGCACCCAGGAGGCTTCGAGAAGTTTGCTGTTTACTGGCACTTGCTGCATCGTTTCAATTCTAAATATTCAGGCTGCTGGTGAATGATAAAAGCTCACTCAATTTGGAAATCTTTAACCCTTCATTCTTAGGAGCTGGGGTTTCTCAGCAAGGCTTCAGGTGTGCCCTTTGTTCAGCCATCAGGAGCCAGCAGCAACTTGCTGGAAACGAGTTCAGCTGCAAAAAAAAAAAGAAAAAAGGCAAAGAAAGAAGGATCTCCCTGAGTACAGAAATTACTACACACAAACCTACATATTTCTCTGTAAAGATGTATTTCAGACCAATTCAGAAAGATTAAAGTCGGCAACTTTGCGATAAGATGATTTTTCCATCTTTTAAGTTAATGACATGATAGATACAACTCGTGTCTCTGAGCAGTCGAGCTCTTTTCTCTCTCCCTTTTAAGTGGGGTTTTTTTGAAAGGTACAATCAGTTGCTTTTGTTGCAGCATCTCAACATGTGCTTCCTTGTGTGAGTTCAAATCAATGTCTGATATAATCTCTGTTGGAAGTCAGAAATGGAGCTACTGGTTGCAGCTACTGAGGGAAATTTTGTGAAGATTCTCCCTGGCAGCATTTCTTCCCAGATGTCTGAATGTCTGGAGTTTCATCCCTAAAACGACACTGCAAAATAAATTTTAAGGGCCTTCAGCTGCTCCTGGGAAGTTTGCACTTCAAACTGGTTTTGATGTCACTTCTGTCTTCCTTGTCTGTGCTTTGGAAATGTGATAACTACTGAGACTTCTGGAGAGTGGAAGTTGTGGGTCTTCCACATGGGAAGTTGCCAAGATTCAGGAGATGATGGTTGTATTCACTTTGAAATAAATAATAGAATCACAGACTATCCTGAGTTGGAAGGACCCACAAGGATCATCAAAGTCCAACTCCTGAAGTCATGCTTTGAAGCAAATTAATGTAAAATGATATTGGATGAAGGGTCTTGAAACTTTTGGGCTATGAAATAAGCTGATGGTATCTGGGCAAAGAGAAGAGAAAAAGAGATATTTGATGTGGATTTCCACAGATGTGTGTATAAAGCGATTTTAACAATAAATGTGTGTCCTTATGTAGGTCACACAAGAAAAAAATTTGCTTTGTAAATAACTAATTAAGAATTTAGAGAGAAGATTCTTTCAAGTGGCACTGATAGAGTGTATGACTAACTTAAGGTGCTTCTTCCAGAAGAGCAGACTCCCAAGGTGTTTATTAAACAAGAGATAATTCTGTGCCTTCTGCCTTTGGACAGATCATGATTTTAATGGTTAGACAGCATTCCACGTGTGATGTTGCATCTCTCTTGGATCATAAAAGGGATTTGGATTAGGCCCACGAGGAAAGTTTGGCAGACTTTGGGCTCTTCATACTCCAAGGTGTCCAACCCACAGCAAAATATCACATCTGATGTTCCCCAGCCCATTCTACGTGGAATTAATGGGTGGATAAAGGGTCGTTGTGGCTGCCTGGGAGAAAAATGGAGCTTGCTTTCTTAAAGGCCATGAGGGACCCTGTGGGAAGGGCCATCCTCAAAGCATCAGCACCCAAATCATGCTGAGCCTGCTTTGAACACAGCTTGATTTTATTAGCTGACTTTAAAAAAAAATAAGCTTAAAAAAATTAAAAAAATCAACACACCTGTCAGGGTATTTTAAGGACACTTGCAAGAGGAAAAATTGCAGCTGGTCAGCTCCTTAATTTTGCCTCCAGCCTGGCCATATAAACTGCAATGATAAAATCAGCTGGGCCACAAAGAGCAAACAGAATGAATGGATATTTTACAATATGTAAACAATTATGGAGTGACTTTTGGCTTTGGGTTAATTTCCCTGCTCCTCTGGAGAGTTGCCATCTGTAAGCAAACATATTGACTGGATTATTTCTGATGGTGTAGGAAGAAAGGCTGAAGGAGCAGCATTTCAGATAATGACATCACCATTAGGAGGGGGTGATGTTAACTCAGATGGCAGGTGGAGAAGTAAAATTAATCTCCTATGCTAAGCTAGACTGCATAAATAAAGAATTTACTTTTGAAAATGTAGTGATTCTCTGTGGATGGTTTGCCAAGGAGATGCAAACATCAGCTGCTCTGAGCTAATACCTGGCATTAGAGGAGCAAACCAGCATTGCTACTCCAGCATCTTGCAGAACACAACCTGCCCTCAGTCATGATTCTTGCTCCTGGTTACTCTCTTTCCACCCAGGAAAGCCCTTGCACCCCTCAGGCAATGGATATTACACCTGGAATACTGAAAAACAAGATGTTTTAAGACCACCTGTTTCACAGGATCACAGGATCAGCCAGGCTGGAAAAGACCTCTGGGATCATCGAGTCCAACCTGTGACCCAACCCCACCTTGTCACCCAGCCCATGGCACTGATGCCACATCCAGGCTCTGCTCAAACCCCTCCAGGGACGGGGACTCCCCCCCCTCCCTGGGCAGCCCATTCCAAGGGCTGATCCCTCTCTCTGGGAAGAACTTCTTCCCCATGGCCAACCTAAACCTGCCCTGGGGCAGCTCCAGGCTGTGCCCTCTTGTCCTCCACTGCTGGTTCCTGGCAGCAGAGCCCGACCCCCCCCGGCTCCCCCCTCCTGGCAGGGAGTTGCAGAGAGTGAGAAGGTCTCCCCTGAGCCTCCTCCTGTCCAGGCTGAGCCCCCCCAGCTCCCTCAGCCTCTCCTCCCAGCCCTTGTGCTCCACACCCTTCCCCAGCCTCATTACCCTTCTCCACACACTGTTGGTGTCGGGTCTGGCTGGAAAGGCAGAAGGAGCAGCTCTTGTGCAGCTGCTGGTGCCACGTTCAGGGGACCCCACTGGGCTGTGGCTCCTGCTTTAGGGTTCAGGAGTGAGAGGGGACCCACTGAAATCACATCATCCTTTCACTGCCACGTGAACTGAAGCAACTACAACGTTATTACCATTCATGGAATGTGGAGAGGATGCCTGGATGGCTGAGGTGGGGGTTGAAAGACTGACGTCAATTTTTAACTGCACGAACCTGGGGAAAAAATAAACAAAAACAGAAACATTGCTTTTTCATTTGTCTCTTTGATCTATTTGTATTTGCATGGCTCCTGGTGCAATGCAGCCATAAGCTGAAAAGACTGATTTGTCCAAGTAACAATCAGAAAGGCAACAGTATTAAATATTAAAATACGACCTAACTCAAATATTCCAGTCATGCAATGCCTCTAATTTAAAGAGGGTGAAGATTCCCATTTTCCTCCAGGAAGACTAATTCAAAGCCTGAAGTTAAGAACAGCTTCTTTTTTTTTTTTTTTTATTTGCTTTGGAAATTCTAGACAGCAACAGCCTTAACTCCTGAAGATAAGGATGTAAAGATCAAGATAAATGTTTTATTTAATTTCAGCCCAGTGCTGATCAGGATGGCAAACATTAACCACAGTTAGCAGGGCTTTGTGTTTAAGTGAAAAGCCACCAGAAAGAATAGATTTACAGAATGTTCCCTTAGTTATGCTGCAAGTCATTCAGATACTGTCTCTGACTTCTTGCCCCATTTCATTTCCAGTCTGTGATTTTTAAAGAAAAGCAAAGCCAGTTTTGGATCATCAGCAATGAGGCTCTGAATTCTTTACTGTAAATTAAAGCTGAGCTGCTGGAGTGTGGTGCTGACTTGGAGCCTGCTCACTGATGCTTGGGAAACTGGGGAATGGGTTCCAGCTTCCCTTCATTGCTCAGCTGTTGGCTTCAGTCTGGTTTTGTGGTTTGATCAAAATAACATTATTTTTGTGACTTGACAATTGCCCAGTGTTGGGTGACATAAATGAACTCATCTTTTTTTTTTTTCTAAGGTGAGTCAAGTGTGTACATAAGGAGAAATCTCCAAATACTCAGATAACTGATAGAGGAGGGGCAGTGAAATAAAAAATAATAAAATCTAGGACTTGAAAAATGTTGCCTAGAAAATCAGTGGAGAAGAAAACCTGCTGCAATTTGTGCTGTGTTTAACCCCTTCACCCAACTCTTTTGCATGGTTGTCTTGTCCCACTGAGAGAGAAGACATTTGCCATGGAGCCACCCTGGCACCAGTTCAGAAATGCCACATCTTTGCCTAGTGGAATTATTTGAGAATTTTAAAAAATGCTCCAAAGAGACTGACTTGAAAAATTTTAAAATCTTTAAATTTTAAAACTTGGAGCATTTTGAAAATGCTCTAAAGAAACTGAGTAAATTGTCACGTGTTAATTGTCATGTGTAAATTGTCATGTGTTAATGAGTGATTTGTGGAAGTGCAAATAGAGATGCAAAATTCTCCTCCAAGGACTGATATAAGTGGGCCAGAGAAATAAAGAAATATCATTCCCATTTTACAGCTGGGGAGTTTTAGCACAGGCAGTTGAACGAACTTACACAGTCTCATATCAGAACAGTCAGAATCAGAATTCAGATTTAGTGCCAATAAGCAGCTTTTATCACAAGATTGTTTTTCTTCCTTTTATAACTTGTAGTTGTAGCATATACATAAATAACCAATAAGACTTTAAAAATGGAATCCCTCTTCTTCTTCTGTTCCATTTCTAATTCTAATCCTGGTCAGTTTATTATCTCACATGTTTACTTTCCACTATAAATGGAAATGACTTCTTTCCCTTCTTCTTCATGTTTCATGGTCATAATATCCTCTAGTGTTCCATTATCTCTTGGTACCTCTGATAGATCAAAATCTTATGGACTTGCTATTCTGTAATAAATTAAATTGCCTATAATAGGAGACTTAAGGAGCTGTAATGGCTTTTTATAAGTAATGGGTAAACTGGATTTTCTGTAGTTGAAATGGATTTCTAAATAATTTATCATACAATGTAAATTAGTGTAAGGATGTGGAGAGTGAGAGTAGGAAAATAACCATCCAGTGTCATTCTGAATAGATTGTGTATTTATGGGGACATTGTTCATTAATTTTTGAGAGCAGAGTCTGAACTACCATTTTTCAGCCCCACTCCTGGTTCAATGCTGGTTACACTGCAGTCACTTAGGCCCTCTAAAACCTTGCTGGAAAAGGGGGAAATGTCAGGGAAATTTGGATCAAATGATGCTTTAAGCATCGATGGAGATAAAAAGCCCTTTTAAATTTATGCCAATTGTCACAGAGAAAATAGGTTTACCTGTAGTGGGGCTTCGAGGACCCTTCTGAAATATTCCAAGTGGAAAGCTTTTGTTGGAGTTCTCGTGCTTCAATTACAGTTTCAACATCAGTCTTTGTTGCTCTTGTATTTCAGCAGAGCAGAAGTATTGATCAAAGCACAGAAAATATTGGTGATTCATCTCGAGCTGCACTTTCATTGCATCTGTTTGCTGTTTAAGTTTTACAACAAACATTTTGACACGGAGACGATGAGTTGGCTGATAAATATCTCCCAGCTCCTCTGCATGCTTAATGTCATCAGCCCAGTGCATGCCACCGTTCACGGCTCACCTGGGGCTTGGCTGCAAAATCCATCCATGGCTGGGCTTTGTGAACAAAGATTTGGGGAGGGCTCTACCCACGTTTGTTACAAACAGGCTGGTGGCTAAAAAGGCCAATACGAGACAGGCATGTCTGGCTGCAAAAGGCA
>NW_021940780.1:632322-635071 GCF_001715985.3 Manacus vitellinus
TCTGTCTTCTCTAAGCTGACTTCCAGCCCAAAGAGCTCAGCAGCCTCAGCACAGCAGGATGTTAAACGCTGCAGAGCTGCTTCTGTGTGGGCAACAAGGGCGGCGTCACCAGCATAAAGCAGCTCCTGGACAAGATGGTTTAAGGTCTTGGTGTGGGCCTTCAGTCACCTTGGGTTGGAAAGGCTTCCATCAGTACAGTATTGGATGTAGATCCCGTCCTGCACATCTGGGAGGTATAGCCATGACATTACAAACGGGATCAGCCTTCAGAAGGTCCTTTCTCCCCCAAAATGGCAGAGATTTAATGGAGTTACTTTATTCTGCCCTGTTTTGTGGCTTGAACAGGGTATGGAGGAGAACAGGGGCTCTGGTGGGTGGTGAGGTGCTAAATTCAGCACTCCTGCAGTCGCTGGTGGCTGGACAATGGTGTCACAAGGGCAGCCTGAAAGCCTTTCATCCTTTTGGCAGCTTGAACTAGGAGGAGAAAAGAATCCAGCTTTGCCATTCAAATTTAATATTTTTACTGTTTATTTCCTATTCTGATTTTCCTGTTCTTTCTCCTGTACTGATTCCTCTATTCCTTTTCCCCTCACAAATAGTGCCTTGTCAGAATTATCCATACATGCCCAGACTTGGTTTGTCTCAGTGGTGGTGAAACTTGTGCCACTTTGCTTTACCCCTCCTTGTCCGTTCTGTGCCTCTGACCTGTTCCCTGACTTCAGGAGGGATGAACTTCATCCTTGTGCCAGAAAGTCTCCTTGTGCCTGAGGAGTGGACCTGTCAAATACGTCTAAAGCTCTGGGAGCAGAGCTTTAGATGATCTTTTAGGGATTCAGATGGTCAGCAGTGCCCAAGGCAAGTGACAGCCTTAATATCTGTAACAGGAACAGCATCAGATCCATCACTCAGCACAGATCATCTGTCACACGGTGTAGCAGTGCCTTGCTGCTGTGGGAAATCTTTAAATTCAGTCCATTATTGTGCCTGCTTTCTGCTTATCCTACATGGATAAGGATTTTTACTGTGGGTGCAGAAAAATCTGGGAGCATAAATACCCAAAGGAAAAACACCAACCCAGTAAACTCTGCTTTTTATGAATCTTTGAATTAAGGATGGCTTTTGATGGGTTAGTACAGATTCCTTTCAACATTAAACTAAGTAGTACCAAATAAGAGAAGTAATTAATTCACTGAAAGTATCAAAAACTTCAATGCATATAAAAAGTAACAGAATATATAGGATAGGGAGAGAACAGTAAGTTTAAATGTGATTTTTTTTTAAAACCCATTTCATTTACTTGATGTTGTGTTGTTGTTTGATTCTGGGCTCATTAACTCACATACAAATCAGCTTTTTGCTTCGTATAGACCGTGTGCTTAATGAATATTCTAAACTGGTATTTTATTAATGTGCCGCCTTAATTAGTGGGTAAAAAAGGCTCCAAACACCTTTAAATTGTGTTCTTTCCAAGGCAGCATGAGAGAAGCAGAAGGTACCAGTGAATTTCTAATTCTCTTCAGAATATAAAAATCCAAAGTAATGGCTGCAGCTATTTGTGTGGGACATAAAAATTGATATAACATGTGGTAAACCTCCTATTGGGTATTATTACAAGTGATTGATTCCTCTCTCCCCCTCCAGTTTAGATGGTGTGGTGCTCACTGTACAAACAACTCATGAAAAGTCAACATGTTTTACAAGTAAATAATTTACAGCCACTCTGCGGAATACAGAATAATATTTTATGTTAAGTGACATTAATTAGGGCAGAAATATTCACATGGCAAAGAGCTGGGAGATGGGGCTGCAAAGAAAATTTTGTTCCTTGCAGTCTAAATGCAAATCAGAAGCTCAGAGAGTCACGACCACATTGCTCTTAAGGGAGAAATAATTCCCCATTAAGTACCAGCTCTGAAATTACTGTAAGATTTTGAGAATGTGAGCCGGATTCAAGCCAGTGACAGTCTCAGCTGTTGCTGTTTTGAAGGTTTTAGACCTGTTTTAGATCTGTTTTAATTGTGGGTGAGATATATCTCATGGTCTTGGGTCTTCATCCCAAAAACATATGGTTATCCTTACCCGCAGCAGCAAACCAAGGGCTTGGCAGGATAAGTGTCATAAACCTGGAATTTTAAGGCCCCGTGGTTTGATCCAGCTCATAAAACGTGCACTAGAATCCCTCAGTGATTCTTGGATTTGATGCTGTGGGAACTCTGGACGCAAGGGTGTTTTTTTCAGAAAGAATTGGTGATTATCTACCACCTTCCATCCCCTTACAGTGTGAGGAGAGAAACCACACAATCATGGAATGGTTTGGATAGGAAGGGACCTTAAATCTCATCCCATTCTACCCCCTGCCATGGGCAGGGGCACCTTCCACTGGACCAGGTTGTTCCAAGTCCCATCCAACCTGGCCTTGGACACTCCCAGGGTGGGGCAGCTTCTCTGGGCCCTCATTCCCTGTGCCCATGGTGGGTTTGGGATATAGTTTGAAGCTGACTCCCTGCCAAATCTCCAAACCTCACCACAAGAGCTCCCCCCACCCCCTGCCATGGGCAGGGGCACCTTCCACTGGACCAGGTTTTCCAAATCCCATCCAACCTGGCCTTGGACACTCCCAGGGTGGGGCAGCTTCTCTGGGCCCTCGTTCCCTGTGCCCATGGTGGGTGTGGGATATAGTTTGAAGCTGACTCCCTGCCAAATCTCCAAATCTCACCACAAGAGCTCCCCCCTTCCCCCTCAAACCCAA
>NW_021940780.1:636242-638269 GCF_001715985.3 Manacus vitellinus
ATAATTTGAATATACTGAGCAGAACCTGTATGAATATATACATATATTGTTTTAAAACATACAAATAAAAGATATATTATTTTAACCTCTCTATATATGTAGAGGTTGAAACAATAAAAGCCAGTGAGCATCAAAATTAATTAGAAACTTGAAGGGAAAAATTGATGAGGGGAGAAAGAGAATTGGACCCTGGTTTGGGGAGAAAAAAGCCATTTGAGGCAGGAAGAGCCTCTGAGCTCCTCAGTTCCACAAGGACCATGAAAACCACCCACTTGGTGTTTGAGTTGCTGGTAGAAAGGCCTGGAAATCAAATTTCTTGCACAAAGTGATTTTCGTTGTTTGCACCCTGATAAATGTTTTGTAAGAAGTTTATAACATCTGTGTGTAAGATTTGCTCCCAAATTTGCCCAATTTAATTTTGAGAGATTTCAGATTTCAGTATTTGGAGTAGAAAGACAACGGAATATATACTTTCCTTTGCTTTATATGCGGGGATCTGTTTTATTTTGGAGTCAGCTGTAGATCTAATCAAGCAGTATTATCACACTCTGAATCATGACCTAGAAAAATAGGGAAAAAGAGCTTTTTCAAGACTTTTTTCTCCATCACTGTCACCAACTTGTTAGTACTTAGAACAAATAAAGACATTTACCTCTAATAAAACTGATATGTCATTGCTGGAGAACAGAAGGCTTCTTTCTCTGGCAATTGGGAGGCAAGTTGATGCCATATAATTTTCTTGCAGGCATTTTGACTAATCTGGATGATTTACTTTGGGATTTCCTAGCTCTTTAAACTTCACTCAAAAACAGATTTCACATATTAGACATAAATTAAGCTCTAATATCTTGAAAATAAACAGAAACTAAGAAAAAACCCTGCTATGGCTGCTGCTAATTGCAGTTAAGTGTCCTCCTACGTTGGCACTTTGTGATTGGGAACTGCTGGTGTTTGTACATTGGGGGGTTTGAAATGAAATGTTCCTGCTCCCTGTAGAAGTAATTTATATTATGAGTGATTGTATCAAATATCTGCTGAAACTGGCAGGATAATTAAGGAGCTGTTCTGTTGCTTGATGTGGTACAGGAGCTTCTCTCCTCTGCCTTGGGCTGCTCAAGTGCTCAGGGTCCTGGGGAGGGGTGTCCTGGAAGGGAGGGAAATATTTTGGGATGATGGAAATGCTGAAAATTTGATTGAGACCCCTTTGTGCCAGTTCTCCAGATTCCTCTGTGATGCCTGATTTAGGTTCAGTGGCAAGGTGTTGACTGAAACACAAAGGTGTAAACCTAAACCTTTCCATGGGAAGTATTAAACATTACAACCTTGTTACCTTTATATTCTGAATATTTGCTACGTACAAGGCAATTAGACTTCAGTGCTTTAATGTTTAAGTGGTCTTTAATGAGCTGGTCCATCATTGCATTCATAAAAATATTTATATTATATATAGATCACTTGTTCCCTCATAGAATAGCTCTGAGCAACCTGGTCCAGTGGAAGGCATCCCTGCCCATGGCAGGGGTGGAATGAGATGAGCCCAAAGTCCTTCCAACCCAAAGCATTCCATGATCCTGGGATGGTTGCTTCTCTTTTTGCAACTCTGGCATAAACAGAAATCACCTTTATTGATGCAATTTCAGCCCTGCTGAGAATTTCCTCCCTGCCTTGCTGCCAAACACAATTGTGTAAAGGCAGTAAGTTAATGTTCATTAGCAGTCCATGGGGAAAAAATGGAAAACCCTGTTTAAATAAGGGATGGAAAGAAAAGCTGAGGGGTCCTAAGCTTTGTACAGTTACACAGACTAGTGGAAAGCCATTGCAGTATAACCTCATATCAGACTAAAAATCATATGTACCCTTTTCATGGCTATAAATAATTTCACAAGGTTGGAGGTGGTGAAGAATGTTATGAAAAATAACTTCTGTAATCTCCTGAAGTGTGAAAATTAATCACTCATCCGACAGCATGGGCTCTGTACTTAGAGCTGGAAACTTCACCCAGCAGTGAAAGTTTGATTAATTTTCCA
>NW_021940780.1:638519-642824 GCF_001715985.3 Manacus vitellinus
CAAATGCTGTGGAAGAAAAGCTCTTCAACCAGCACCTGGCATTGTGCAGAGGGAAATCAGTCCTGCCAATTAACTGGGAAAAAAGCACTCTGCCTAATTACCTTCTAACTCCCCATTCCCATTTAGTGTCTGCACATCTTGGGGCTGCTTGTCCAAGTTGTTTAAACATTTCCATGTAATCCTAACCCTAATTCTGGGCTTCTCCTCCAGCACCTTCAGCACACTTGGCCTTGCAGAAACTTTTGCAATTTTTAATTTTATCCTTTCTGATCTCGAGTGCTCTTGGTTTCACTTCTCCTGCCAGCCTGGTTTGCTTTAGACACCACCTTGAATTTTCCTCAGCCTGTGCCAGCTGAAGAGGAAGGATATTCCCATTTTCAGCAGGGTCACAACAGTCTTTTTGTGATTTATTTTATTTTTTAAAAATTTCTTTTGGGGTAAAAATTAGGCTTAAACAATCTCTGATTTTCTCTGGATAGGTTGGATCGGTTCCTTTTCCAGTCTCTCTTTTTTGATGGTTTCCAGGTGCATCCATTCCTGTTGCTGTGTTCCTTTGCTGCTTTTTGATCCTCAAGTTCATGAACTGCAGAAGCTCCAGAGGACAGTTGTCTGTGCATTTTCCATCCTCTGGAGCTCGTGTGTAATAAAGATGCAAACACCATAATTCTGATTATGCACAAAGACAGGTGGAGTTGATGGTCCAGGCACCAAATTGGCATTTGATTTTGGAGAGGAAAGCCAGAGCTCTCCTACACAGAAACCTGTGTGATACCAACAAACCAATCAGGCTCAGATTTTTAAAAGAACTGAAAAGCCTCAGCTGTGAAAATTGCATTGAAATTGTGTCTCTCTGGGTTTCTTAAACACTCCTATTCGCCACAGACAAAAGTACACAGCCTTAATTTCTCAGCATCTCAGCCATTTTTCTGCCCACAATTCCTAAATCAGATTGGTGCAGAAACACCCTCGTGATATCATGGATCCACTGAGTCACCAGAAGTTGTGTTTTTTAAGTTTTTAAGAGCTGTTGGGGAGGCTCTGCCCGGTATCAGGTGAAACATCTTAGTTCAATATTCAATGTCAGAGAGCTCTGCCAGCAGAAACTTCTGATTTATTCCAAAAGGCTAAAGGTATGGATGTGTTGCTAAATCAGTCTGTGGGCAGCCTGGTTTCTGTACAGGGGGAATAAGATTTGGGCTGGTATTGGGGTCTCTGAGGTGTTAGATTTCCTGTAGATTTTAGATTTTCTGTGGTGAAAATAAACAGGCTTGGTTTGCCTGGCAAAGTCTTTGCCTGAACATTTGGCGAAACTTTAGTAAAGCACAGAACATATCTGAGTTCTTCTGCCTCCTTCCAGTGCCCTTCTCACTTTGTAAATAGAGCCTCTCCCATCCAGGAGACTTCTTTTTCCACCTGTGAATACGGAGATAGCATTTTATTGTTGTGAAATGCAACATTTTGCACCCAAAGGCACCTTTAGATCTTTCTCTTTGCCTCCTATCAAAGCGTTCATGTTTCCAGAAAACCTTCTGGAAGGAATCAAAGCAGCATTTCACAGGGTGGAGAAAAGCAGGAGGGAGAATGTCTGGTTTTTCTCCTTTCCTCCTCTTTCTACCAGCATGACAACGTGTTCCTCAGCTCTGTCTTTCCTTGCCCCCACCGATGACCTTTCTTTCAGTGCCAGTTTCAAAATCTTGACAGCTCGTTAGAATCAGGAGAGACTCTGCATGATCAGAGTGATAATTTTCGAATCACTCTGTGGCTGAGAGTAAGTTCAGGAGCATTATTTATTCAAATTACAAGCATGAAGGACCACATGGGAAATATGAAAGAGTGCCTTCCACAAATGACAGCTTAGGGAGAACTTTCAATTGCACGAGACAGCTGCATCCTGAAACTTAATCTAATTACTGGAGTGTGGTGAAAAATGTCACCCTGAATCAGACTGACACCATCATATGTGTTCATGGTACATTCTGACTTACATGTGGCTGTGTCTGGGGTAACCTTTCCATTCCAAATCCAACGGGGGGCTGGTCTTGTGCCTTTGTGAGCAGCGGAATTCGAGCGTGTGGAGCTCTGTCCTTGCTCTGAGCTCTGCCCGCAGCTGCACAAAGTCCAGAGCAGCCCTTTGCCTGGAACATATGGTTCCTTCCTGACACACAGGGCTACAGAACCCTTGGGTTTGTTTCCTTTTCCAAACCCCATCCTTCAAAATGTTTCCTGGGAATGTCAAGAGAGGGGAAGGACTCGCAGAGCTCTGCCACCCCCCTGTGCTTTCCCTGTTTTGTTGCACACGAACAACCTTATGATGACTTGAAAAGTTGGGTTTCTGGAAGGCCTTCGTTTCCAGCAGCTGGCTCATGCCAACAAATCCGAATATTCAATCAGATGGAAGCCAGCAGCTTGCAAACATGCAATCTGCTCCGAGCTGGGATGCACATCTGCCCGGTGGGTGCTGCAGGTTTTGGCTCCTGCCGCGGTTGTTTGAGACAACAAAAGAACATGTTTTGAAAGCTCTCAACGTTTTTTTGGTTTGGCTTTGTTTTTTTCCTCGTTTGTAAAATGCTGAATTGACTGTGCTGAAGCCGACAGCTTCTTGATTTTCCACGAAAGCAGGTTTGATGTGATGTAGAAATGCTGGTTTTTTTTACTCTATTGAACAAACGTGTTCCCAGCCTTTTGTACTGACAGCACCTTCCCTCCTGAGACACACAGATATCACTGACTTGTTTCCCAGTGAATTCAGGGAGTCAGGGACATGCTCAGCAGCTCAAGGAGTGATCTCCAAGACACCAATCAAGCAGGCATTTTGTCAGTGAAGAACACGGGGACCGATTGCTGCCAACAACAGGTAAAAGCTGCCAGGCTCTGTTACAGTGCCTGGGGGAACCCACAGCCAGCTATTTGGTGATAAAGAGCTGAAGAATAACATTTGTGTGCAGCAAGGAGGGAGCAGACCTGCATTTCAAGCTGCTGAGGAAGCCTGTGGGCCAGCCTGGTACTTTTAATCAAAGCATCCTTGAAAAATGGAATAGGTAGAGATGTGTGTGCTTAGACTATACCCTCTGTTGGTGATTTCTGGGGCTTGCTGCTGCTCAGCAGAGCTGCAGTGCCTGCTGGATGTGTCTCTTGCATAACTAAATTTTTCCCATGGCAGTGTAGCAGGGAAAAGAAACTCTGGAGAAATACCACATATTTTGATTTTTAAAAAAACAATACCTGGATTTCAGCAGCCAGTCCAAGGGCTCCTACATGGGCAGATCTATATCCAGTGGCACTGCTGAATGGAGGCTTCCTGGGTTTATAATTCCTGCTGTAATGATGTGGCTGGATACTGCAAATTGTGGGATGTGCTTTTGTTGATGTGAGTCGATACCAATGACTGAAGGCTCCAGCAAAGCTGAGTCCTGGATGTGACAGCCTAGAAACCTCATTCTGGGGTTTTTTACCTTAATCTGAGTAGAGACAGACAGTGTTCATCTTCCACTGCACTTGGGAAGGAATAAAACTACAAATATATTTGTGCTGCCCTAACCCAGCAGCACATAAGGGGCTCTTAACTGCCTCCCCCAAGAGATTCAACATCATGGGGCTGATTTTCGTTTTGTCAGTGAAAATTTCAAATAAATTGAGTGAGCATCACCAAAATATAAACTGGAAATTAAAAATTAATCAAACTTTCACTGCTGGGTGAAGTTTCCAGCCCCAAGTACAGAGCCCATGCCGTCGGATGAGTGATGAATTTTCACATTTCAGCAGATTACAGAAGGAGGAGAGATAACATGGAAATTCTCTGATAATTTTCATAAAATCAGGGGGGATGTTGCCCAGCTGAGTGTTTTGCTGTCAGCCTGGATCCTCCCAGAGCTGAGCAAAGCAGAGAAGGAGCTGAAGGAGCTCTCAGTTTCCACATGTAAGATCTTTAAGAGTTGTTTCTGTTCCCACTCATGGCTGTAGCAGAACTCACCTTGTTTTGGGGCAGCCAGGAGTGACTGGACTCACAGCTGGGGCAGCATCACATGAACACCCAGAGCTGCTGCAAAAGGACAGTGGGGGGGGAGGAAGAAGATGAGAATGGAGCTGCTGCCCCCAAAACCTGGGCTGAACATCCCTTGGGCAGTGGCCAGTTCATCTGCTGACAAGCCATACAGTGGGGGCTGTGTCAGTGCCAGGAGACAGCACAGCCTTCCAAAGCCTCTTGCCATCCTTGGGCTCACACTGAGGTTTCACTCTCATTTGTGGCTGGAAAATCATTAGCATCAAGATTTTATCTGTGCTGTACTCTGGCCAAAGCTTGAAAGC
>NW_021940780.1:643837-664656 GCF_001715985.3 Manacus vitellinus
AAGGCTCAGCCATAAATTCTCTCTTTCCAGCAAAGCAGAAACCCTCTATTACACACGCAGCGCTGTGACTGCACCCCAGGGTGGGTTTGTGGGACCATTTTGTACAAATAGCTTTATTTGCCATTGCTAATGGCCAGCGTGGATATTTACCAGGCACAGACATTTAATTTCTGCTCTGCTGGCCACAGCTCCCCTGCACACTGAAATTTCCATTATTTATGTTGCAGAAAATGTGTTTGGGGACTTGTCCCACGACTCATCCACAGGTGTGAAACCTCAGACTGCACCAGTGTTGTATCAGAGATGTGGATTGATATTATTTCATGTTTCCCAAGCCTGCCTGTGTATATTGTGGTGATGGAGTTAAGCTCTAGTGAGTACTCAGTGTCCTTGGAGGAAGTGCTGCTGTTTGGCTCCTGGACAAGGCACTTGAAGCAGGTCCTTGTCTCAAGCTGCCCTGGTTCTGATAACATCCATAAAACACAAGGTAGCTGATTTGAAAATCTGTGGATTGGGTGAAAGGTCTGTTCTCACCACTACTGAAAACAGGGATACTCTCTCTGCTGTCTCTAGAGCAGTAAAAAATGGAAAAAACAGGATTCCATAGATAAAATGACCTCAGTGTTGTGGAACTGCCACGGCCATTCCAGTTGCTGTTTAATCAGATGTCCCAAGACACAGCTATAAACCATTACGTGGGCTTTGAGAAGGGAAAATCTAGAGTGTAACCATGTGGAGCTGGGACTAAGACTGAGATTTAGAGATGCCTAAACATTCAGGTGTGTTAATGGGGTTTTCAGGAGCAGTCCAAGTCTTTGAACATCAAAGATATTTATGTTCCTAACTCCTCCTAGGCATAAAAGTGGCTTACAAGTTAGGAACTCGTGGAAAGTTATGTGATATTTGGGAATCTAGATCTGTTCCTGCATTTTTTCAATATGTCCTTCTGCATCTTTCAGAGTGTGAATGATTTTTGAAACCTAAGAACGTCTCTCTCTGAGAAGAGCATCCTGGAATGGCATTTATACTCCTTTTTATAAAAGCTTGGGGATAAAATGTGCTCAGTACATGTAGTAGTTTTGTTGTTTATTTGTTTCTTTAATTTTTATTTTTTTTTTTTAACCAAGTGCTACCATTAAGTTGCAAAGTTCTGTCCTTGGATAACTTCCCCTAAACTTCCCAGAACTCAGCCAACAGGGTTTGCTTTGTAAGGGTCCCTGAGTGTGGTTTGGGAAGTTAATTCCTTCATTTAAAGATGAGCAACTCTGGGCACTGTTGCTGTTTCAAGTGTCCAATATGCAAAAGATCAGACCTTAATTATTAGTCTCTAAGCACCACTGACTCCTGAGTTATCTGCTCCAGGCATCACTCCTTCAGTACAGCTCTGACCTTGGTTCATTCCACTGATAACAAACTTGGGAAGCAGTAAAAAAACCCTCAGTGAATATAATTAACATCTGCAGTGAATATAATTAACATCTGCTTATTAACAAAATTATTTATGAGAGGGCTGAGTGGAGCTCAGTTAATGGCTGGGATCATTTTTGCAAGGGGAAACCTTGTCTAATTGTTGAGGTGCAGCTCTTCCAACCTGTTCCAGAGCCTGGTGGATGCTCAGAGAACGCCCTGGGCTCCATCCACAGACTTGTGCTGCTCCACATCAACATTCTGGCAGCTCTGAGGGTGAATTCCTACCTGCAGGGCAGGTTCATCGACAGCCCTGCCTGGTGCAGCTCCCCTTGCAGTGCTAATTATGCAATTCTCCCAGAGCAGGAGGCTCTGTTGACTTTGAAGATAAATGAGTTACCCTTGCACTTGCCACTGGCCTGGCTCTGTGCTCAAGGACTGGCTTGTTCCCCCTCCTCCTCCTCCTGGATCAGAAAGTCAATTAGCTGACTCCTCATCATGCTTGAAATCTATAGGGGAAAAAAAAGAAAAAGTCAAACTTTTCTAAAACTTGCACTGGACTTTAACCAAATTTCTTTCTTGTAACTTTGCAGCTGAAGGCAAGTTTTTGTTTTCCCTGTGACACTGGGAATCCTTTGTTCAGTCTGGATTGTCAGCTAAGGCTGGTTATTTTCCAAATTCTTGCTAATTTTGTGTGCTTTCAGGTTGAAAGAAAGTTTTTATTGTTTCTGCCTGCATAAAAATACAATAAAATACATAAAAATTGTCTTGCATAAGAATACATTTATGAGAGCAAAAAAAAATAGGACAGATTAGGCCAACCTGTACATATTGCTGGGTTAAGAGTTGTATGTGATGATCTTGGAGGTCTTTTACAACCTGAATGATTGTTTGTTCTAGCACAAACCTTTCATTTTTGTGCAAGAACAACTCAACCAGTAGGAGTGGCCTTCACACCAACAAGTATTTTAACTTTATTAATGCAGTGTTATTAATGAACTGCAGACTTTGTGCATACCTGGAGACAGCTTGTGTGGTAGGATCAGTGTCTGAGGGGTGGCTGGGAGGAGAAAAGATCAAGTTGTACTGGTTGTTCTGGCCCTTTTATAGGGAAGAGTTACTAAGACCTGGACATCTTCACCAGGCATTGGGTTTATTAGTTTAGAAAAGTCTTCCTGAAAATAACAGATTTTCCCAGAGACCTCAGGGAAATTAGTATTCCTTTTGCAAGCATCAAATTCATCTGCTTGGTTACAATCTCGTGGTTAAAGTCTGCTCCTGGCTCCTTAATAAACTCCAGCTCCCTTCTGAAGAAGATGCCTTTTGCCCAGCTGCACAGAAAATAACCCAAAGCCTTGGGTTCTTCATGCCAGGATGATTGGGAATGTTTTTCCAGAGCACAGGAGTGGTGCATCCTCGTAAGAAGGTCATATTTTTAAAGGAATCACAAAGGGATGTGATGAGTTTCTAAAATCTGGGCATCTTTACTCTTGCTGGAATTGGGTTTATTGGTTTAGAAAAGTCTTCCTGAAAATAGCAGATTTTCCCAGAGACAGCAGGGAAATTATTTTTTCTTTTTGGAGGCATCAAACTCATCTGTTTGGTTACAATCTCGTGGTAAAAGCCTGCTCCTGGCTCCTTAATAAACTCCAGCTCCCTTCCCACGAAGTGACACTTGCTGAATAAAGTGTTTACAGCTCTCAGTGATTCCTTGCAGAGCCTTATCAGGAGATCTGCAGAGATAGTTACCACAGCAGGAATTGAATACAAACAAAATCCACTTTCCCCTTGTGTGTGCAGCTCCAGAGATTGCACTCTCTTCCCTCTCTCCTGACAAGTACACTTTCTCTATTTTTTTTTAGTGCTGCTAAAACAATTAGATTTTGATTCATAAGATCTCTCCACCTTCTACCAGATGATTGTAACAGTCCCACAGAGTTAAACTGGAGGTGCAGCTTCATCTAGAAAACAATTGCTGGATGGGCTGAATGATACTCAGTTTCTCCAATCACTAAAATTGGTTGTCCCAGACAAGCACTAAGATTAAATCCATCTCCTGTGACCTCAGGTATTAATGCAGCCAGCCTTGCTTAGGGAATCAGCTCTGGCTCTCTGGGAATTGCCTCTCATCATCTGGGCCCTCAGCTCAGGAAGGACATGGAGGGGCTGGAGCAGGGCCAGAGAAGGGCAACAAGGCTGGGGAAGGGACTGGAGCACAAGTGCTGGGAGGAGAGGCTGAGGGAGCTGGGGGGGCTCAGCCTGGAGAAGAGGAGGCTCAGGGGAGACCTCCTCACTCTCTGCAACTCCCTGCCAGGAGGGGGGAGCCAGGGGGGGTTGGTCTCTTTTCCCAGGCAACCATCAGCAAGACAAGAGGGCTGGGTCTGCAGCTGTGCCAGGGGAGGGTTAGGTTGGAGATCAGGAAGAATTTCTTTGCAGAGAGGGTGCTCAGCCCTTGGAATGGGCTGCCCAGGGAAGGGGTGGATTCTCCATCCCTGGAGGTTTTTAAGCAGAGACTGGATGTGGCATCAGTGCCATGGGCTGGGAACCACGGCGGGGTTGGATCAAGGGTTGGACTGGATGATCTCAGAGGTCCCTTCCAACCCAGCTGATTCTGGGATTCTCTGATCTGCTGGGGACTGAATTCATCACGTGATGCTTCCTAATTTCACTGAGTCCAGGAGTAAGTGGATATAACAGGGAAAAGTTCCCTGCCCCACTTCACCCAGGCCCTCAAAAACCCAGGGATACAGAGGCTGGTGCTGCCCTGTCTGCCCTGGGTCTAAAGCTGCAAAGATTCCTGTGCTCTAAGGTTTGTTTTGGACACGTGAGTTCATCTTTCTACCATAGTTCTTGGGTTGTTTAGTTATGGTTGTTTCCAGGTTCTCTGTCTTGGAGCAACTGTTTTATCTCTTTCCTTTGCCAGAAGAAAAATAGAAGAATAGGGGAAGTCAAGTCCTCACTAAATTGTGGTGGTTGTTTCTTGCTGTAACAGCTGAAAAGGATTTGTTCAGACTAAAAAAAGTTCTCCAAGGTTTTAAATCTTTAGATATGGTTTTCTATTCAAAGAATTATCCATGTGTTAGGATAATCAGAAAAAGAGCTGGCAAAGTAGGATGTAGCCTGTAGTCTCAATGTAAATAAGATTGGTTTCTGGTTTTTTCTCCCTCTTTTATCCAATATGATCTGAGCAAATGCTGCAGTTATTTTCCATTACATGTTGTTTTCAGCTTGACCAGTGTAAGGGAAAAAAAACACCACACAGACAAAACCTAGAATAGGAAACCTTTGAATTTGATATAAACACCACTATAAAGATGGTGAAAAAAGGAATGTTTCTATTCCATTTAATCGTATGGCATTAAACATGTACTCTTTACCACAGTACATAAGTCTTTCATATATTCTTTATTTACTGAACTGTTGTACCATCTTTTTATTTGTTTTGGATTATGTTTTCAGGTGCCAGTTGTTTATGATCACCCCATAATTAGGAATTTAAACTTCTCTGCAGCTGCAGTTACGGGATCAGGCAGGTTCTCTGCTGCTGGAAATGGTCACTGTTGCAGTAAAATCCAATATTTGTGCTGGGGTTGGGGGAGTTCTGTGAAGATCTGGCAGGTCTGTGTTTGTACCTTTGTGCAGAGTGAAATGAGAAGGATTCAGTTTTGTTTCTATACTTTCACAGGCAGGTCCCATGAATAGCTGAGCAGTGTACAGGCCAGTGGAAGCTCTTGAGGAACATATTTATTAGAAAATATCAAGGAATAGCTTAGTGAGTTGTTCAGCAGCTGTGGAGTGACAGAACAGAGCTTGAGTCATTCCTCTGTGCAGTTTGTGACCCACCCAGGAACCCAGACCCCACCTTCTGAACCCCATTCACAGAATGCTTTGGGTTGGAAGGGACCTCAAAGCTCATCCAATTCCAAACCCCCACCACAGACAGGGACACCTTCCACTAGACCAGTTGTTCCAAGGCCTGTCCAACCTGGTCTTTCTGATGTCTCAGCCCCCTGAGACAGTCCTCATCAATATTTCCCATTGGCTTTTGTCTTTGTAGTGGATTGAGGCAGATTTTGGTTCCATGCTTGGTGTTCTGAACTTCCGCTGTCCCCTGGGCTCTGTGGGCCAGCTGGGCTTGGTGGGAGAGCTGGATGTCACCCCAGCCAAGGGTTAGGAACCCAAATTCCAATCAGGAACCCAGATCCCACCTTCTGAACCCCATTCACAGAATGCTTTGGGTTGGAAGGGGCCTCAAAGCTCATCCAATTCCAAACCCCCACCACAGGCACCTTCCACTAGACCAGTCACTCCAAGCCCCCCCCAACCTGGGCTTTCCAGTGTCTCAGCCCCCTGAGACAGTTCTCATCAATATTTCCCATTGGCTTTTGTCTCTGTAGTGGATTGAGGCAGATTTTTCCATCCCTGTGGTTCTGAACTTCCCTTGTCCCCTGCTCTTTGTGGGCCAGCTGGACTCGCCCCAGCTGAGCTGTGGGCAAGTTGCTGAGCCTTGAGCAGTCATTGCATCAAAGCCAAATTCCCAGGCCCAGAAGGTTCATCCCTACTTAAACAAAGAGAGAGCAACACGTGTGGATCTGCTGCTGAGGAGGAGGAAATTAGTCCTTTGAAAGTGAACCCAACAGGGAGATTGGTTGTCTTTACAATTCCTGATTTTTCCAGTAAATGAGTTTTCCTCGTGTTGGTTGGCTCATAGAAGTGCTTTACACGAATCAGGCTGAGAGACCTGAGGAGAATAAATCCCCTGTCATCAACTCAGCAGGGCAAGTTTTTGCCTTTAGTGGCCACTTTTAGTCATCCTAATTTTCCATTAGAATTTAATTTATCTGCTAAGTAGATAACAATCTGGATTCAGCCCAGCACCTTTCCCCATGGAAAAGCCTGACCTTGATGTCTTTGCATAGAGGCGAAAACTATGCACAGAACACAAGCAAGAAAATAGCAATAACTGAGGGATTTTGTCTCCCAGCAAGGAAATAGGAATAAATAAGAATTTTTGTCTCCTAGCAAACTCAGATCATGTAGTTCCTGCATTCTTTGCTGAATTCCTGTGAGGTGAATAAGGTAAATGTGAAGAAATTTGAAGAGAGCTGTAGAGAGCTAAAATAGAAGGGCTTCACTGTTTTTTAAATGATTTTACTAGAAATTTAAAAAGCAAAAGAGTCCCACAGAAACCCACAAAGCACACATGCAACTCCCCCCAGACACACAGGAAACAACACTAAGATTTCCAAATACTGAAATCACAGAGTGGTTTGAGTTGGAAGGGACTTTAAAGTGCCATGGGCAGGGACACCTTCCACTAGCCCAGGTTGCTCCAACCTGGCCTTGGACGCTTCCAGGGCTGGGGCAGCCACAGCTTCTCCGGGAATTCCATCTTCAGAGGGAAGAATTCCTTCCCAAGTATCTCATTTGAACGTTTAACCTACGAACTGCTTCTCCCATTCCTTTCTTTGCAACGACTGCCCGCTTCGATTTCCAGGCTGCAGCTGAGGAATGGAGCTGGTTTGCCTGGATTAGCAGGGAAGAAATTCAGTTTGGCAGCTCCTGGAGCAGAGCTGGGCCCGGGGGAGGGAGGGAGTGAGCAGTCAGTGCCCGCTCAGGTGCCCCCATGGCCGGGATTTTATACTGGAGCACTTTTTTATTAATGTAAGGTGTAACACTTTGTCACTGCTCTGTGTGCAGCAGTCAGCCTTACCTGCTTGTTTCTCCAAACTGTCTGTTTTTAATCATCTGTAATTATTAAAATGTTATGCTTTTTGATTGTAGATCTGTTCAGGAAAGCTGAGATGAAAGTCAACTGTGGCAACGTTTTTCTTTCAGTTTATTCACAAGGCCTCAGGAAACTAATGAGATTTATTCTGTGAATTAGTTTATAATTGTGCTTTAACTGCACTGTGACATTTAATAATGTCAGAAGGATTTTGCTTTAGGCAGAGTGATTTCAGCCTCTGCAGAAAATTAATTACCACTTTCTGAATAAACTACTTTTGTGTGTGTGTATGTGTGAGCTAAGTGGTATTTTCAAGGTTAAGCTGCTTCCTCATATTTTGAGGAGAAAAAAACCCACACTGAAGATGTAGATTGAGCTTTCTGGTTCCCAGACAAGCAGCTGTGTCAAGTATTCACAGATCAGATCCCAGTGTTATTATAAGATTTGTTTTTCAAATGCAGCCTTAATATTTGTGTTCTGCAGTGCCCAGACCTCGGACCTGGCTTGGGGAGCTGCAGCAAAACCTGGAGTGCTGTGAGAGTGTGGGGAGGAATTATTTCAACATCAAACCCAAACCTCCCCTGGCACGACTTGAGGCTGTTTCCTCCTGTCCTTGTTCTCCTTCAAAGCCTTAAGGAGAATCCAAATCTCTGTCCTGCCCAAACACCACCTCAACACACTCAACCTGAGTCTCTCTTTCCTTGGACCTGCAAACCTTTCCAGTAGCAAAACAAGTCTAAATTCTATTTTTATAGGAGATCTAGAGGAAAAAGCAGCTACTGAATTAACACATTTTATTCCACAGGATCAGAGTTGAGTTAAATATTTAATTGTTTGGAAAGTGTGAATCAAGCTAAACATTGAGAGGCTTTCTTAAATGTGGTTATATTAGGAAAAGTAGGAAAAACAGAAAAAATATTCTGAGGAAAAACTAAAAGCTTGACATGCAGGGTAACTGCAAGGGTGCTTAGACATGTGCATTCGATTATGGAATTAAAAAGATGGAGTTGCTTGAAAAAAATTAATTCAGAGGTTCAAGCTTGCAAGTGTATTTAGAAATACATCCCTTAATACCAGGGGTGCTGCAGTGGAGGCAGTTGTTGCTCTGCTGTGGTGTCAGGATATTTACGCTGGGGCGTGGGGGGTTTTTGCAGCAAGGCAAATTAATTCAAGCTGCCCAAATGGCAAATCAGATGGATTAATGATTTTCCAAAATGACAGCTGCATTTACATGCTTTTTAGCCAGATCACTTTCCATCAGATCCAGTGCTTATTGAAGTCCATGGAGGAAATGGCCTTTACTTTAAAGGAAACGGAATTTTTTTGAGATATATTTGTCCATAACTGTGTACTCCAGGCCCTGAAATTCCTGCAAAGTTTCAGAAGCTTTCAGGATTAATGGTGTGCCTGCTCCCTTTTCCTCTGATTGGTGTTTCCACTGACAGCTCCCCAAATCCCTTGGGAGTGAGGAACTCCTTGGTGATCTCATCCAGGCCACCACCCCCCTAAAACTCATTGTAGGTACCCAGCACATGAATTATCATTATCCCCTGTGCTGTAACAGAGCTGTTTGATACAAAGCTCAGCAGGAAATGTCTAAAAATGACCGACTGAGAGTAAGGTGCTGATGTGCTGGGAGGTCTCATCAGTGCACTCTTCAGGGGGATTTTTTCCAGCATTTCCAAGTCAGCAGGACCCTAGTTCAGATCCACTTTTGGGGAAGTTGGCTTTGTCCATTCACTGTCCCCCAAAGCTTTGGGGAAAAGCCCCAAGGGATACTCTAAATTGAAGAACAAGATATTGAAGAACAAGGACAGTGGAATGGTCGTTTGGGAACCAAAGAGGAGAGAAGTCAAGATAAAGCAGTTCAAGACCACATGCCAAAGGGGGATCTTCTCTTATTTACCCTTGATGGGATTATTAATATAATAAAGAAATGCACTCTAGTCCCAGCTGAGGTTGTAGCCAAAGAGGAATTTATTCAAACCCGGCGCTCTTTTCATCCCTTGAAACCCTGTGACCATATAACCAAGGAGAGTAGAGATTCCTGCACATTCTCATTTCCTCCTTGCTGCCTTAGGGAAGGAGGTTTCAATGATTTCTCCCCAAAACCCTCTCCCAAAAACAATTGGGCCACAGCCCATCATCCTACTTATTATGAATGTTTTACAGTAAGTCAGTTCAAAATAATTTACTTATCTGCACAGCTGATCTCCAGAGGTCACTTCCAGCCCCAGCCATCCCGGGATTCTGGATTGATCCTTGGATTCCTCCATTCTTGGCCCTTGCTGATGCTCCTCTGTTTCAGCGTGTTCACCACAAGAAGTCATCTCTGAACGCCTGCCAGGCTTGGTGGTGCTCAGGGTAGGAAAAAAAGAGTGAGAGCTGGCTAGTGAGTGTGTAAAATGAGCTCAGCCAAAAAATCAGGAGCCATTCCATGTCAAATATGTGCATCACTGGTCTCCACATGAGCCAGATCCCCCCACTTAGGTGCTGGAGCTCATCAGGAGCTGCAGCATTATCCAAACTCCTCAATCTCTCATTACCCACCCCCCCAACTCTAAAACAGATGATTTCTCCCAAATCTTTAATCATTAGAAGTTTCATTATAATAACAACTACAGGGTGCTTCCAATTAACTTAACAATAACTGTATCTTGGGCTAATAAATTCCAGGCCTGCAGCTGAACATTTATTAGCCCAGGAAAATGGTTATTGCCTCATAAACAGGGAGCACCTCCAGGTGATTTAATGACTCATGTTTCTCTCACCCTTCATAAATTGAATCTAATAAACAGCTGAGATGAGAAAGATATTAGAAGTATAAACTCCAGCAGCAACAACAAACTTTCCACTGGCAATTACTTAATGACAAAACTGTTAATAAATGTTTGAGGAGTCAGTTGACAACACTGCAGAATAAGCTGAGGTTGTCGCTCAAGTAATTCACACGGTGTTAGATAACTTTTATTTTATTATGTGAAGAGTGGAATAAATAACTGTGATGTTAATTCAGTGCCTTTGCTGTGAACATGTTGTCCTACATCAGTGTTCAAGGACTGCACCTGGAGACATGCAAATGAACTGGGGATTGCTAATGAGGAGAACAACCTGCTCCTTTCATCAGGCAGAATTTGATGGCAGGGTTGTGGGCTCCTCATTTTCTGTGTCAGTTTTCAAATTCTGGGGAGCATGTTACCAAAAAAAAATAAAAAAAAAGGTTTTTTATGTACATCCTGAACTTTTCCTCTTGGGCTGTGCTTAAGCAGCAGCATTTAGGGGGAGGATATTCTGGTAGTGCTTTGTGCTTCTTAGATCTATGGTTATTTCAATGTGGGCCTGTTCTTGTATATCTGCAGCCTGTTTTCACATTTATTTAGTTCTCCTTATTATCTGTGGCTTTCCTGCTGCAAAATAGGAGTTTAGAGTTTTGTAAAATGCTCAGCCAAGGGTGTCAAATACCGTGTTACTGAAATCAAATTTTTACATGGTTTAACCTCTCCCTGTAAAGAAATTTAGGACTGTGAATCCCACCAAAAATATGAATAGTTCTATGCTGGGTTTATAAATGCTCTTATTTAAGACCTGCTCTTATTTCATCATAAGGATTTTTATTTTTTACAATCTAATTTGAGGGTTTGAGTTTCCCTTCTTTGTTTTTCTGGGCTTTTTGAGACCTTGTATGTTGTGTCTTATTGCAACCTCAGGACTGAAGGCCAGTGTTGGAAGGTGTTGGGACATTCAGAGTGTGGAAAAGTGGTTGGGGTTTTCAGAAAATTCATAGGTTTAAAATGGAACTTTGGTTTCCATGAGATTTTAGCAGCCTATGTGAATTTTTCCTTAATCGTTTCTGTGCTTCAGCAAAACCTGAACTTATTCCTGTCCATGAAGAATAAATGATACATTTCAGAAAGTTTCATTAATATTGATGAGCTTTACATACGGCTAGTTAGTATTCAAAGTATTTCAATTTGTTAAACAGAAAGAGTTTCAACCATTAATTATGTTCTGGCCATTCAATTTTCCTCAAATTGAATAAAGCAATGTGTTGGAACAGAATGATGTGTTTGGACCAAAAATATCTTCACTGTTTCTAAGTGGAAGCAGAATATAAATGCCTTGCTCAGCATTTTTTTCCACATTTGCACGGCCTATATTTCTTGTATTTATTTTGTTTTGCTAAGGTTATATATAAATCTGTGTCCAAAAGGAATATACAAGGGCTTTTGAGCTGGAAATACTATCTCTGCTTGCTTATAGATGTGGAACTGAGGGACACAGGGGCTCAGCTTTACAGAAATATTTCACTGAGATGAGCCACATGATGCCACCTCAGAGTAAAGTGATACAACCCATACTTTACATTTTAGCAATTAAAGCAGCTCTGAAATAATCTTCTCATCAAAATCAATCCGTTTAGCTTGTTTTTCAGTTGTTAATGAACTGCTGGATGAAGATCAGCTTAATATGGGCCAAAGCAATGGGTATTTAAGTACTGGCAGACAGTGGTGTTCAGGCTCGTGGATCACCTAGAAAGGTTACTCTAAATTAGCATTTTATGGTGTCTATTGCAGCTATGGAGAAAATGATCCTTTCATGGTTTTCTTTCCTGAAGAAGATGTCACTTTAGAGACTCAGTAAATTCCTCCAGTAAGTCTTCTGTAGTTACTGTGAGTCCTTCTGAAGTGTCTGTCATGAGCCTGGAGTGAAAATTCCCATCCCTCCCATCGTGTGTCTGAGTCTGCCATGGGCCCCAAAAACTGCTTCTTGACTGAGGGAGAGGGGTGAGGCAGAGTGAATCTTAGATTTCAGAAGGATTCCTCTCCTCTCAGCTCAAATGCTGCCATTCACCATGGGGGTCATTAGTGCTGGGAGCTCAAAGTCACTCTGACATTAAAAAAGCAGTGTAGAATTGGCTCTGATTGCTGGAGAGCTCTCCCAGTGCACAAATGGCCCAATACAATGGGCTTTCCCTGTTCAATTATCTCAACCCACTTGCACTGCCAGCTCCAGAATACTCTTTTTTTTTTATATTTCCCCCCCAATTTCTGAGCTCTCTGTGTATCAGTCTTTAGACACTGACGCTGCAGCTCAATAGAGGAAAATGGGCCAGAAAAAGACATTTATTGCTATTCAGAAAGCAAAGGACTGGAAATAACTGGGAATCTTTGCTTTGAACAGAGGGCGGATCAGATGACTGTGTGCAGTCCCTGCCAGCCTTAGATCCCTGTGACTCCATAAAATGGCAAAGGATATGTTTGATGCTCACAAAACTGCTTGAATTGGAGGGAGTATTTCTTTCTTTCTTTGCATTTGGTGAATTGTAGCTCTGCTGAACGAGCAAAACTGGAAAGGTTTGTTGTTGATATTAGCAAAGCTACTTTTTTTCCCAATTTATGCAGGTTGCTTTCATCAGGATGAAGCTAAGGCAGTCACCAGCAGCCAGTTTCCTTTCCCCTGTCCGAGCAAACAGCTCAGATTGTTTTGTTTCACGAGTGGTGGCAGCAGAGCTCGAGGTACAAGAATACTCTCTGCTTTTTATGCTTTTACGTTTTTACTGCTTTAAGGAATAGTTTGAAGTGAATTGAGTTACACAGGCTTTGAGGAGTCCTCCCTCAGTTATTCCTGTTTCCTGCAGTCGGGTACCTACACAACACCTACAGTCAAGCAGCCAGGTGTGGCTTGTTTTCTTCAAGGAGGTGGATTGTGAATTTGAAGAGTATAGATCTGAGATTGTTTTTTGTGCCATGTGGGTATTTTGGAGGCAAGAAAAAGAATTAAATTCTATGGAAAGGCTGCAGTTGTGTTTTGGTTCTGTTTAGAACTGACAGGTGAGGCTGTGTCAGCAAGATGTGCCAAGTTGGGAGGCTTCTCTACAACTCTCAATTCCAGCTCCTTTCTGTGGGAGGTTTAGGTTTTGTGACAAGAAGAACCATTCCTTGGGATGGGCTAAAACTTGATTTTTGTGATAAGAAGGAGCTGCAACGATCCAGGGCTCAGCCCAGGGTTCAGGAGGACATTGGGAAGGTTCTTGTTGGTTTAAATAGCACCAGATCTGGGTCATGCCAGAACTATCTGAAAACTGAAGATTATCTTTTCATTTCCACATTGATCTCATTTTCAGTGGCAGAGGTTTGCTCCAGATCAGAACCTGACCCATCACTGAGTGGACTCAGGAGATTGTTTTGTCCAACCCGTCCTTCAGCCCTCTGGTGTTGCCTCATGAAGCAGCTGCAGTTCAGTTCAGTTCTTGACAATTAATGTGTTATTGCAACAGATGCCACGGTACAAGCAAGATTTTGGGAGCTGGGATGGAGCTGACCTGAGGTTCTGCAGTGAGGAAAGGCAAGGCTGGAAAACCAGGCCCCTCCTGGACATGTGCACGTAGAGACATTTATCTTCTTTAAGGAGTCCAATGAAGTAATGGGAGCCATGAAGGACTGCATTTTATCATTATTAAAATTAAGCACTATTAAGACAGTTTTGGCTAAATCTGAGTCTTAAGACAAAGCAGGCAGCCTGTCATGACCCATTTGGGAATGTACAGGGAATGTTTTTTAAACAGAAGAAAAGGCTGTACAATCACTTGCATCCATAAAGCAGGATAATCCTTGGGCTTTTCTACCAAGTGACTTTGATGTAGCATTAAAACAAATTTGCATTTTAATACCTAATTCTCTGTATTTCCTCTTTGGGGTAATCCTCCCTTTTGAAGCATACTTTGGTAGCAGTAAGAGTGTTCCTCTAATGAGAGATGGAATCAACACGTTACAGAAAAGTTCAGGCACCCAGAGAGATCTTGGGGAGATGGGGCTTGGAGAGACCTGACGTTTAACTGTTGCATCCAGACACTCCCAAAGAGAGGATTTTGCTGGAGAATGTTAAACAGCTACTGTGTGATCACAGGGAAGTCCCTCAGCATCTCTGCTTGGCTGGGCTGTTCGTGATGGAGCATTTCCAGAGGAAATGCACAGGGAAAGTGATGCTCCAAGGCAGCACTGCTGAGTTTTGACCTCCCCTGCAGGGCAGGAGGATGATCCAGTTCCAGGTTGGGAGACCTTATGCCCCCAGGGAAAGGACTATTTCATATCCAGCAAACTTCTGCTGCCACTCAGTCTAGAAAATTTGCATGCTCCTGGGTCTGAAGATGCATTTTGTGTTTATATATTTATTTATTAATATCAGCAATGCCACTGCTGTGACTCTGCACATCTTTTTACTTGTGCGCCTCTGTTTTCCTCATGTATAAAATCATGCTGTTGATGGCTTTTAAAGGACTGTGGGATCCAGAAATACGAGGCAGTACATGGAAACAAGAATCCTTTCGGGGCTCTTTTCCTGTTAATGTGATTTTTTTCCCCCTAAGAACGTGTAACTCTTTTCCACCAGAATATATTTCCAGTTGTTCCTGCTCCTGCTCCTGCCACGCTGCCTCCCCTGCCCATGGCCAGACTCACTGAGGGCGAGGTGAGGAGACAGCATGAAAGACCTGGATGCCATCAAGCTCCTCGTGGGGCAGATCCCTGGGGCAACCTGGAGGAGAAGGACCTCAAGCCACTCTTCGAGCAGTTGGTCAAGATCTACGAGCTCACCGTGCTCGAGGACGCTACCCCGGCACGCACGAGGGTTTGACTGCCTTGGCTTGGGCTCTGTGCAGGAAGGCCATCCTGGTGAGGAGCTGCTGGCATCAGCAGTCCTGGAGGGTGCCAGGCCTGACCCAGGAGCTGCAGTGGCCTGGAGCACCATCACAGTCCCTGATCAGGGGATGCTCTGGCAAATCCGGAGAGCTGCGTGTTCATTCCTGCGCTGTACAGAAGCCATAACCTTTCTGGGGCAGTTGTAACAGCAGACTCAGTTTTCTCTCCCCATGTTCCCTGATCTGCAATGAGATCCAGTTGACAGCTCACATGCTGCTTCCATCTGCTTTTTCCCTTTCTTTCCCCAGATGGGAGAAAGCAGTTGTGTGAGAAGCCAGCAATGCTGGTAAAGCCCAGCAGATCCTTTTGTATTCCCTTACAGCTTGACATGGAGCTGGGTAGCCACCTCTGCTCCCAGGAAGGAAGAAAAGGTGGAAAAGGCCTACCAGGGACAGGAGGATGTGAGCTGGGCTGCAGAGTCCAAGAGCTGGCTAAGACAATCCTGTATGGATGCTGAGAATGGATGAATTTGGTGGAGGCAGAAGGGGATCTTACAGACCTAGAAACATGAGCTCTGCTATGAAATGGTTTTGTTAGTACCTGACTAGTCATGTCTCAGCAACCTGTCTACTGGTAGTTGATAGTGTTCCAGCCTACTATTATTCATGAGGCAGTTTTTCTATGTATGTTAATCACAGATACATTTGCATGTTAATAGCAGTGTTTGTCTCAAAGCTAATATTTTCATGGCCACTAAAGCATTCTGTTCATTGCTGTACTGCTTTCTCTTTGTACTCTACCCCTTAGGAGGAACTGGAGTTGACATGTGGACTACTACCACAACATGAACATCCCTGAGTTCTGTGGTGTCCATACAAGCATCTGGACACTGCTGCTACTGACCAGACCCTACTTTTCTTCAGCTCGAGATTCTAAAAACAGGGGAAATTCCCAAATTTTACCCTGAAGTGGGATCCTGAAGTGGGGGTTGGCCCTGCAGGGCCGCCACAGGCTGGTTGCCGGGCGTGCCATTGACCACATTTGTCCAATGATGCAATTTTTGTTTAACAGAATGTCCCAGAAGCCACACTAAAATATAAGATTTACCACTAAAAGTTCTGAAGTTTCCTCCACAGATATCCACTCTTGTAACAACTGAGAACACTTGGGGTCTTGGAGCTGACATTTGGTTCCATGGAAACTGTACATTTTCACTCTCGGGGTCAGCTCTTCCTGAAGGCAGAATTTGGACCAACAAATTTGTCACTCTATTAATGGACCATAAAATAAACTTCAGCGCCTCAGTTCTGCCAAATCCCCACTAAGTGTTGTGCGGGAATCAATACCTTGTTTTTATCTTCTGGAAAGCTCTTTAAATCTTAAAGAACATGAAGAACAAGAGATCAAAGGAAGCATTGGGAAATGACATGCACAGTGAGACAATTTAGAGCTAAACCAGTGCCAGGGATTAGGAGTGCTGAAATATGGAAGGGCTGGCTGGAATTCTCCTGGAGTGTTGAGTTTTTTGTCTGAGGAAAGCAGGGAACAGCTGGGCTTTTCCTGACAGTGATGAGGACAGGAGGGATCAAGAACCCAATCTGAAATCCCCAATTTATTAGGATCTTCCCTAAAGCTGATATTAGACTTTAATTTTATTTTTTAAATTTTATTTCTTAGTTATTTTTTATTTGATTTCTTTTTTTAATTTATTTTCTATTATCAGGTAGCCCAAGACGAGGAATATTTAAGGGGCACAGGAGAAGATACATTATTTTGTTTCTGTTTATCATGCATATTAAAACTGCTCTTTCTTCTGGAGAGAATTAAAACAGGGGAATATCTCTAAGCAGGAATTACAGAGGTGTGTGATAATTGCCTGGCATTTCCATCCTCTCTGGAAGCAGGCTGGAGCTTTGGAGGAAGCATATTGTCCAATTCATCATCTTCCATCCAGCATTTTTACTCCTAGCAAGGGACATACCTCACAGGGCTCAACAAGTTTTAGAAACACATTCTCAGCATGGACAGATGGTGTTTAAGATGCCTGATGAGAAGGTTGACTTTCTCCAAGTGTGGCAATGTCAGGAGAGGAAGCAGCTCCTTGGGTTGTTGTCTCGTTCTCCAGGAGTGACCAGAGCTGGGAGCAGAGCCCAGAAAAACATCACACGTGAGGCAGCACTGATGGAGGCAAAGCAGAGCCATCCAGCCCTGTGCTGGCAGGAGGAAAGGCTGGGCAACTGGAATTGTTCAGCCTGGAGAAGAGAAGGCTCCAGGGTGACCTGACTGTGGCCTCCCAGGCCTGAAGGAGCTGACAGAACACGTGGAGAGAGACTGTTTACAAGGGATTGCGGAATTCCTTAGGCTTCTGGTAGTCTGCAGTTGGTTTGAAAGCTGTTTTTCTTTTGTGAGGGTGGGAGATGGGTGAGGGATCAGGAGCTTCCCTGGTGCGAGGGCCGCCTGCCGCAGTCTGGACTTCACCTGGGGAGGACCTGCGGGGCGAAAACGCTTCTCCCAACATCACCTGAGCCCTTGTGGCGTGTGGGAGGTCTCTTAAGATAAAAAACCTCTACCTGGCCATGTGTTGGGGTCCATACGCCATGGTCCGAGGGATGATGGGGCCGTGACACAGCACGGACGGGTCCGGAGCCCAGGTAGAGGTGCAAAAGGAACACTTGATGGAGGTGTGCCAAGGGTTTATGGGTTTGGGGAAAGGGCTAGAACACGAGGTGGAGCATGAGACAGACAAACGGGGGAACAAATCGGGGTAGGGACACAGGCAAAGGGGGAGGAATGGGGGAGGAACCGGGGAAGGAAAGGGTGAATGGGAACTGTGTCCTCTCTGCAGCTTCTCCAGCCCGTCAGAGAGGGGAGGGGGAAGCAGGAGCAGCCAAAACTCGTGGCGAGCCCGGGCATGCCCAGGCTGTGCACTGTGTAGTGTTACCATTATGCAATATACAGATCTGAAACCCCATAATGATGGTAAAGTCCATATGATAACTGTAAGGTCCATATAATGAAGTCTTGGCAATTGCTGTATGTTTTCTCCACGCCTGGAACCTCTCCCATCCTGAATCTTGTTCCTTCGCAAGGGATGGAGGGATAGGACAAGGGGGGAATGGCTTCAAACTGCCAGAGAGCTGGCTTAGGTGGGATATTGGGAAGGAATCCTTCCCTGTGAGGGTGGTGAGGGGCTGGGATGGAATTCCCAGAGAAGCTGTGGCTGCCCCTGGGTCCCTGGGAGTGTCCAAGGCCAGGTTGGAGCAACCTGGGCTAGTGGAAGGTGTCCCTGCCCATGGCTGGAGGTGGCACTGGATGGGCTTTAAGGTCCCTTCCAACCCAAACCAGTCTAGGATTCCACAATTCTATGAGTTTCTGAGCTTGAAATCCCGGCCCTGCTGAGCCAGGCAGCTCCTGACCACCCTCAGTGGGGGCTTTGTGAAGCCTTTTTTTCCCCCCTGCTGTACTTGGGAAAGAGATCCTAAAGAGCTCCATTGCATGTTCCAAAGCAGGGATGAATTCCTGGTGTGATTTGCACCATGAGCAGTGCCAATAAACTGGCCAGACTTTTTTTGCCATGAATTTGCAAAGCTCATCAAATTCTACTTTAATAAAAGAAAACAGAACATAATTTTCCCTCAGCCTGGGTTTATCCTGAGCATTCCAGGTTCCTGTGGTTGCAGGAGCTTCCCAAGCAGGATCCCCCCCACATCAAAAGAAGACTTCCCACATCCCTGACTTTTTATTTTAACATAAGAACAGGAGCTGGGAGAAACTAAGCTTTTATTTTAGTGCAATAGTGAGGAGAAAGAGAAATTATTAACTTCTTAATTTTCTACCAGAGGAGCCTTCAGGGTATTTGAGAGCATCCCCAACTCATAGGCAGCTTCCTATCCCATGTATTAAGCAGGGAGGGAACAGAAAGGCCATAAGAAACCTTTCAGTAAAATTTTATTATCTGCCTCTCTGCTGCTTCAATATCTCAATATCATTTTGTCCAAGAATGGTTTGAATATTGTATTCTCTTGAATACTGAAAAGATTTCAGTGTTGAGGGGGCTGGAAGCCTTTCACTTTTTATATTCCACAGAAATTTTATGTTTTATTTAATATCTTGGATGAGAAAACCTCTACTGGTTGAAGATTTTTTTTTTACTGTCTTGCGAAGGCTTTATTTTATTTGAGGTTAAATGTATTAAAATTATTCAGAAAGAAATTAAATAATTACTAGGTACATTTGTCAGTATTACCATTATTATCAAGTACTTTTTTATTTTTTCTTTCTTCACTGATACTCTTAATTGGATCTTAAATGGTTAACTAAGGTTTACCATCATCCTATGTCCCTAAAGCCCAAGGAGGGCACTAATCCCACTCCTGGAAGGAAAATAAACCATTACTGGAAATTTGTCAAGGTCTTTCATCCAAGCACAGACAATTAACATTAATTGTTTAAGATCATTCTTGTTCAAGATCACTCTGTATTATTTTTTGCTAATGAAAGTAGAGAGTTAGTTAGTTCTTTCTGACTAAATGTTTTAGTCAGGTATCCTTTGTCTCAAGTGGAGTGGGCATTTGGGAACAGAACACCAAACCTTGAAAAAACCTTTGGGAGAGACAATTATGCTCCACAGTATTTAGATGAGCTTGCCTTTTTTTTTTTGTAATTGTCTAAAAGGCCCTTATTTAAAATTTGTGTAAAGTTTTCTTTCACCTTAACTTGTCTTTTGTTATGGATCATTTGGGGGTGATTGACTGGTATTTGTACAGCAAGTTTGATGAAGATGGAAAACCTGGAGCAGAAATACTTTCAAATGAACCAACAGACAACCAGAAACTGCTGTTACTTGTGCCAACCAATTTCTGCCTTAAATTTGATGTCAGCACACTGTGATTGCAAATTCGTGTGACCTGTGCCCACAGTGGTGGATCTTGACTTATGGTAACTATTCACAGTTTGTTTCCAGTGAAAAATGACATTATTTTTTAATGAGACAGAAGTTCTGGTGTGCAAATAAGAGGCGTGCAAGCACTTGATCTGTCGTGATTAGACTGTAATTTTTAGGTGTTCCCTCCTTCCTTCTGTGTGTGCTGACACGGAATTGCGTGTTCCCAATCCACAAATAAAACTAAGAAGAACTGGATGGGGTTTCCAAGGAGCTGCTTCTCCAAGGTGTTGAGGTGTCCAAGGCTGAGGCACAAAGATCAGCTCTTTTATAATGCAGGTCACAATTATAGCTCTTAATTTTCCATCTGAGATGCTTAGCTGCATCTTGCTGTCTTAGTCATTAATAAAATAAATTAACTTCAACTATAAATAAATTTATAAGTTTAGATCTTAATGAGGCAGTAGAGGTGGAAACAAAGGAGATGTGTGATGAGTGGAACTGGGGGCACTGTGCAGGCACAGCAATGTGAAGAGTAAGAACCATCTTCTGCCTCTGATCATTAAAGGACTAGAACTGTCTGCTTCAATCTGACAGAGGTGCAGCTGTTGGTTACCTAATTGGGGTTGGAATGTCAGAGACTGTCAAAAAAAGGGAGAGAAAAAAGGGGTGTGAGAGTCCACCATTGCTGTGCTTGAGAGATGACTGTAAAAGACACACTTTTTGGAAGTTATAGTCTGGCTTTAGCAATGAATCTGTCCACCTGAAGTAGAAGCTCCTTCTAAAAATCCTAAACCTAGAGTGTCTTTGAACTCACCTTTCTCTGGGAAGGCAAAGCAGCCCATGGAATATGAAGTTTGTGTTCTGGGTTTGTCTGTCTGCCCTGGGCCATGGGAAATTCACCCTGTTATTCACTTTATTACAGATGTTCCTAAAGGTGGGAAGGTTCCTTTTTTAAAGGCAACTCCTGCCCTCATCCCCCAAATAAAACAAACCCTCTTCTCGTTGAATTATCTGTACTACAGCATCAGCCAGGGGCAGCAGAGGCTTTGCAGTGCCTTGGCTGTGCCTCAAGTCCTGTGTCCAGTTTGGGACCCCTCACCCCAGGAAAGATATTGAGGGGCTGGAGTGTGTCCAGGGAAGGGAACGGAGCTGGGGAAGGGGC